>NC_136484.1:88775950-89205950 GCF_053919585.1 Euprymna scolopes | reverse complement strand
CAACCACTGTAAAAATTTTCCTTTATGCATGTTGAGATAAACAAAATTTCCAAAGTTTCTTCTCAAGAATTGCCCATCTGTCGAACGCAATACTCCAAGGCTGTTTCCCAGCTGACTATATCACGATAGTTTTCAAGTTTAATGCTAACAAATTCTTGTTAAGCCGTTTTCTTAAATAATCAACTTTTTGCTAAATCCAACCATCGTCTGCAATCTTCAAAATGTTTGTCTCACCATCTACGTTACACAAACCATTAATCCTTCTCCTCTAATGGCCTTTGAGCCTTTATGAGTGATCATGTTTTGTTGTCCAATTTAGATACCCAGGTGAACCGCCTCATCCCCTCACTCTATGTCTATCACTGTCCGTGACGCAACGTTTATAAATGTTGATTAGCAATCAGTTCTAAGTGACAGCATTTTGAAGGTTAAAGATTTAATCCTTACTAGAAGCGATAATGACTAAGAATTACATAATAATTAATTAACACTTCTTCCTAGTCATGGATGACGGACTGAGTACAATCTACTTTTAAAGGATTCAGTTCAAAATTCTGTATGAATTTCCAAGTTTGATATAAAAAAATTCAAAGTTTGAAAAGAATCATCTAAAGAAGATCTGAGATTTTATCGACTGAAACGTTGTGAAAATAACAAACAAGATGAGAATAGTAGTCCGTGTAATCCAAGTAATACAAATTCCCGTTCCTCATCTAAAAAAATCCAAACTATAAACTGAATAATAATAATAATAATAATAATAATAATAATAATAATAATAATAATAATAATAATAAATGTAATTATTATGAAAACATTGTAAAACAACAAAAATACGAATTCATTAAAAAGAATTTTTATCGTAAAATGAGAAAATCATGCAAATCACATTTTCACATACGGGCACAGAATTAAACTTTCTTTTACTATTTTTATTTTCTTACTTATTAAGATCAAGAGCCACTCAAGGATAGGGATTATTGAGATAGAATGAATGCCAGCTGAAAAATGAGGAACACTTTGAGAGAACTAATATTGATCAATATAATATGAACTTCATGCGATTATTTTTAGGGTAGTCCAGGACAGGAATTTGTTTAAATTGGATTTGCAGACGACAGTTTTCTCAGTAGAAAAGCAATTCCACGACAACGCTTTCTACAAGTGGGAAGTTTTACCAATGAATTCTGTCCATGGAAATTTTTCCTGATGTTAGGCACATGGAAGTAGAAAGGAGAGTCTTTTTTTATTGTGGTGGAAAACGAGTTATATCTGTAAATGCCCTAGAGAAGGATTTGATTCTACATATATTTCGTCTTTCTTCTCGTTAACCCTTTTTCTCTTCTTTCTCTTTTTCTCTTTCTCCCTCTGGCTCTCATTCACCTACTCATGTCTTTTCCTTTTGTAGTGAATCAACACTATCTCTTTCAAATGCCCCCACCTCCACCCATGTAAATATTTGGGTGTCATTTTGAAACAATTGATTTCAATGAATTCAATTCATCAAACATTCATTTTACAATTCCCAATATTTTTTTATCTAGAGTTATAAATCATGAACAACTTATTTAGCCAAATCAATATGTAGTGATATTCGCTTTTAATCAAAAATACATTTGTTGTAATATATTGATTCTATCAAGTTATTCCAAAATTTCCGTTTGGATTTTGATTCTCTGAAATTTAATTTCTGTAATTCTTTTAGTCGGGCCTTCTTCTCCATAAGCTGGGTATTTCGAGTCACTTCACCTTTTATAATTTCATACAACAGTATGTGTCAAAAATGCTCCTTAAATACTATCATCTGTTTAAGACTTTCAATTCTGATTTCACACAAAAGATTACACACACATACATATACATATAATAGGCAAATATATAATAGAAAAATCTTATTCAAAATTAATTCAAATTAAAAAAATACATTAAAAACCTGTACAGAAAGTATACAGAATTTTTAATTATCCGACAAGGAGTACAGATAAACTGGAAAGACCTTATTCCACGGAGTTTCGAAAATTTCAAATCTTCTCATTTTGCAGATTAGTGTATGAAAAGAAACTACAATATTGGTACGCTTTACACCATCACACCCATGTTACGGTGATGCATTCTAAACGGGGATTTCAATTAAGATATATCTCAGAATCGCGCATTGCATTAGTAAAAAAACCCAAAAAACTTGTGTATCGGGCATGAAATACACGATAATTATGACACATTAGAAAGATTCGTGATCAGCACTCGTCAAGAAATAACTTAGCGCGTCGCACGTTTGATAGAAGAAAATGAAATGAAAAATGACAGAACATAACACCGAGTATTATATATATCTATATATACAATATATCTATATATACAATATATCTATATATACAATATTTTATTGCGCCATAAGAATTAATGATTTCAAAAGGATATGCAGACATCGCCTAATGGGATCGAACGAAAGAACGAAAGATCAGCAAAAGAAAAAATGTCTTTTCTCTCTTTTTATTTTCTATATCATATGAAACGATTGAGTCCAAACACAAAAACATATTTAAACATAAATGTCTCCCACCCCAAAATATTTAACTCAGCAACTCAATAGGGATAGAATGGGTCGGAGATATGAGGGAGGGTGAATATAACATACTTAGCTAAAGAAGCAGGTATTATCCAAGCAAATAAAATGCCCAAGAAATGTATTATTTTTCCTTGGAAGATTTTCAACGATTCACTGTACAATCCAATATAATCCAGTCCTCATTTGTATATTTCTCCGAGAGATTATCTCATTAATTATCCTTTTTATCAAATCACTTATATCTTAGTGTTGTGACAAAAGTTATTTGCATTCGATATCCTTTGGTCAACTTTTCCCCTTTGTATTTCATGTGCTTCCTATGGGTGCACATATATTTTTGTATATGTCTCAGCTCAAACTTTAATATATTTCTTTAAAGGTTTGTCCTGTATTTTGCGCTATGGGAGAGTTCATGGGTGGCTTGATTCCCTCTTATCATCATGTCATGGATATGTATATAGTTATATGTATCTCTGTTTATTTGCAAGCATCAATCTCCTTTTGGTGGTCTGCCCTTTAACTTTGCTACGTTTGAAATTTCATGAGTTGCCATGCTCATTTTCACGCACATATATGTCTCATTAGATATATCCTTGCTTGCATTCAAGCATCGTTTTCATTTTGGTGATTAACTCTTTTCTGCTATGTTGGAAAAAATTGTAGGCTGTTTCGCCCTTTTCCCTTGCAGTTATTTTCATTAAATTGACTAGAGTGCCCTGTGACATATAGTTGGCCACCGTGGGTCGCTTTTTCAGCAGTGTAGGTTAGACGATTAGTTTTTCAATTCTTCACAGGAGGCCTGCAAAATCTCTGACTTGTCACCACGTGGCCTGGTTTTCCGCAAAAGTTAAATTGCCTTGAAAATTTACTTGTCTTGATTGTCCTTGAGATGGTGATCAGTGTAGTGGGAGAAAGGTCTACGTGATGCGCCAAGGGGATTGAGTAGGGTTCTTTGGTAAAGGGCTTTGTCTGTCTAGACGAATGAAAGAAATGGGATTTTCTTCTAAAAGGTGTGCAAAGAAGCCATTTTTATTTAAGAAGAACATCAATGATAGAAAGATTTTTCTTGTATTATCGCAAGAATGATACAGACTGGTTCAGGAATATTTTCTGGTCAGATGAATCAAGATTTTGTCTTGTTATTGATGTTCCCGATGCTCTCGAATGGTGCAATCGAAGAACTGGAGAACGATTTTGACCAAGTTGCATAAAAACTTTAGTTAAACACCGGAAAGGAGGGATAATGATATGGGGAACAGCAGGAGTTGGGGAACTTATTAGATGTAAGAAACCAATCAATGCAAAGGAATACATTCAAATATTAGAAACAGGATTGTTACCAAATATCCAGAAGCTGGGAATATCTCAGAACATTATTTTTCAACATGATAATACCTCTGCGCACACTGCTAAAGTCACAAAAAATGGTTCTCTGATACTTCAATTAATGTGATATTTTGGCCAGTTGAAAGCCCCTATTTAAACCCAATCGGGAATCTTTGGTCCATAATATGTCGTGCATTGGATGGAAGAACTTTTTCGAACAATGACAAACTGTGGGAAGCTGTGCAAAGCGAATGGAATAGTATCTCCTCTTCACAGTGTTCCACTTTGGTTGAAAGCATGTCTAAAAGGATTGATCTTTTAAAGAAATCAAAAGGCAATGCGATTTCATCCTAAGCATTTATTAAAGTAAATGGCTTGTTCTGTGTTATTAGTCTCGTTTAAGTGTCCTTGTTCAATTGTTCTTTGTTCAATATAGCTTTTAGTGCGATAAAATGTATACAATTTGTTTGGCCCATTTTTTTTTTTGCTCACGAGTGTACATTATATATATATATATATATATATATATATATATGTGTGTGTGTGTGTGTGTGTGTGTGTGTGTGTGTGTGTGTGTGTGTGTGAAAGGAGGGGAGTGTAATATGCAGGGAAACGGACCTGTGTTAATGTGTTCCACAGATGGAGAGTCTTACAAAGAAACATTGTTTGTGCAAATTCTGTTTGATGCTAGACACATGGAGGAAGAGGAAATTTTCACGAGATCGGTATCGTTTTGAAACTTGATCCTTCGGACGACAAATCTAGAAAAATTGGCTAAAAACATTTATTCCTTCACACTCAATTGAGCACTTTTCTACAGGGAGGGGTCGCTTTTTCACCGATATGTTCGAAAGTCACTCCATCTTTTCAATTGTCTAGCCTTAATTTATGCCTACGTCACTTCCGGTTTGACGATGGGCGCAACAGCAAAGACATCACATTTTGTTTACGTTCTTTTCCTCCTTCACGGTACGTGTTCGAGTCTGCCTGCCTACTACCACTTTTTTCTTTTTTTTTTTTTTTGCTCAACACACCTCCAAACACCCAGGCAACGCCGGACACCCAGGCTAGTTTTTTTAAATAAAGCAAACAGATAATTTAAATAATTTTGTTTTATAATTGATATTTTTTATTCTTTAATGTATATGTTTCATTAAGCTAAAATATGCAACTATTAAATTGTCCATTTTATTTCTTATTAGTGCATTACCTGCTAAATTGTGAAGGGAATTTCTGAGTGAACATCTTCTAAGTGTGTTGGTAAAACCTTGTAACAGAGTTGTCGTACATTAGCATTATTCTGACAAATGACGAAACTGAAAGTTGACGTGTTGATTTTCTTTTTGCATACCCTGTGAAAAAGTACTTATGCATTGAAGTCTTTATAGTAAATCAAACTCCATTAACACATCTCTTAACCTACTATTGTTGAAGTAGATTAGCAGCCAGAAACCCAATATGACTAAAAGCAACACTAACTTTCAAAATAATATTAAAGAAAGTAACTTTATAGCCACTTCCAAATTCATGTTCCTACATGGTTACCTATCTGGCTAGGTTAGTGTTTCTTAACTTTGGTGAATTGACAAAAACTGGTTATGACATCTATATCATACTGAAACATTGGTTTCCACAAAAATACATTGATGTCATTTAATGGTTAATCTTTTTTCTAACAATTTTCCCCCTTTTATTCTTTTCAGCTTTTCTGTGCTCTTCACATGCTGCTATGGTCATGCATTTATTTCAAACTTGGTTCGATAGCACCAACCCAATTCATTGATCTTGACCAGGCCGAGGCCAGCAAAGGTAAGTTAATCATATTAAAATGCAATACACTGTAATTAAAATGTGTGTTGATAAGAGAATATTTCAAATCAAGGAATGTATCTCAGTACTAACTGGTATAACATGATTAGCCAGTCAGTGGTGTGTGACCGACCCACGTGTTACACTAAATGTCTTAGAAACAGTCCCATGATGATGTGATGATGGGCCAGTCATTAGGGTGGAGTATCAATAGGGAAAGCATACCTGAGATGTTGGATGTGGCTGTGTGGCTCCTTCTTCTCCCAGGAAACGTCTTGACCTTTGGTGGCATTCAGGTTGGAATCTTTCTTTCTTCAGGGCCGCCTCATTCTTTAATGCAGACATTTATGGCAGACACAAAAAGCACACAACACGACACAATCATAATATATATGAAATATAATTAACTATTTATTTTATAAAATGTATACAATATATATATTACAATATTAACATACAATTTACATATCCTACAATTGATTGTCACCATTACTTCATTAAAACTAACCTACCCTAACTAGTGTTGAGTGATGCCCCCCCCCATTTACGGAGAGACAGAAATATGAGTGCTCACCTCATGGCAGTCCGGACAGAAAGAGGTCGATATAAAGAAAGGGAATTATGGGTTGCATTTTTCTGTGTATCCCTTCGCCTATGGGCAAATTACCACCTGGCCATGCTGAAAGGTGTGTTAACAACTATCACTACAGGGACACTAGGATACAGTTCCACACTGGACAGGTTCATTATATAGTCAAATTTACTATTTAATGCATAGCTGGAGAGGAAAAACATTTCCCAAAGGTATAAGTGAAATTATTTGCTTCTTTCCCATGGTGAGATGATGTGACACAAGGGTCGGAAAGTGAGATTTCAAAAGTCAGCACAAAAGAGAGAAGAGCTCTTTGGTCTGTAAAATACGTCTGGGCATCCCCGTCAGCATTTCCCAGACGATCAGTAATAAGCTAACTTCTTTTTAACGGGAGAAGGCAAAACCTAGGAAGGTGAATCCCCTAAAAATGCACAAGACTAGCAAAATGCTTCAGTCAACATGAAACAAGTCATCTCAACAAAGGTCTAGACTATGGTTTGCTTTAGTGCTGAGGTAAAAACCTTCAGCTGAAAGGTATTAATGAAAGTGATACAGTAGCGCCAACAAAGACCTTGAATCGGTTTCTGTGTCAGACGTGATGAACCAGAGACTGAACCATGTGATGGAAATAATCTTGACTTTCCTTTTTACTACCATAAGAGAGCTTTACCTTGCTTAGTATATGAAGTCTCAGTGTTAGAGTACATGCGAGAACAAAAGTATCCATGCATATTGACTACGTTACCAGTGTGCAGGCTTAATAAAAGTTGATAGAAGACGTTTTAGCAGTCAAAGGTTTAAGATCATTGAGCGATAGAGTTCAGTATTGCAAACGCCATTGTTGGAGAAAAGTATACCATGTGATGAAGTTTCAGTAGCGAGCATGTTCTTTTCCAAGATTAGTATTGAAAACAGTGTTGTTGGGGAAACAGTCTACTACAGGATAAAGATATTGGGGCAAACACATTGTTGAACTGAATACGGTGTCACTGGAGAAAAGTATGCCATGAAACAAAGTTCCAGTGGCAAACACATTCTTTTCGTCAACAGAGACTATTTTTCCCTCCTTTTCTCCCCCTTTTTTCTCCCTTTAGTTTTATAGTTAAATTACACAAACTGAAACAGATTCTCAAAATTTTCAGACTTTTTAATGAAGGTCTTAATCCCACAAAATTAAAACTTTTCCAAACATATATCATCATCATCATCATCATCATCATCATCATCATCATCATCATCATCATCATCATCAGTTTAATGTATGTTTTACATACTGGCACGTGTTGGATGGCTTACAAAAGTTGACTTCCAAACTAACTTATCTCTGTACAGGTTTTTATTTATCCCTCTATAATTTTTATCACTTCATCCCATGTTAGCTTTGGCCTTCTCCTGTAAACTGGACCTGCTGTGGTGGTTGTGATGGTTGTGGTGGTGGTGGTGGTGGTGTTGATAGATGACATACCTAATATTAAAATGACAATAATCATACAAGCAGACTGAATACAAACTGCAATGCAACATTTTAAAATATTTTTCTTTGATTTTATGTTCTTTCAATTTATTCGACATTTATAGCATTTTTCTTTAAATTTGACTTATTTTTAACTTTTAAAGGAATGGTTTATCAGAATTTGTGAGTTCGTAAAACATTGGAACAAACATGCTATGAATTTCGTGTCTATGTAACTCTATGAACACCAAAACCAATATTATTATAAATAAATTGCTGAAAATGTTTTACTCTTCTTTATTTTTTACAGCCATTTTGAATCTGTCCATTATTGGCATTGTGGTTGATGTGTCTTGTCTTGCCATTTCTCTGTTGGGACTGTATGGAGCGGGAAAAGTAAGTAACAACATTTGTTCTGTTGATATGTTGTGTCAAAAAATGCTACATACACGTTACACAGAAACAAAATAAAAGCTGGACAAAAAGGAGAAGTGTTGTCTTAGTAAGTTTGCATATGCGTAACAAACTGGTGCTCATATGTAGTGGAGGGGTTAGGGCGGTTATAAAAACGAGCATTCCCTCCTCTTCCATTGCAGTCAAATTTTTATTACTAAATGTCTGTCATAGCCATCAATTGTTAGAAAAACGAACGTCCCTTACAAGCTGTTATAGAAGGAAATAGATTTGAACACCTCCAACCTACGTTATCAGTAGGGCTAGGACAACAGCATATTCTTTTCGTTGTTTTGACTCTCGAGTGTGTTCATATCTTATATGCTTTTATATAGAGTGATGTGGTTCTCGGTTGATTAACTGTGTCTAACTGTGTCGGTTATATACTCGAAGGTCAAAATAATAAAAAGAATATTCTTTTGTCATAGCCCTAGCAATCAGTGGCAGCATCCAAGCACCTCAGTCAGATAACAAGCAGTAATACATTCTAAGTTATTTGACCGTTGACGTGTAGCGAAGTCGAAATCGCAAAATCGAAGCAGTATTTTTGCAAAACACTAAAACTCATAAAAGAGATAAAACGCTTGATTCAGTTCTTCGATAAATTTCAATTAAATTCAAAACAACAATTAGTGTAGTTCACAGTTTAATTTTAGCGGTTTTCAAAAATGGTCATCTTATTATATGCAATCTCAGAATCCTTAGAACTGAACTGGGAGAAGAGTATACAGCCGATTGTCTGTTTCAAGTGCATTCCTGACACTTTTGCAATACCATAGCTTTCTAATTTGTTGCTTTACTTTCATGTTTCTTTCACTTTTTAACAGAAAAATGATGCTGTGTTTTATTGTTTTCAACCATATTTTTTTTCGAATGGAATTTTTAAAGTTAAACTTGCAAATCGTTCGGTCATTATACTAACGGGATAAAATTGCTACGAAACGTAAACTAATTTTATTAAAGTAATGCTGTTTTAATGCCTGTTTATAAAATTATTGAATGTAAATAGCTTCAAAAACTTTCAAATCTTTGAATATATGAGGATTTGTTAAGAATTTTAAAGCTGGGAATCATTTCTATTCAACAGTTTATCCCTTCAAATTTTAAAAGGTTGTAAAATAATTCATTCTTCTTTTCAACTATTTTCAAGTATTAACAAAATATCAAAATGGCTGTTTAGTTTAGAAAACTCTTTGATATGGATTGAATTTTCTAACTAAATTATGTCTGGAATAGGATTTTTTGAATTCAGGCTTATTTTTAAATAATCAATTTTGTTTTATAAATACTAACTAAAAAGTAATCATTCAACGTGTACTTATCAACATCGAAATATCCGCGAAGTTGTCTCATAATTGTACTCATAATTGTTGTTTTTGTTAGATAAGATTTTTAAAAATCAGAAAAAAAAACAGAAAACGTTTTAATGTTGCAGGTAATTTGAACTAAAAACGTGATTACATTACATCCCAGTCGACATTAAAAACGAATAATCACAAGATTAAGATAACGTTAATAAGGAACGATCCTCCGTCTAAATCGATTAAAGGATTAATCCAAATTTAAGTATAAATGAACGCTATTGAGTATTTATAGGAACTAATCTGCACATAAATTATGAGACTATATCCTATAATAATCTGTAAAAAAGTATCGCTAAAGAAAGGAAAACAATAGCTTTCTGCCTGACATATATATATATAAATTTATTTCTATAGCTCTCTGTGGAGAGGAGACCAATTCAAAATAACTTGCACTTGGTCTACATGATCATAGAGGGAACAGAAAACAACACTGTACCTATACTTATTAGTTTGGATCAATTCAAAGCTTTTGATAGGGTTGTGCATGGTTTCCTGAAATCTGTTATAGAGGTCTGGATTTCGGCAAGTGGGTTTTATATCGTCTGCCAATGGTAGCAGTGCAAGTAAATAGTAGGCTTCCGGAGTTGTTCAGGGTCTCTCAGTTGGTGCTTCAAAGTTGTCCACTATTATTTCTGTCATATGTCTTGGTGTTGGAGGCCTTTCTTCACAAATCCTGCACGGAATTACTCTTCCTGGTGGAATATAAACCAAGGTGCTCATGTATGCCAATGATATCACCGTCTATATATCTAGCCATGATGACATTGAAGTGGTTACTAGAGTGCTCACTCCGTTGGCTTACAGTTAGGAGCCTGGAGTGGAGATTCTGCACTTTGAGGTGACTTCAGCTGGACGAATGGCCCAGTTTGGCTCCTTGGCATTTGGTTTGGACTAGGTCTTCATCTCAGAACTATTTGGTTGAAAGCAGAGGCAAAGTTTGAATCGTCTATTGGGACTTGAATTTGAAAGAAAATTTTCCTTGAAAGGCCAAATGGAGGTGTGCACTACTTACATCTTTCCAATCATCCTTTACCAACTGCCTCTGCCTATGGCTCATCTTCAGACTTTCATGTGCCTACTCTTTTCGCTTGGGTGAAAGAGAGGAAAGTCATATATTCATAGACAGATCTGTACTCAACTTTTGAGTGAGAGAGGCCTGGGGATGCCTGATCTGGAATGTCACAGACGTGCCAAGAGATTTGCTTTCCTGAATCTTACTCTGATAAAAGATACTCCATAAGTTCCTGCGATTGAGAGTACTTTCAATTCAACCACCTTATACCCAACCACGTGGTTGAAGATCAAAATATACCAAGAGGAGAGTCGCTGTTCTTTGCTGAATACTAAGCCATGCTTAAAGCATTGCCAGGTCCCAGTCACCTTGCATGGTAAAGAAAGAGGATATAAGGAACTAGAAGGTACTACTTTGGAACCGATCATGGAGTGGCTCCAGGTGTCAACAGAGGAGATCTGCTCTCAGTGGAGTTGGGCGTCAGGTCGGAGCTACTTGAACAACTCCGAATTTTCTCTGACCTGGTGAGTTGCCTGTAATTTGCCGCCCCTTTACAACAGACTTAGCAGAGACGGCTTAAGAGACCTTCCCTTGTGTCTGCGTTGTGAGGACAATGAAGATTAAATGGCCGACCATGCCGTCTTGCTTTGCAGTAGATGTCGGCACCTCTGCGAGTATGTTGGAGAGGTAACAGCTCACATCAATTTTGAGTGGCCAGTGTTCCTTTATTTAGCATATGTCATTGACAATGTAAATCCATTATGTTCGAGGGAGAAAAGAATGTTTTTTCTTGCGATCCTACCCATAGCAAGATTAGTGACATGGTTTACACATCTTGACGAGGCGCGTGTGATTAGATCTGTTTTCAATTAATGATTTAAACCATTTGGAGGATGTTTTGAGTCAGAAAACGTCATATAGTGAATGAGGTATTTTGGTAAGTATGTCTAGCGTAAGGCTAATAAAAGATCAATCAAAGTTAGGGATGACCCCTCACCCCCAATTCCTCCATTAATCCAATGGGTACGATGCCTAAGTATTAGGATAAAAAGGTGGGGATGAGTGCCAGAATGTTTAATGCTAAATACATTATCCATATCTGAATTCTCATCCATCTCCATTTTCTTACCTTGCACTACATATTAATATATATATTATATTTTGAATGTTTTAATTAATAGAATATTTTTAGTGTATTGCCTTTTTGCTTTCTTGCAAATAAAAGTTCATCTACATGATATGTAGTTTAGCATATTTTGTTTGCCCAAGAATTCCAAGTTCTTTTTAAAAGGCCTAAATCATCCCTCATTTTTTCCATACATATTAAAACAGTTCCCTTATTGTTTCATTGCAGGGTTTCGAAGGACGGCGTTATCTGTATGCATGGATATTAGGGATGCTTGTCTACATCCTCGTTGAATCCATAATAAGTTGGTGCTTTATCTATTGGATCTACAAAAAAGAAATGCTTCTGGTAAGATCAGCATATTTTCATTTCAGAGAATTTTCTGGCCTTCAGGATAGAACAAAGCATGGGATCTGTCTTATTTGGCAACTTTTATTTCTATCCCAAATCCAGATTACTCTTTTTGGGAAAGCTGGTTATTTTCACATTAAAAAACAAACCTTGTGTTTATGTTTTCCCTTGCAGTGAGGAATGCAAGTAAATAGTGACATGAGTTGAATTCTAATGCACAATATGATATGTTAATTCCAATTTTTAGAGCTTGTTACTATTTAATGTATATACTAGCGTTGAGACGATTCATCGGAATCGGAATCGGGAATCGGAAAAATCTGAATATTTGAGGATATCGGAATCGGAACCAGATAAAATTCTATCAATTTTTCGATGCCAAAATGATTCTTTTAATTGTCTTTTTTATTTGATTTTGTTTAAAGCAAAATCTTCCATTGCTGGTAATAATGAAAAAATAAAAAATATTAATTGATTTTAAACCACTAGTGAAGCTAAAATCGATAGATTTTCCCTCGCAAGTATATTTTTGCGTTTAGGAAAATAACTACACATTTAACATGTGTATTCCTACGGTAATCCTAGAAAAATACAGCTACAGAGTTAAAAATTTAGAAATTTATAAAGAATCGGAATCGGAATTGGTAATTGTATCGAAATCGGGAATTTAGTGTGGAATCGGGAATTATATCGGAATCGGGAAAAATATTGGAATCGTCCCATCACTAGTACATACATATGTTTGTGTTTGCGTAGAAAATGAATAAAAATAAAAAAGAAACAAAGGAATAGAATAGAAAGAGAAACAAAAAAATAATAGCGGATAGAGAAACAGAGAGAGAGAGAAAGAGAGAGAGAGAGAGAGAGAGAGAGAGCAATTATGACATCACAATCTATTCTGAAATAATAAAATTCTTTGATTTTGTAATCCTTGTTGATTATCAATGTCAAAGTTAAGTAAACATATATTTAATAATATCCATTTAACAAAGACAGACCTAACGACTTATTTTCGGCCTAGAATCTACATAATCTTTGATTTAGTCCATTATCTCTGAGTAATATAAGCAAAACATTAGAAATAATAATCCTGCAAGTCTTATATTTAACTATTAATCCATCTTTTATTGGATTGTATCCAAATAGAAGGATTTTCACTAATCCAGCGTGCTAGCTTTCATAAAAGATAACAAAAACAAATACTCAGGGCCAATGCCTATTAAATCGCTTGGCTTACAAAAACAAACAAACAAAAAAAAAACGATTAGCATAAAGGTGTTTATTAAATCTATTTAATATTAACACTCATATATTGTTGCTTGACACATTGAGACAAGAACTA
Organism: Euprymna scolopes; assembly: GCF_053919585.1. Lineage (NCBI taxonomy): Eukaryota > Metazoa > Mollusca > Cephalopoda > Sepiida > Sepiolidae > Euprymna > Euprymna scolopes. The sequence goes on along the minus strand of NC_136484.1, from coordinate 89,192,553 downwards.
GTGGGAGGATGGAATAAAAGAGGTAGTGAAAACAGTATGAAATAAGATAACGCGCGTGTCTGTGTGTCTTCACGTTTCTATGTGGTTGTTTGAAAAATGTTTTAGTTTTAAACAATTATATTCAATTAATCCTAGGATCAAACGATATCTTAATACAATTAATTTAACTTTCTCAGAGATCATATTTAAAAAAAATAATAATGACTATATATATATATATATAAAAGTTGGGATTCGGTTTCGATTCAAGCTGATGAACCCAAGTCATATAAATATATTTTTTTATTTTTGAAATCGTAACTTTATAATATATAAAAATCGATAGAATATTAACTCCATAATAATATATACGAAATCTGCAAGAATTAAAATATCATATTTTATTATATTTTATGACCTGGCTACGCTGGGCGTCCATGCTAGCTTGGATAAATACTTTTGCAGTTTTAACAAAATAGCTACAATAATATCAGAGCGTCTCCATTTATGCTGAATATCTAAAAAATGCCAAGATCAATATGTTACATATGAATCAGTCTCCTATGGAATTTTCTTAGGTCCCGCTAGTTATTATTATTTTTTTAATATTTAATCTACAGAGGTAGCATGCGCTCATTCTGTTAGCCATAACCAGGTAAAAGTCTTAAGCAATTTGCAATTATACTCTCATTATCACCCATACTGAGAATTGAACCTTCACATTTCAGAAGAGTGTCCCTTTTAGAGGTTACATTGGCTGAAGCATTATAAGAATAACACTCCAGATGAGAATACTAGTCTGAATAATTCAAATAATCCAAATTATCAATCATCATCTCAAAAATTCAAAAACATTTGTTTGCTATCCTATTCCAAATCTTTTTCACCTGCCAAATTCTAAAAATAGATTTTATGATTATATTCCGAACATCTGGGAGTTTAATCAAATGACGTGCTGGCTTGGCAGTCTGAGAGCAGGCTTAAACCATTCCCCCCCTCAAATAATGGCGATGGTGAGACGCTTGTAAAGCCAAGTAAACTCACGGTGGTCTTTTGTGTGACAGGTAGTGTGATTAGTAGACCCAGGCTGTTGAAAAAACCTCATCTGATAGAACCAGTCCCAGCACTTATCTTCACAGCGATTGGATGGAATATGAATCTGTTAGAAGACTGATGTATTTTGACCACTTGTGCTGCCATATGTCCAGTGTTATCGATTCTGTTATTGATATGAGTGCAAAAGTGTTGACACAGATTGCATCTCGTATTAGCAACTTGCTATTAGAGAAAGGAAACACCATTAAGCTGTTTGCTATCTCCTCTGTCGAAACAACCGATTTAAGGATCAATGGAAAGTCAGCTATATATTACTTACTTAGACTTAGGAGCTCCCGCATCCTGTAATTCATAAGCCAGTCAAAGCATACTATCATTTTCGATCTAAAGCCAGATCCACAACGTCCCTCCAGTCTCTGGTGATTGTCTGCTTTCAGTTAATTTTTGGTCTTCCTCTTCTTTTTCCATCAGGAGGTATTTGGGAATGGTATCAGGAATACAGAACAGATACTGCACTGCTCCTCCAAAAGGATGCTGGAAGATGGTGCTATGACAAACGAATATATGCTATATTGCCCGAACCAAAGGTAGAGGTAATGACTGGGAGAATTGTCTTATCACAACAGAACAGATACTACACTACCTATTCATCAAAAGATTGTGCCATAATAGATTTACGATTCAATCATATCTTTTTATTTTCCATTCATTAAAAATAGTGAGAACATATACTAGACTTTGATCTCATATTAATAAGCCGAGGAGCAATAGATATTTCAGCGACAACAGTTGAAGAAAAATAATCACTCGTGATACTACAGCGTTACTCCACCCCACCCCCCGCCCGTTTGTACATTACAGTGAATATAGTGTCATTTTATTTCAGACTATATTATACTACATTCCCCTGTACCATTTCATGGCATGTATAATATAGTACAATAGTTTTAAATTGTGTGCGTGTGTGTGTGTTTTCACTTTTAGTTTTATTTTACTTCAGTCAAAAATCAAGGGTCTCCTTCCTGGGATTAACACTTGATCTCTATATTGTTACATAGTGTTCTCATTGAAGTTCTCCCTAGGGTTATCATAGAGGGGCACCAAATTGACGTTTAGTGTATAACATAAAAGGGGATTATGCGTGTCATAAAAGAATTCCGTGTGCGTATGATCGTCTAGTTTCATTTGCGGTTGTGTGTGTTCATCTCTAATTGTTCATATGCTTTTGTGTGTGTGCTACATGCATTTTCTTCGACATACCTTACTTCATGTGTCGTCGATGTGATCCATCTGGAATTCATCTTCTCTTGAGAGGGAGACTGGTACCTGTTAGACGAAGATTTATCACTCCAAGACGATGAATCGGTTTTATAGTTTTTTATTTACCTCCCAGATGTCGACACAGAATATGGAAGTAAATCTTGCTTGCTTTGAACACGTCAGCGTTCCCCACTCCTAGTGAAGGGGAGGGAACAGCTATTAAGCCGTCCGTCTTCTTCAAAGCCCAAATCCAGTCTCACAGATCTAGCCAACCTGACCACGTCACTCATACGTAATCTGGTCAGCTGACCCTCGGTTCTGGTAAACGTGTCTACACTCCACGTTTACTCTCTCTCTCTCTCTCTCTCTCTCTCTCTCTCTCTCTCTCTCTCTCTCTCAATCCATTCTGTAACAATATGAGATGCACAGATATCCGAATATTCCATTACAATTCTCTTTTATCTCTCAAACTTTCAGCTAATAAAGAAGTTAGGAATATTAATTTTATTCTCAGTTATTGACCAGTTAACTAGGTTATAATATATATTTCTTTTGATTTCTTTGTCTTACTGGATTTCAGGACAAGAATTTATCTAGTCTAGTGGAGTATCCAGCTTAGTGTTGTTACTGTAGGCAACATTGCTAAAAGAATGTGCACTGGTTCTTCTTTAGCCACTATAGACCAAAAACCCGAAGGAAGAAATGGACAACAAAAGAGAATAAATTAGTAACGGAATGCTAATATAGAAGCCACCACTAAGACCGTAGATATCACAAATGGATGAAAGAGTTGCGGGATATGTCCAGTGACTACCATACATCAGAACAAAGAATTGCGAACCAAGCCAAACTTATTAATTAATTGGAATTCATTGAGATGAGTATTATTTATTAATTTTTATTGCGGACTATTATCCTCATCTTTTATTAGTTGTTTCATGACGTTTCGGCCAATTATTCCTCTGGCCTTTGTCAGGTGGTAACCGCGACGGATAGGAACTCTGAACCTCCTGACTGCATTTACTGCAATTACTGCCTTCCATAGTTGTAAGAAGAAGAAGATAGCGGTTTAAATCCTACTTCAAAGCCGGCCAGAGGCTTACTTGGCTAAAAACGTGGTGAGACAACAACAACTACGGAAGGCAGTAATTGTAGTGAATGCAGTCAGGAGATTCAGAGTTTCTATCTGTCACGGTTACCACCTGACAAAGATGAGGATAATAGTCTGCAATAAATAAAAATCAAGCCAAACTTATTCTCAAAAGAGGTTGGCTTTCAAATTTAGAACTGAGTGAAATACAACAAAAGACTAATTATGGAACAGACCAAGAGATGCCCCTCCCCCACTGAAACCTCAAACATAGAAACTCCAGTTGTAGAAGACCTGCAAAACCCGAACACAAGAAACATAGAGACCGAGATCTATGAAACAGCAGAACTTTAGGGGAATGAATTAGCTGAAGTAGAAAACATCAGGCAAATTATGAACAAGGAAGAAACAAAGCTGCCATCTTTAAGAAATCAAGAATGGAAGAAAATAAAAGCTGAGCTGAAAAAGAGGTGAACAAGCTTCTTCTTTACATTTTACATTAATATTACATTTAATATTACAGACCTTAACAATGTAATTTATGCAGATGCCAAGACAGTAAGTATGAAGTTTAAAGTAGAGAAAAAGATGGGGAAAGAAAATGGACCTGCAAAACATAAATGAGAAGTGAGGCTGGAACCCAGATCAACAAATTAAAGAAAGAAGTTAAAGTGATAAACAAGATGAAAACAACTAAGAAAGGAAGGAAAAGTAGAAATGTGATCAGTGAGGGGAGACTCAATAAGAAACAGGAGGAATTGAAAGAAAAAATAGCAGCAAAAGATGATACCGGTATAAATTTGAACAGCGCAAGTAAAATAGGATCTTTGAAAATAATGAAAGCCAATTCTACCAGTGTGTAAATGGAGGAAAAACAAAACCAGTACAACCGGACCCGACAGAAACAAAACACTACTGGAGTCAGACATGGGAAGAGCGAAAGGATCATAATAGAAATGCAGAATGATTGAAAGAAATAAAAGAATAGTCACAGCAAATCGAAGAAGGAACAGAGAATGAAATCAGCAAGGAAATCAGCAAGACAACCCTATGAAAAATGGCCAACTGGAGAGCATCAGGTCATGACGTAATACATGCCTATTGGTTTAAGAAATTCACAACAATACATGAAAGGCTAGTTCAGCACCTAGAAAGATGTATCCGTGAAGCACATGTACCAGAATGGATGACCAAAGGTAGAACTATGCTAGTGCAAAAAGACACAGAAAAAGGGACTATCCCCAACAACTACAGGCCTATAACCTGTTTACTTGTTTATTCTAAGACAGTAAACGACCAAGTTCTCTCCAATTCTCTCTCCTCTGATCTTGAGCACGTAGTACAATGGGGAAAGGAGTGGCTGGTTACTTTTAATGCATCTAAAACGAAGCTTCTCTCTTTACATCATCAACATTCTAATCCACATTTGGCATCAATTGAAATGAATGGCTCTCGTCTTCAGGAGGCCTCAAGTTTTGACAAGCTTCTGGGCTTGACCATTACTCCTGATCTTAAATGGAACACGTACATCAAATCTGTTGCCAAGGCTGCTGGAAAAATGGTGGGATCTTTCTATTGATCCGGTAAATATCTCACTGCTGATGCTATTCTCTATCTATATAAGAGCCAGGTACGTCCAAGGATGGAATACTGTTGCCACATCTGGGCAGGAGCTGCTAGAAAGGACTTGTCCTGCCTTGATAGAGTTCAAAATAGACTTCGTAGCCTCGTAGGAGATGTCCTTTTCTCCTCCTTGCAACCTCTATCTCACAGAAGAGATGTTGCGAGTTTGTCTCTGATGTATCGTTATTTTCATGGAAAGTGTTCGACTGAGCTTCAATCTATGGTCACCCCTCGCCAAACTTTCACACGAAACACTCGTCTAGCTGTATACACTATCACTCTTTATCTGTGCCTAAACCTAAACATAGATTCCATGAACAAAGCTTCTTTCTTAGAACTGCACGCCTGTGGAATTGTCTTCCGTTTTCCTGCTTTCCGGCTGACTACAATATGGTTGTGTTCAAGTCTAAAGTAAATAAGTTCTTGATGAGCCGTTCCATATAAGTTATCAAATTTACCAAATTTTCATTACTAATGATTACTATATTGTCCAATTTCTACTGTACACTCTTTAACCCTTATCCTTGAGTTGTCTCTGGGCCTTGATAATGTGGTGATGCCTATGTAAAAAAAAAAAAAAAATGTGTAAAATACTTACTGCACAACTAAAGGGAACAAATTTATTATTCCCTTCATAACCATGGACTACGCCCAAAGAAACGGAAAGAGTGCCAAAAAGGAAAAAAGGAACACACAACCTATTATACATAGATCAAAGGATCCTAAAAGAGGTAAATAGTAGAAAAAAGAATTTAGCCATGACATGGATCGCCTACAAAAAAGCATATGATAAGATCCTGCAAGCATGGATAATAGAATGCCTGAGAATGTGCAAAATATCAGGCAAGATTATCAATTTGATAGAAAATGCAATGAGAACATAGATACTTTAACTGACAGCTGATGGACAACACTTAACTGAGATTAAAACACAAACACGGATCTTGCAAGGTGATTCCATATCTCCACCACTGTTCATCATAGTAGAAATCTAATTAAAGGAATAAACACATGAGCGGTATCTTAAGTAAGATACTCTGGACCGTTTATAAGTTGGATCAAAGAAGAACTGAGGAATCTCGACCAGAAGACCAGGAAACTCATGACGATGCCCAATGCACTACACCCAATGGATGATATTGACCCACTTTATGTGAAAAGAAAAGATGGCGGAATAAGGCTGATCTATATAGAAGACTGCATAAATAACATATAAAAAGAATTAGAAAAATACATAATGCAGAACACTGGAAGAATAACTACCACAGCAAGAGACACTGAAGAAACAAACAAGATAGAAAAAGAAGAAATGAGGAATAAGACGTGGAAATAAAAATGAAAAGAGAAACAACTATACAGATGATTCATAAGGATTACAAAAGGTGAGACTAACGAAAACACTTGGAAATGGCTAGAAAAAGGAAACCTAAACATGGAAACTGAATTCCTAATAACAGCTACACCAGATAAGGTAATTAGAACCAACCAAGCAAGGATCAACAAGACACAAGAAAACAGCAAATACAGACTCTGCAGACAAAGAAACGAAACAAGAAACCACATAATAAGTGAATGCTGCTAACTAGCTTAAAAAAATATAAAATTAGACACGATCAAGTGGGGAAAGCAGTACATTGGCTCCATCTACCAACACCTTATAGCACATGACACCCCCAAAATAAATAACACCGCCATTGTAACCTGTGCCTCCCAATTGTGGAAGCCCTATTCATTCACATTAATAAACTGACCATCAATCAGGCTCAATATGAGGAAGAGGGTATGCTTAAGTGCTTTTAACACTTTTAAACGATTGTAATCGACTTTTTCAATGAATTCATTAAATGAAATTTTTTAATTCATCACTCGCCTGAAAACGACTCATTGAACTCGAAAACATTCACAACTATGGCAAATTTCTTTTTACATTTTTAACCCACCAAATGGAAAAAAACGGATCACAAAAATCACATGGGGCATATCTGATGAATTCCCTGATGGCTTCCCAGTCGGCCTTTTTGTAATACCTCATTATTTTGAGTAGTGGGTCTTCAGTTTTAGGGCGAGAATTTAGGGTGATTTTTACCATTATCATAGCGTGATCAGCATTTCCGAGTGGGCTGTGGGCATTTGTTGTACAATCATGGGGAACTGTTGTCAGAAATAGATCTAGAAGTAAGGCATGTTGGTTTTGCTGGTCTGGGAAACGTGTCAGGAATGTAATCGTCTGAGATAGGGAATGGGATATAGCGAAGCTATGTGTTGTGCTACCAGCTACATCTGGGTAATTAGAAAATCCAAGCCAGTCACTGTGGTGGTCATTGAAGTCACCAAATACATGTACTTCAGCGCCATTATCGAGGGAGAGTGCTATATCTATGCTGTCAGAGACTTTGTTAATTAGGATACAGTCCTGGGTTGAGGGAGAGCGGTAGAGAAAATACAAGTAGCTAATATTATGTTGCATATTTAGTCTGAAGCACATGAAGGCCTGGTCGTCTTTTTCTAGTTTTGTTTCTCTAGTCAGGGGGAGGGTGTTGCGAAACATATGCAGCCAAACAGATAAAACGGTAATAAAAAAATGAAACATATATATATATATATATATATATATATATATATATATATATATATATATATATATATATATATATATATATGTTGATTGGGACTCATATGCCCACATACATTCCACGGCAACGCTGGGTGTGCCTGCTAATAAGCTAATAAACACGGCCGTTTTTCTTTCTTTTTACTATTAAATAAATAAATGACGTCGTATCATGACCGTGATTATCACCACGAATAATCAGCATGTACAATTGATCCAGGGTGTTGTCTGTTTAATGAGGCTTTTTGTTCAGCTCTCAGATTTGTTAAAAACAGACTTGCCATGTGAATTAGATAATCTATTATATAAAGGGAAGACGTATTTCCGTCTGTATGCATATCCAGCTAAAACCCAGAAACTAACAGAGATACATTTATAGTACCTGAACAGGTTATGATGAAAAGAAAATACTGTAGTATTCATTCCCTAAGGGATCACGAGGCATCAAATCAATGCGTGTGGGTGGAGGTACAAATAAAAATAAATACGTTCTTACACTGTTACTTGTAGTTGTTTTTAAAAACAAACTTGAACCTATTTTCTTTTTTTCTTTCTTTCTTTCTCGCTCCTATTTTTTTTTCTATTATAGGATCTTTATTGCATATACTGTAGGTACTTATTAATCTTAGGAACAAATTGTATATGATGTGTATTGTAAACTAGTCAACGAACAGGTAGACACTGTTTTGGGAGAATCTTATTTCTCTGTAAAGGTTGAGGGTATCTTCTTGACGTATTCAAAAGAGCACGAATTGTTTTCACCAACATTCAGTATGAATCGTAGGCTAGAGTTGTTAAATGTTCTTCAAATCATAAGAGGAAAATGTCAGTCCTCACAGAATTTAGCAGGAAACGTCTAGAATACTGTCACAAACTATGGAATTGGTAATACAGCTTTCAAACCCCATTTACACCTATTGTGTTCAATTATGTATTAATGGTAAAGATATGAAATTTCATCATCTGCCCTTTACCTGCAAGTAGATAAAATAAGGACTCGTATTCAACTAATTGTATACAATTAAATTTTAACCATGGGATTTGTCTCATCATATCACCTCTTTAATTGAATTTTACACCTATTTTATTTTTTTTTTTTTTCAAATGAAGATTTGTGTTTTCATGTCGCCATTTTTCTGTTGACAATTGAATGGATTTTTTTTTTAAGTTTTCAAAATTTCATAACTTTCAGATATGAGTTCATGTGGCAGCCATTTTAACTGCAATTTTTCCTATATATTTTAATAAAACAAAATACTAAAATATATGTTAGTTCTAGAATTGAGTTATGTTTGAAAACGATTGCGTTTAATTTTTCTATTGACGAGAATTTATAATTGATACAAGTCAACCATATCTCTCTTAGCTTTCTCTGTATTTCTCTCACCTTTCTCTCACTATGTTGATTCAATAATTTTTTAATATTTTTTAATGTCACTGTGAGAATGTAAAGAAAAAAATGACTCTTTTTTCTCAGCACTATTTAATTTGCATATGTATGTCGGTATATGCAACAAACACATATGCAAATCAGATAGAATAAATTAAATCTTTTTATTTCTATATAAGAATAATATGAAATAATAATCCTTCTATATAATAATAATAATAATAATAATAATAATAATAATAATAATAATAGTAAATTGAGAAAATTAGGATCCATTGCAATATTGGAGTATTTCAAAAGACTGCCTTGTTGGGAACCTCCAGAATCTTGCAGAAAGTGCTGGAAGACTGAGAAAAGAAGACGCTAATAGCTTATGGTCATTTGTTATGATCCACCTATCATTATAAAATCGGTAATACAAACAACCAGACACAATATGTGAATAATGATAATAATAATAATAATAATAATAATAATAATAATAATAATAATAATAATAATAATCTCAAATGCACAGACAAGTGATACAAACATAAACCGGCAACAGTACTTGAAAACGAGAATCACAAAATACTATGGGACATGGACATACAAACTGATAAACCCATCCAAGCAAGACGACCAGACGTAATAATTAACAAGAAAAAAAGTCCTGTCAAATCGTAGACTTTGCTGTTTTAGCTGACCACAGGGTGAATATCAAAGAAAATGAGAAACGGAGCAAATACACAGAACTAGCCAGAGAGCTGAAAGGGATATGGAAGATGAAGAAAATCAAAATAATACCTGTAATAGTACGAGCACGAGGAACAATCCCAAAAAACTTTGAAAAAAGAATGAGAGAAATTGGAATAAGAGGAATGACTGGAAAAATATGACGAACAGCAATAATGAAAACAGATGAAATATTGACAAAACCCCTTGAATGCAGAGACTAACACACACGAACCACAAGCATAGACCAGATAAACTGCTACAGAGACAAAACATGAAGCGCTACATGGAACCACGAACATAGCTGCATACCTATAAGAACATAGCTATATACCTATCAGTTCTCTAACCCCAGCCCCATTCCCCATTACCACATCACTGCCCCCACCACCAAAAAAAGAGTGAGCCTGAATAGCCAAGTAGTCAAGGAGGAAGAAAAGACCGAGGAGTGAGCACGGACCAGACCTCCACTGTATAAGTGCGAAGAGAACTGGGACCTTGGAGAGGCTTACTGCCATTTAAATTCCAGTAAAGACCAATGGCAAGCAGCTGTTGCGATAATGCAAATTTATTTGCAAATGTTATCGAAAGAAGTGGAGCGTACTGGAAAATCTAGGAGACTTATTGTCACTCAGCTTCCAGGGAACACCAGAGGCTGTATTCAATGAGATCTTTGATGACCTGTTTGAAAGCTCCTATAATAATGTAGGAGTAAAATGACTTATTTTTAGTTATGCAAGAAATCAAAAAACATTCTTTAGATGCTTCAAAGAAGATCTGCTTTAATTGCTGATTTCCGGTTTGGCATCATATCAGCTCAGATATGCTGCAAAAATAAAAGTGACTTAACAGCTGTGTCAGAGTTTATGAATTTTTTTAATGGAATCGAAGTAAAACAAATATTTGTAGCTGTTATAACCCAACGGTTCACATCTAGTATTTTTTTATGAAAATAACGATATGATGACATTGTGGAAAAAGTTTGAAAATTAAATAAAAAATACTGCCAGATTAGATTGGTGCAAAAATACTGCCATATTAGATTGGTGCAAAAATAACGTCGTTTTTACGTATATATATCTGATAAAAACGACATAATTTTTGCACCAACCTAATACTTTTTGTAGATATTTTATTAAACCAAATCTAAGCTTCAAAAGACCATAAAGGGTTGATATTGTCGCAAAGCAAAGAAAATTTTGCTGATCGATGCATCATTGAAAAAGCAAAGTCATACAGTTGCTAAGCTGTTATTATTGAAATAAAATTAATATGATATGAGATTTTGAACTTTGTATAATATTTTGACTAAAAAAAAAGAAAAGGTATCTTATTGATTATTAATGTGATCCAATATAAATTGTTCAATATTATGATTGCTTTTTTCACCATTCAAAGACAAATTGCTTCCAGACTTAATTCTGAAAAATTTGAAATAAATTGTGTGATTTTGCAATTAACTCACAAGTATACGTTACACCAAAAATGCTTCCAGGGGATATTATTTTATTCCTTCGATAAATTTAGTCAACTTGAGATTGCGGAAGAAATAAACCAACAAAATTAATTTTATAATCTGCTTTCCCTTGGAATAAACAAGTATTTATCTTGTCTAAATATTTGAGTTGATTAAGCAAGACGATGACCTTGCATCTTTCTCAATAGACATCGCACGGAGAGATTAACACTTATTTATCATGGGTCGAGATTAAAGAATTATCAAATCCCAATAGCTTCTCACCTTGCTTGCCGGATTGACGTCCTATTAATCCTACTTGTTTTTTTAATCAAAGTGAAACATATGATGTTGCATCAGTCGTATCGACACATTAATTGCGATTAGAATTTGGTTGGCAAGTGAACTTGACATTTATAAATATACGTATTATCATTTGAAATGTTAAAAACTACGCTCTTCGTTACACAGTAACTATCGATTTCATTCTAATAAGGCCAGAGTTACTGGCAAAATGAATATCATTTGGAAAACCCCGAAAATAGTGATGAAACTGGCACACTATGTTCCTTCAAAATGTAGTTTGCAATAAAAGAATATTAAAAATTAATAACTTCATGTCATGTTATAATTAATTTTACTCGAAATATTTTGGTCAATATTCATGTACTATATGCAAGAAATTCAATTGTATACTATGAAATCATGGGAGATAGAATTGAACAATTACTTGTATATAGAAAATGTGGAAAAAACAGCATGGAAACCAAAGAACTGTGAGTGAATCTGTCAAAAACAGAAGTAACAGTTGAAAGATTCCAGTTAATTTACATGTGTTGTGTGCAGAAAATGTAGGATTTAATGCTATACTATACAATCCATATGACTTATGAATGTACAAAAATGTACTGGTTTGTCCAGAAAACTAGCATTGGACTCCAATTATAAGTTTAGAAAGTGCCTTGGGTAGGCAGACTTACTTGACTGTCGGGACGAAGTAGGATGACAATCTACTTACAGTGGCAAACTATTTTTCTTATCTTGGGGATACGTTGATACTATAGTTTAGCACTATCATTGCAGTAAGGATAGCATGGATAAGTCCTGCAACTTGTTGTGAGTCGGATCATCATGTAATTTACTTCTCATTGCCAGAATGATGGTATATTATAGTTGCGTGTTCATTGCTGTTTTTGTGTAGCAATGTGTTATTTTTGTAGTCGCGCAGTTGTTATCATAAGTGTATTTATTACCATTGCAACAGGAATCATTTCAGTCTGTGATGATATCACATCGTCTGTTTTAAATTTGAACTCCAGCGAATGAGCTTTTTTTCATGTAAACTAATTAGCTCTCATTTTATGAAATCGCGCGGGAAGCAATATTAATTGTAATTTGCGTATTTGACCTGTTTATGCAGGTATAATTGTAGGCCATTGTTTTGTGTAGTTCCCATTTCCACTTTTATTTTAACTTTTACAAGGGGGAAAAAAGTGAAGGAAAAGAACAAAAGGGAAAGACTGAAGCAAAACCGCAAGTGAAGAAAAGGCAGTGGCTAACTTTGTTTTGTCGATCCTGACACATCATAAAATATATAAGAAAAATGGTCGTTGCTTTGACATTAAATGTTTGAGAAAAATGATTATAACTGAAATAAAATAATGAAAAAAAAGGGAATAATGATAATAACTAAACATTTATTAACTACAACTGTCCTTTATTTTCAATAGATATTTATGTTAAATATTACTGCTTTCTGTTTTCTATCTCTATTAACTATTAATGTTTTCAGTTTATTTATTAACTATTAATGATATTCATCATGTTAAGTACTTGATGTTTCTTTATTTTCAGTTTATCTTCATCACTTCCGTCTTGTTTTGGGTTGGACGAACAATTATTTTGGTGAGTAAAACTTCATTTTGTTTCTATTCATGCCGAAAAATAGAGAGAGCCAGAAAGATGTCAACAGCATTTCCACAATTTGAGCGTTTAGAGTCTATTTTAAAACATCAATTATGCAAGCAATTGAAATGAATGGTTTTTGGCATGCAACCATATATGACCTTACTTAAAGACAACGTGTTTTTGAATGTAAATAAAGATGCATTTTCAAATCAACTTGTTAAAATAACATTTTTCCATTAAAACATTTTATTATTAACCTGATGAAAATGCCAATAAAAAGTTAAAATTATTCAAGGAATTGCACTAGGGATCTCAAAAGTATTAACATATTTCCCACCTTCTAAAATATTCTACGTTTTAAAAAATAAACTTACATTCAGTCTGTTGCCGGAGTCGCTGGGAAAATGGTTGGATCATTCTGCTGCTCCAGACGGTGTCTGACTCCAGATACAATTCTCTACTTGTATGAGAATCAGATGCACCTTGCAATAGAGTACTTCTGCCATATTTGTGAAAGTGTCACTCAAGACATATTTTCCTGCCTTTACAAAATGCAAAAATGTAGTAATGGAAGGGTTTCCTCTCTCTCTCTCTCTCTCTCTCTCTCTCTCTCTCTCTCTCTCTCTCTCTCTGCTTTATCATTGTTTCCATGGAGTGTGCTCGACTGAGATCAAATCTGTGTTTCTTCCTTGTAAAACATTCACAGCAAGAACTGATCTTCTACCACAATGGAAAATAACTATACAGAAAAACCCCGGGATTAATCCATTCTGGGGTTGGGATCGTAAAGTGAAATCACCATATGATTGGGCCTAAACAAAATTTTATACAGTACATATTAAAAATTAGTAATAAAATACAGTACAGTATGCAATACATATGTATATAATCAAATAACATTATAAATAACATCGTAAGGCGGGCCAAGTGCTGTAGCCATATTAATGCAATTATGTTAACAGTTCTTGCTTGTTTGTTTGTGTTTCTTATCTTTATGTGACTTATACATTGTTATTTTTATTTTTATTATCAATTATTTGTTGAAATAAAAAATCTGATAGTGTCGTTCAAGTTTGTCAGTTTATAGATGTTCATAGAGATAATCTAGAATTATTTTTCTTTTTTTGTCTAATCAACTGATTGGCTAATTATTGTGTAGATGTTTTGTTGGCATCTGTGTATTGTCATTTTGTAGCAATAACCAAACTGGTAACATCTCAACTTTGGTTAGTCTCGACACCCTTGATCCAGTTGATTAAATGGAAACAGAAACTTTAGTTGAAAATGATTGGTTTATTGAACAGTACTAGATATACTGAATTTGTATTATCACCATTTAATATCAAAATACATATATTTTAATAACTAGATCATTAAAATATGTCCAGTCATTACAATTTTACATTGAAACACTTATGTATATTTAATGAAATGGTCATATTATATTAATTTGTGGCATCGTTCCTCGTTTTGGTAGAGTCCATTTTGGAGTGTCTTAGAGGTATAGCCAGAAATCACACCAACATTTTATATTGGGGTAAAAAGTTATTGTTTTAGTGAAGGAAAAGCACGACGAGAATATATATGAAGCATGTATGTATAATAAAATGAAACATTGAAAGGGTCACCAGATAGCAACGGCTACCTAAAACATAAACAGAGTTTTATGAATGAAAAATGAAAAATATGAAAGTTTATAAGAAAACATTCTTATCTAGGAAATGAGAATATAAAAGTCACTTTAATGTTAATAAATGTTCAACACTTGTATGAATATGTGCGTATTTCAGTATTTAGCAGCATCGCATTGTGTACGTGTGTTTGTTACCTTTGTTAACGCATATATGCATGAGATGAAGCTGAAATGTAAGTCATTGGGTGCTTTCACCATGCCATTCTGGGTAAAGATTACAGTGGTGTGTTGAATAGATCTTTAGTTTGTTTCCTCGGCTTATAGGAGTTTCCAATTTCACAAAATGATAGATTTTCCAATATTGACTTACTCTGGTAGATTAATATGAACCCTCAAGATGCAAGGATTGAAACCAATCAGCATTTTTCTACTCCATTTACTATTCATATATTTTATAGTTGTGATTTTTGTTCCTCGTGTGATGTTATTCCTATAACATAAGTTATACAAAATAATTTTATTTTTTTAATATCGTTAAATGTACACCATACAAAATTCAATTTTGTGGTTTTATTTTTAGTAGTTTATGCTCTCAAGAATGTACTCTTTTTAAACAAACGTTGTTTTTTTATTAATTGCTAAGAATCATAAAATTATCCAACATTAATAGAAGACTTCAGAATTTATTCAATACATCTTATATTTTATACAGAATGCTAGTGTACCTACTGGCAATGCCGAGTTTCTTACATCCCTCCTTGATAATATAATGAAACCTATATTTATTTTAGTGTATTCACGGGCAATAATGAGTTTCTTGTCTTCCCCTTTTCCATCAAGCATATGTCATATTGAAAATGCACTACTGTATTATTGCACATTGCTCTATATAGGATATTGAACACTGACTCCTAATCAACACAGAGCACCTTTTCCAGTAAATGTTTCTACTGAGCAATGCTCTATGTTGGATTGCTCTACCTATAATATTAATGCTTCCTGGACAATACTGAGTAAACACACCTGCTATACCTATTACTTTGGGTTAATTTATATTACTTACCAAATATAATATTGTATTATCACTATTATGGCTCCCGAGCAACATTGAGTTAACAAATGAGAATGAAGTTGTTTCTTTTGGACAATGTTGCATTTAAGCACATCTGCTCTGTCTAGGATGTTGAGCACTTTTGGATTATTATACATCACTTGCCCCTCTCTTTGTAAAGTCTGAAGAGAAACTTAAGAAATAATATATAATTTTCAAAGAAAATGCTGAATAGAAAAAATGCATTGAAATTACGTGTTTTCCCTCCAAATTATTGCTGGAAAATTAGACTCCTCACCCACCCTGACGAAACCGGCTCCATATCCCCTGTAGAATTGCACTTATAGAGTCGAGACTACATTCATTAACTTTCCGAGTTAATTTTACATATGAATACACTTTTAAATTTTATGCAGATTCTCTAACCTTTTTTCTATAGGACACATGCAAACACACATACATTGAGTGTTATATAAATAGATGATATCTAATACATAAAGAAATGTCAATCGGATTCTCAAATTTATACCACGATAGTATTACATTTGGCAAATTGATGTTTGATTCTTCCGAGTCACTTTGTCTTTTTTCTCTTGCAGCATGTTCTTTACAACACAAAAATGTATTTTGCTTCAATTACTTTAAAAAAAGAATAATTATTCTTTGAAGATTGTTACAATAGAAACAATTTTCAATAATGACCTTAAAATCTGCATCTGTATACAACATCGATAAAAAAAGACTATTCTCCATTAATATATCTTTTGGCTACAAGATAAATATTATTTACAATAAACGGTAAACTATTTATTTCTTGTAATTAATTGTATATAAAAAATTTTGCATTCTAGCATCTACTTAACATTTCCTTTCCATTAAATAATATGTTATATATTTTTTAAATTTAATATTTTTTAATATTTATTAAAATACAATTTTATACAGACCAAAATTGTATTTCTTTTTCTATGTAACATTAAAATGGGAATGAAAAATATATAAACTAAAATGATATTAATAAATCGCAGGCAATGTAGGTACAAGTAGTTTTATTATAACATTTCATCAGAGATGTTGTTCAGTTCAATGTGAAAGAGTTGCTTAACCAGATGAGAACATTTTTATAGATGTTTGTGGTTGAATTTAATGAGTATTATTTGGATAATTTTCTGTCTCCATCTTTGATGTTATCCTCACAACGTTTCAGCTGATGTAACCTCTAACATTTTTCAGATACATATTGTTGAATTTAAGATTCTTTATGTCAAATTCGAGAATCTGCACAGAATTTGGAATTGAATCCTTTATTTAATCCATGGGGATAGCATGTTTCGTTTTGACAACTATAACCAGGTAGAAATCTTAAGTAATTCTTATTTATATTCTTAGTATCGCCCATAGTGAAGATTGAACCTTCAACCTCCGGAAGCCTGTCGCTTAGAACTGATTAATAATTAGCATTTTATGCATTATACCATGGGTCTTTACAGCTGGAGGTTATATCGGCCAAAATGTGAGAATAACATTCAAGATGAGAACAATAAGCAGAATAATACAAATAATACAAATACCCATGTAAAAATTCCAAAACTTAATTTAATGAAATGACTCTTAACACTGTTCTATCGTTATTTTCATGGTAGGCGCTCGACTTAGCTTCAATCTATGTTCAACCCCTTGTAAAACATTTACAAAAAACACTCGTTTAGTCGTTTCCCTCACTCTGTCTGTGACTAGAACTAAATGTAAATTTCATGAGCAAAGTTTCTTTCCTAGAACTGTCCGCCTGTGGGGCTGCTTCCCAGCTGACTATAGCATGGTCGTTTTCAAGTCGGATTTCAAAAAGTTCTTGTTGAGTTATCCTCTCATACAATTAATCCCTACCCAAGTTTCATCACGGCGTTGTCTCATCGTCTATCTAACACTCATTAACCCTTATCCTAAAGTGATTTCCAGCCTTGATAAGCGGTGACCCTGAATTTAAAAAAAAAAAAAAAGAACATTTTTGGTTAATTTTGTTTATCGATTTCTATTTCTTTTCTAGATTGGTTGTGTCATTCAAGTGAGCTCTCACTTTGCCACATTGATGAGACCAGAAGATGCACCTACCATTATTATTGCAGAAGCACCAACAGTGGGACCACTAGGACTCCCCAAAAGGCGTAGTCCATCTGTCGCTACAGTATCCACTACAGTCAGTAACATGAGCAATCCAGATGCTACCTGTGAGAAACAATACCTCGGTTATCTCCCTTACTCAATCGACTTGGAAACTCTTTATCCATCATACCTTTTCGACGATTATGATCCTTCAATGTATCCTCCAGATTTCAGTTATGACTACTACCAGAACACTGAATACTCACAGCATATGGTATCGCCTTCATATGAAGAAGCTACGACCAACAATGTTAACAATCCACCACCATACTCCACAGGGGAAACCTTGTCTCCTCCATCATACACAGAGGCAGATCAAAACCTTGTGACATCAGCTCACCCGTTAGACAGTACACCTGATTCAGGTCTTCTTCACCCAAATCGAAGCTCACAGATGTGATTAAACTTATAGACTAAACCACATTGTATGATGTTTGCATCATTTAAAAACGCATTCTTTTTTTTGTGCGTTTATATATATATATATATATAAAACATTTGATTGATTTCTCGTGAGATTTTCTGGAAAGAACATTTCGTTTGTAAGAGGCAATTGTAAACAAGATAAACTTCAACACAAAAAATGCAACTGATTATTAAATACTGGTTCGCACACATGTAGGAATCTCAGATATTTTGGGCAGCTATTTTCCCAAAGGATGACATCTTGGCCAATGCATAAAATAAAAATTAATATATGAGATCAAAACTAGCTTATTACACATGAACTCTATGGTTACTTTCTTTAAAACCTATTAAAAATATACACAATTAATTCATTTTTTGAACTTTTTATTTGCAAAGTGAAAAGAAAAATGAAAAAAAATACATGAATAAAATTTCTTAAAATTAAATTGCTTCGAGCCTGTTCTCAACCTGTAAAGTCAGTAGGACATCCAATGAAACTCCCTGATATGTTCACAAAAGCTTTTGCAAATTTGGCATCTGAAAAAGAAAAAAAAAACAATATTTTGCATAGGACGTCAATGAAGTAAATGCTTATATTAATTTTTTAAACAGGCATAAAATTGACCTTTCAAATTTAAGTCTAATAACCATATTTTATCAAATATTGAATTATGTATTAGTTGAATAATTTTTTTTTTTTTGAAGATTTCTCCTGTATATCAGGGTTACTAATATCAAGAGACATTGTCTCTTCTTCCATAAAATAACATTGTTATTCTCAGGTAAATATTCTTTAAATAAATAAGACCAATATATCTATTGACTTATTGTAAATTTTTACAATTAAAATCATTTTAAAACAATAAATATTGGGTTTATTCTTACTGTAAATTTAATTGTCAGCTAAATATTTTTAAACAGATAAAGCGAACGTTTTATCTGTTTTTATTTCTTTATTGTAGCAATTTAAATCTTTTTAAAATAAATAGTCTCTTCTTACTGAAAACATAATTATTAGCTTCTTCAAATGAATGAAACGAAAACCATTTTTCAATTTTCAAGTTTAAAGTTGTAACAATACATGTTACATTAAAATGAAAACTGGTTAAATCGATGTGAGTAGCCCCCTACTTCAAAGTGGCACTGTGCCTTATTTGTGGTGAAAATTGAATTTAAAAAAAAATTCAGTTTGGGAACAATTTATTTTAAAATGAATGAATTCAAAATTTGTTTATCCAAACAACACTAGTAATGTTTTTAAAAGGGCAATAACAAATGTACAAACATAAATAAGCATACAGATGTGAAACTATCAACAAATAAGGACAAAGTCAAATTAGACAGACACAGAGAAGGTATTATATTGTTTATAGAATATGTTATGTGACAGGAGGGGCCAGTGATCGGACATGGTCTCCTGTGCAGAATCTACAACTCTACTGATTGGCAGTTCCTCCTTATGTTGCTCTCAACACATGAATAAAAATATAAAAGGGTATGCCAGTCGTGAGATTTACGGCCTTGGTAAGACGTTGTCTGTTCAAGGTCGGTTCTCCTCACAACGTATCCAAGTGAGGCACACAGATGGCAAAAATGACAAAACGGATGAACAAACACAGATTATACATTTTCAAGTAGTTATAAACCACTTTCAAGCACATTACCACATTGCATCGTCCAGCAAAAGAAATTCGGTTAGTGTGACCCTGGCAGGACCGCCAATTCCTGGAAAACTTACATTTCAGCTATGCTTTGTTCCCATTTTTCATTTATGCATACTCGGTAGACTTACCTAAATTGCCAGCACACACAACACAATATGTATTTTCCAAATCACGGAGTACTACTATTAAATATTGGAACAAAATACGTAGAATGCGACAAAATTGGTGTTTTTGTTAAAAAATTAACATTCCAGTAATTCAAAAAATATAGGAATTTTAACAAATAAACCTGTGATCTACAGTGATATTTTTTAAATACTTTTTTAAAAACAACCCCAGTAATTTTCTGATGATTTCATTAAGCTTCTTTTTCATACCTTTCTTTGTTGGAAATTATCATTGCATTTTTATATAGTTGCAGCTTTCTTTCAAACGTTTTCGGCGATGCTTAAACTACTTTACAATTACTTGTATGCTTTGTTTAATACTAATTACAATATCGCCGCATTTTACATTTTTTTTCTTTCACTAACGTTTTAGCAGTTTGCAGTACGTGTGTATCTATGTTACCGGGCTACATTTTTGTAACAGTATTGTGTTCCCACGAAGGCACAGTTAGGCACAATCTCATTTTTGATATGAGCAAAATCCAGCCCTCTCACTCCTAAAGAAAGTGCACTCTTGATTTGCGGGGGGGGGGGCATTAAGTCTAGATGAATTTCTCCATCACTAATCGAGAACCAAATAGATGCAACACTATTTTTCTTATTGCAAAAGAAAAAAATAAGTAAATACTCTTGATTAAGAAAAAAAAATTATAAATTGTCTCAGTCTATTTCTCCACCACTATCACTGATTATAACCGCCAGTGAGTTCCAGTTGCAAAGGCAGCATGTGGCCAACAGTAAATGTCAGCATCTGCCAATACCCACAAGTAATCGCCCCAAGCCAGCACTAATCGCCAGTAACCACTAGTGCTGACAATCACAGCCAGTGGCTTCTGCTAACTGTCACAGCCAGACAATGTCCGACAGTGGAAGCTAGATGATTTCATTTTAGCTATGGCCACAGCCACTGGTGCCTGCTATTTTCCAGGCCTGGCAGTGATCTCCACTAACAACCATAGTTTAATTTGGTTTTGGAGGTGGGGGATCCTCTACAGAATCTCTTCTGGCTTTGTGTCATACTGTAACAGAGCATGGACGTGCGTATGGCAGCTGTATGTAAATGACCGAGCCATGTGTGAGATGACGTCACGGCAAGGAAACATTATGAAAAGAAGAATGTATGTACAGACCGAGGATCACATTTGAGAGTCAGGTCAGAGATCACGATCATGTTAAAGAGGTGGAAATAAATATCTGTTGTTCAAATCTGAAACAGCAAGTTGAAGTTCTTTCCTCTTCCTTGTCGTTGTCCCTTGCGACATGTTAACATACTAACAAGAATTTTAAAAAGTTTACAATGGGCAATGTCAATACATAGGTCCTGCTAGTATTAATATATAAATAGATACATTAACAGAAGAAGAATAGAATTAGAAGATATATTCAAATATTCTCGGATTTCTATACAGAATTAGCCATATTATATTTAGAAAAATTGGCACATCATTCTATTTTAAAAAAATATTGGTTTCTCCACACAACTTCTCTGTGTATGTATGCATGTATTTCATATATATATATATATTTTAAAAATTATATTTTAAAAATAATATATATGCCGCTCCCCATGTGGGGGTACCAAATTGGTTAAAGGGAAATTCCCAACTTGCGTTTAGGTAAAAATGCACTTTCGTAAATAATTGAATTAATTCAAAACGTATCGCGAAAACAAAAACAAACAACATCTATATATATATCTATATAATCATAAAACTTAAATGACCTTGTAACGGGTGTTGTAACCCAACATCTGGTTTACGACCTCCGGTTCGAATGCGTCTGGACCGGTTTCGTTCGAACAAACGGACGTCTTTAGAAAAGCGAATATCTTAAATTTATTGAATAAAAAACTTCAAGATATGGGAAACAAACGCAAAATGTGATTACAAATAATACGTATAATCATCGACCTGTTTCATATATCGTTTTCAGCGTCCCAATGTTTTTTTTTCGCGTTTAAATTATCCAAATAAACAATTGTTAATACTTTCTGCTTTTTTTTACATCGTTCATTTTCGTATGACGTTTAAATTATTTTAACGCAATTTTCTTACAAATAAATCTACTTTAACCCTTTGACAAACATAAGAGCATTTTACAACGGCGATTTACCCACCATCTTCCTTTTTTTTTTTTTAAGTCATTCTCCATTTTTTAATACACCTTTTATTAAAAACATTCATACATTTTCTTCTACACTACCAACACAAATAAATAATCCCGAAAATGTTTTTATAATTTGCGTTACTAATAAATCATTAACACGACAATAAAATGTATTGTTTTACTGTGTACGTTTTCAGCGTCCCAACTGTTTTTTTTTTTACGTTTAAATTAAGATATATCAAAATTTGAATTTAACTTTACGTATGGTGGTATCAGTTCAGTGCACATTTACCTATAAGTATGGCAAACCACTTATAATTCAATGGCTGTAAGTGTTTTTTTTCTCTCAAAAATAAACAATTATAAACAGAACGACAAATAGAAATCTATTTATATTCTTTTTTCATTTTAATATACTTTCATAGGAATGTTTCTGTTATGTCACAAAAAACTATTTTCTTTACGTCACAAGTGTCAAGCTCATACATTAATTCCATAGCTAATATAACATACTGACCCGACGGGTCACGGGTAGTCTAGTATATATATGTTTTGAATAAAATAGGCGGAAGTTTCTCAAGAGCTCTTTCGGCTATCATCTCATCAGGAGAAAATCGATAGCGTACAAAATAATATTATGTCGAAAATAAAGAGTTCTAATGGGGAACTTATTGAATGTGCCAAAAGTATGGGGATACTAAAATAAATTTATTAACGTTTAAAAACGATTAAAATATTGGCACAAGGAGGGGAAAAAAACGGGAGAAAAGATTCAAAGTTCCCCAAAGAGAAACAATGCGTTTGATGTTTCCTTTTGCCGGCACAAAGAAGGTTGACGCGCCGCAATAGAGACAGACTCCAAAATCTTTAAATGGTTTCTGGTTCCGCTCTATGTAGCACCTCGAACCATTCTATTTTATATCTATCGGCACAGCACGGGTTATCAACCAAATGCTGGCCAATAGTAGAGTCCAAGGCTGCAGAAGGAGGGAGACCCTTGTCTGATCTTCGATGGAACATACTGGTTTATACGAATCTGCAGAAGGAGGGAATCCTTGCATCTTTTGACTCGTATAAACCAGTATGTTCCATCGAAGATTAGACAAGGGAGGATGGGGTCTGGTGGTCTCCCTCATTCTGCAGCCTTGGACTCTGCTATTGGCCAGCATTTGGTTGACAACCCGTGCTGTGTCGATAGATATAAAATAGAATGGTCCGAGGTGCTACATAGAGTGGGCCCAGAAACCATTTAAAGATTTTGGAGTCTGTCTCTATTGCGGTGCGTCAACCTTCTTTGTGCCGGCAAAAGGAAACATCAAACGCATTGTTTCTCTTTGGGGAACTTTGAATCTTTTCTCCTGTTTTTTTTTTTTTTTTTCCTCGTTGTGCCAATATTTTAATCGTTTTTAAACGTTAATAAATTTATTTTAGTATCCCCGTACTTTTGGCACATTCAATAAGTTCCACATTAGAACTCTTTATTTTCGACATAATATTATTTTGTACGCTATCGATTTCTCCTGATGAGATGATAGCCGAAAGAGCTCTTGAGAAACTTCCGCCTATTTTATTCAAAACTGTATATAAATTCTGTACCTCCAAACATATATATATATATATATATATATATATATATATATATATATATATATATATATATATATATATATATATAGTGATTTAAAGGTTATGAGGGTGTTTTGAAGCATGAAAAACGATGTTACTTTTTGTATTTAATATTTTTATTGTTATTTTTTATATTTCAAGCGGACCTCACCTCCGCTCTTGGCCACAAAAAAGTATCAAAATGAAAAAGAAGAAGAAAACCGTTGAAAGAACTGGAGATTTGTAGCGTGGACAGCGTTCATTCCTAGCAATCATCTTCGAAAAAGTTCACGTGAATTATTTTAGCCGTTTGTGGAAAAAGATTGTGTTTTTAAATATTTTTTTTAAATGTTGCAACGTAAAATCATTTAATTCAAACGGCAAAAAATGAGACGCAATTGATTTCAGTATGTATAATGGAATAGAAATGAAATTGTTAAACGGTAAAAATAATGTAATTATTAGTTATGAGTAATAATAATAATAATAATAATAATAATAATAATAATAATAATAAAACTACTGAAGAGGGCAGAGTTAGAGACAATGTCGGCTTTTTTAATGGTGAGTAAATTCCGTCTCTCCATCAATAAAGAATCAACAAAAATGGGACGAACATAGATAAATAAATAAATAAATAAATAATAATAATAATAATAATAATAATAATAATAATAATAATAATAATAATAAAATCAATAAAATTAATATTAGTTAATAATTAAATGAGAATAAAAATAGTCTCGGTCCTGAAGGAAAATTGTCTTTGTCCCGAAGGAATTCTCATACACAGACCGGGGATAATATCAGAGTAGGTACTTAAATGTATGTGCTTTTGGCTCGAAACTCACTCTGTAACAATGACAATATTTATAAAATATTAATAATAATAAAAATAATAATAATAATAATAATAATAATAATATTTAAACCATAAACCAATAGTAGCTTTTACATAAAAAACATGTGCATAAGGGTACACAATTAACACCCATATATACGCATACATACCAATACACAGTCATATTCAACGACCATATGTATATAATATATGCACTACCCATACATATAATGCATATATAAATAATAATATGCATAAACAGATATGCACGCATGCACACACATACACGCATATATATCCATACACATGTATATGCATACAATGACATGTACAGGTCCAGGCATGCATACGTGCACCCATATGCATACATACATGCATGCACACACGTACCCATATGCCCACATGTACACACATACCATATATACACGTAAGCACATACACTTGAATATATATATATACATATACATACATATAGAATATACAAATACACATACATATAAATACACATATATACATATACATACATATACAAATATATAAGCATAAAACAAAATACAAGAGCATGTAAGGCAGCATAAAGATGTGCACATCAACATAATTATGCATTACATGGACAGGAACGTACATACACATATATATACACACACATATATATAAACAATATAAAACCATATATGTACAGATATATGTATACACATTCCCATATAAACACATACATTCATATATAGCCGCATATGTACATACTCAAACACAAATATCAATTATTATTTACTATTTAAAGACATGTATAAAATAAAGTGAATGAATAAGTAGGGATATTAAGTTAACGATGTAAACATAGATGTAAATATATATATATGTGTGTGTGTGTGTGTGTGTGTGTGTGTGTGTGTGTGTGTGTGTGTGTGTGTGTGTGTGTGTGTGTGCGTGAAAAAAACAAGAAACTTACGGGGAAAGAGTCTTTCATTTTATTTTCTATTTTAAATGTTATGTTTTTGACCACTTTTCCATTCTGTTGAGTATTTTAGTTTCTATTTTTGAGCAGTTCAGTTTTTAAACATGTGCGCGAAAACAAATCTGAAAACGAAGCTCCTCGCTCCTACCTCACGAAGAGGGGAGCATATTTCGCTGTTTTGAATTCTTACAAATCTTAAAACGTTAATGTTTAAAATGAAATAAAGAGCGTTTAAAACTACTTTAAAACGCCAATAAATGATTCAGGTTGCAAAGTAACTTTTATAGCCAATGGGAACATTTATTTGTTGTATATTTGATTTTTTTACCACTTTTTCGAATCTCTGTATTATAAAGCAAGCCCCCCCCCAAATAATTAAAATTCTATTACCAGAATTAATTCACCATAATAAATTTCGGTTTAATCATAAATACGTCAGTGGTTATAAAATTTTGTTAATAGTTTGAAAAAAATCAATTACTCCGTGATTGTTTGAAACTTGACAGAAATTCGGCAGTATTTAAGCTATCAAATAGAAAGCCACTTAAATAGTATTTAAGGTGTAGCGCTTAGTTTCCATTTAAAATTATATCCCCTGATATAATGATCATAAAATCTGTTTACAGTCGATTTTTTTTCGTACTTGCTTAATGTTTCTACAATTCCAAAATTACGTAATTTTCCGTTGTATCATTTAATTATCGTTGATGTTTAAAAGTATTTTTCTTGACTAAAAGGTTTTGTTTTATTTTTTTAACATTTTTGGAACATGTAAATCAACTGCGTTCTTTGAAAGGTTACCTAGAGAATTTATGCAACTCTCTAGTAAAATAGTTGAGATTAATCGTAAAATTCACAAAAAAGTTTTCCAAATAAAATAAATTTACATCGTATTTTGATGTAATAACCATTTTAGTTTTAGTGATAATTAAAAAAACAATAAATATTTATAATTAGTACTAATAATGAAAAAGCAATCGTTTTTGGAATTGCAAATTAGGGACACATTTTTCCGATTCCGATACCTCCAAAAGTTCCGATTTTTTTACCTTTTCGGAATAAAATTTCAGATTTTTTGTTAGCTTTTATTAATTTTTTCTATTTTCTATTTTTAACCTGTCAAAATGCCGCCCCTGAGATGTGCCGCTCGTAAAATAAGAGCACATTTTTCCGATTCCGATACCTCCAAAATTTCCGATTTTTTACAAACTTTCGGTATAAAATTTAAGATATTTTTAAACTTTTATTTATTTTCATTTATTTTTTCTATTATCTATTTTTAACCTCTCAAAATGCCGGTCCCTGACATGGGCCGCTTGTAAAATATGGACACATTTTTCTGATTCTGATACCCCCAAAAGTTCCGATTTTTTTACAACCTTTTCGGTAAAAATTTCAAATATTTTGTTAGCTTTTATTTATATTTTCTATTTTCTATTTTTAACCTCTCAAAATTCCGCCCCTGACATGTGCCGCACGTAAAATAGGGACACATATTTCCGATTCCAATACCACCAAAGTTCCGATTTTTTACAATCTTTTCGGTAAAAAAATTTCCAATTTTTTTAGCTTTTATTTATTTTTATTCATGGTTTCAACTTTCTATTTTTACCTCTCAAAATGCCGCCCACTGACATGGGCCGCCCGTAAAATAGGGACATATTTTTTTTCCGATTCCGATACCTTCAAAAGTTACGATATTTTTTTACTACTATTTCGGTAAAAAAAAAATTCGATTATCTTGTTAGCTTTTATTTATTTATTCTATTTTCTATTTTAAACCTCACAAAATACCGCCTCCTGACGTGGGCCGCTCGTAAAATAGGGACACATTTTTCCGATTCCGATACCTTAAAAGTTCCGATTTTTTACAACCTTTTGGGTAAAAAATTTCAAATATTTTGTTAGCTTTTATTTATTTTTACTATTTTCTATTTTTACCCTCTCAAAATGCCGCCCCTGTCACGTGCCGCTCGAAAAATAGGGACACATTATACCTCCAAAAGTTCCGTTTTTTACGACCTTTTCGGTAAAAGAAATTTCAAAGTTTTTGTTAGCTTTTATTTATTTTTATGTACTTTTTCTATTTTCTATTTTTAACCTCTCGAAATGCCGCCCCCTGGTATATGCCGCTCATAAAATAGGGACACATTTTTCCGATTCCAATACGTCCAAAAGTCCCGATTTAAAAAAAAAAACTTTTTAGTATAAAATTTAAGATATTTTGTAAGCTTTTATTTATTTTTATTTATTTTTTCTATTTTCTATTTTTACCCTCTTAAAATGCCGCCTCCTGAATTGGCTGCTCGTAAAATAGGGACACGTTTTTCTGATTCCGATACCTCTAAAATTCCGATTTTTTACAACATTTTCGGTAAAAAAATTCCGTTTTTTTGTTGGTATTTATTTCTATTTTCTATTTTTTAACCTCTCAAGATGCCACCCCTGACGTATGCCGCTCATAAAATAGCGACCCATTTTTCTGCTCCGATATCTGTAAAAATCCCGATGTTTTACAACCTTTTCGGCATAAAATTTCAGACATTTTGTTAGCGTTCATTTATTTTTATTTATTTTTTTTACCCTCTCAAAATGCCACCCCCCCCCCTGGAACATGCCGCCCGTGGGGACCGACCCTCCTCGCCCCGCCCTAAGTGCATCATAAACTACTAAACACAGCGACAGCATGTACACACAGATTACCACATTCATTGACAAAAGTTCACATATACACTCTCTCCCTGACAAGACAGAGATAAACAAAAATACACACTGCCTATCCTATTCGTACATGCTGTATCAAGTAAACTAACATGGCGTCAGTCAGAATGAACATGTTTTTTCCAGAAACTATAACAATATGGAGATGGGACAGTAGTATTGGTGTTTATGAATATGAGAGACAATGCGTTGAAGATGAAAAACTTAAGAAAGTAGTTAGGAAAGTAGGCCCAGAAATGCTAAACAAAGATTCAAAATGATTTGGTCTGTGATAATTGGTAGAAAAAGTGGAACGAAGAAAAGAGTACCTGAGCAAAGCAAATATTAAAAATTAGAGTCACGTTTCCTACAGGACCAGTGAACTTTCTCTATTAAGCAATCTATAATCTATGTGCTAAAGAGCGATTTAAAACGGTATATAAGTTCAGGGAGAATCTATCTCAAACAAGGAATAGTGCATTTCTCCGAGAGATGCTAACACAAATAACAGTGTGAACCTGAATACTTTACCAGACCAGGCGAATTCTTGTTCTTTAATCCGGCAAAACCAAGAAAAGCCCACAACAAAAATACACAATAACATAATAAAATGATTAATTGGTGAAAGGAAAATTAAAATTAATATTCTTTACTGCTTTACAAAGTCAAAGTTTTAAAGGTAAGGGAGAACCTTAAATGAACACTTGGATATATATGTTTCATATGAATAATCAAGTATTAATTGCAAGAAGTGCCTCTTCATTTCTGAGAGCTAACAGAGCTAAAAAAAAGAAAAGAAAAGAAAAACCAAACAACAATAATACTCCAATCAACAATTGAAATAGGGCAACATGTCTGTCTAGCGAGTTTGAAAAGCTAAATTTAATCTTCTCATGTGATGACAATATTTGATATCAAGTTTGTTAACACACACATAAATTTGAAAAGAAAAAGAAAACTCGAACCAACATTTTAAACTTTCTGTACTTTGATTTATTTCACCCTTAGAACAGGGGCTTGCCAGGTACTTACTCATGACTTAGCATTCGTCTACTGAAGTATACAGTACAAATGGTTAGAAAATGTTGGTTTCTTGCCCTGTGTTGCTGTAAGCTCTTTTACCAAAAACATTCCATCCTTCAAGGGTCCAACATAATATCTATCTATCTATCCATCTATCTATCTATCTATCTAACTCTCACTCTCTCTCTCTCTCTCTCTCTCTCTCTCTCTCTCTATATATATATATATATATATATATATATATATATATATATATATATATATATATATATATTCAGTAATGTGATTGATGATTTAAAATTCAAATTAGAATTAAATTAAAAATCCGTTTCACAAGAAGAAACAACAAAGTCAATAATTTGTACGATCGTTTCGGAAAACAATGTTTTTATTGTGGTAGACATTAAGTCACGGACAATAATTTTTACATATAGTATTTTAAAAAAAACAAAGTTTCCTCATCAGCAAAAGTATTGGGAAGGGTTACATCTGCCTTACTTTTAATGCAAGGTTTATTTATGGTGTCTTTTACATATATTAAAAGCCCTTCCCAATACGTTTGCTGATGAGGAAACTTTGTTTTTTTAAAAATACTATATGTAAAAATTATTGTCCGTGGCTTAATGTCTACCACAATAAAAACATTGTTTTCCGAAACGATCGTACAAATTATTGACTTAGTTGCTGTTCCTTCTTGTGAAACGGATTTTTAATTTAATTCTAATTTGAATTTTAAATTATCAATCACATTACTGAATATTAAATTAGCTCTAGGACATTTACCTATCGAGCTTATTATATATCTAAATTACAACGAGCACTTTTTCTTTTCCTGTATTTTAATTAAATTAGTAATTTTACTATTACATTAAAATACACTCTGCTCTTTAGACTATTGTTCTAATCTCCTTTATATATATATATATATATATATATATATATATATATATATATATATATATATATATATATATGTATATATATATAATTCAATAACTTGAGTGTTATTTCTCCCGCCCGTCACACCAATAATTTCCTGGGTAAGGTTAACACTGTTGTCCAAATTTCCAACTTCCAAACTTCTGTATACGTAACGCACCTTCTCTCAACTCCCAACAGACTTCTGCTAATTCAACTTATTTCTTCAAAATCCAACTTCAAAATGAACGTCCCTCTAAAAAATCAACCCTCTTTTATCTCCAACCCGGAGCATCTCATTTGCATATCGGGTGGTCACATTGCAGGCATATAAAGAGATAAGGCAGCCATTTTTGTTTCTTTCTTCTTCATTCATTTCATTCCACAACCGACCCGTTGAATTATGCACACGTACTAATTAGGTAAGTCGCACGTTTCCCTACACTCCCCCCTGATCTCATGATCACACACAGGGCAGGGGGGCAGTCGTCTTTGTCGGGTACTTCTTCGAAGATTTGGGGGAAGCACTTCCTCATTGCCATCTTCCTCATTACCACCGTTATTGCCACCAGCTTGTTCAATTATCCCCTCTTGTGGTTCCCTATGTGGTGTTTCACAATCAAAGCAAGGGGGCAGTATCCGTCTTTGTTGGGTACTCTGTCGAATAATCAGAGGCATCACTTCCTCGGTTCCATCTTCCTCAGTATGTTCCATCATTCCCTCTCGTGGTGCTATAGACGGTGTTTCACAATCACAGAGAGTGGGCAGTATTCGTCTTTCTCGCGTACTTTAATGAGGAACTGGTGGTATTACTTCCTCATGTCCATTGTTCTAATCACTATTGCCACTAGTATGTTCCATCATTCCCTCATCTGGTTCTGTAGGTAGTGTTTCTATGCTCACCTGTAGGGGCAGTAGGCGATCAGGATCATCCCTGAACTGTATGTGATCTTCCTCATTATCCTCAGAATCAGAAGAGGTATAACAGGGGTGTATATCTTTTACATGACGTGGTACACCATTAATCAACATCGTCTGAGGACTTATGATTTTGTCTATTTTTCCTCTGCAAAATTTTACAGTACACCCAGCATTTGGGGGTTTTACCAAAACATGGTCTCCCACTTGATATGGTGTATTGACAACGCTAACCACTGATGGTGTGACATCAATTCCTTTTATACGCTGTTCATAGCAGTAAATCCCATTAGCTGGTGCAGTTTCTGGTGTTGCATCTTCCTTTGGTGTCACATTATACCAGTACACAGCTTCTGGAATAGAACACTGTGTCCTGGCTGCAATCCTTTTAATGGTGCGGTGACACTGCTCCACTATACCGTTACCTTCTGGAAAATATGCACATCGGTAACGCATTCTAATCCCTCATTCCTGCGAAAATTTCTGAAATTCTTGACATCGGAATGTAGTGGTGTTATCAGTCAGAATTTCCAGCGGGGCACCACGTTCAAAAAAGACAGCTCTCAACTGTCGTATAATGCTAGATGCATCCTGTCGTGTCAACAGGCGCCATATCGTGAAACGTGTCGGATCACAATCTGTCAAGGTCAAAAAATGCCTGCCCTCATAATGTGTTACATCCATTCCTACTCGATACCAGTTGTTCTCCACTCCAAGCTTCCCTTTTTGCCATTGGGACGGTGCCGGATCAATTCGCTGACACTCTTCACACAAGCGTATAGCTGCCTTGATTGATGCTCTTGTAGTTGAAGGACACTCTTCGGACAAAATATGTTGTCCTCCGAATTCCAAGATGTCCACTCTGCTGATGTATTGTACGGATCTGGTCAGGTGTTAATTGATCTGTTACAGCCGCGCATGTCTCTTGTGGAGGATCAGATCCCTGCCTCATTACATCAATCCACCTGTTTGGTACTCTAGTCAAGCTATCAGCCAAATTCTGCATCGATGAAACTAAGGTAATGTCACCTGCAAGCTGTATTCGTCAACTATATGCTTTATTATTGCCAGTCTCCTTCGTACTAACATCTCACTTGCAGCTCTAGTCTTAACTCGAGCCTTTCCAGTCAAGGTGTCGGTCAACCAGTGGTAAACACACAACTAATCAGTGTGGAGATGCACAACCTTAGCCTGCCATTGCAATGCAAGATTAAGCCCTTTTAACGTGGCGTCAAGTTCTGCCAAATTTATATGCTGGGCATCATTTTTCGGACAAAGCCAGCACGCATCTTCCACAACAGCACACAACTGTTCCAACACGGCACCTGTAGCCAGTGAACTTGCGTCAACCCATGCATTCAGTTCATTTCCAGATACTTGCCATTCACCCTGGGTAGGGTCGTTTCTATGTACTCTGGACAACATTTCAGCCATCATTTGCTGGAGAGAATCATCATCCACTATGTCGTCCCAGCCTTTGGTTACTGCAGTTACTCGTCTTTTTAACACTCCTGTTGCCGATTGGAGCCATCCACAGACAGGTAGATGTCCTACTAATTTACCGCAAATAGAAAACACAATGCGTCTTGTCAATACACTGGGTAACTCTGGAATTGCGCTCCCTCGCTTCCATCGCAAAGTATTGTCCTTCTCATAGACCTCTAAGCCTAACATGGGCACCCCGTCCTTTAGGCGCTTAGGGTCTTTGCTTATTAACCCAAACGATTCCAGTTTTGCTCAAACCACATCTGCAGACATTATATCCTCATTAATGTAGATGTCGTCAATGTAAGCTGAAGCAGCTTTTGCTGTGGTCTCATCCTGCATCAAAACAGTTTTAATAATAGTTGTCATTATTAAGGGTGCTACGTTTAGGCCAAAACCTAAACGTGTCAAACAATATCGTTTTCCCTTGATTATCACTGTCTAAAATGGCCATAATGACTCATGGACATGTATCTGCAGGTAGGCTCTCTTTAAATCCAGCAGTGCTACATTACTCCTTTTCTGACGCCACTCTCTTAGTTTAGCAGCGCACACATCTGCGTTTCCAGTGAAAGCATCAACATGTTGATTCAATTCTCGGTAATCCATTACGGGCCGAATTTTGTCTTTAGTAGGTTGTTCAACAACCATGAGCGGAATTAATCCTTTGGGTGGTCCCAGACGTTCCTGTGGGTACGGTATTAACCATCCGTTATCAATCCACATTTGAAGTTCTTCTTCATATGCGGCCCTATTCTTTGTGGAAACTGCATACTCCGGAATGGTGTTGCACAGCCGATCTGGTGCCTGGCTCATAGTCCATTTCCACTTTGCAGTTCACGCCTTTTCGTTGTCGTCAAATGTAGCACAGAAGTCCTTTTCTTCAATAGACATGCCTGCACAGACTTCTTTTCCTTCTCCAAGCATTACACCTCCAGTCGCTGTGATTATGACGCCTCCTAGTGCTTGTATTGCATCAATTCCAATCAACATGTCATAGCCAAGGGTTTTTTCTTGCATCACCAGAACATCAACTTTGGCTGTGTCACCCTTCTCAGTACAGATCGTAACTGTCCCTTCACCACAACATGCTCGGGATAAACCATTGATCGTCATAATACCGACTGGTTGCTCCCGCCATATCTGACAGTAATGTGCACTAACTATAGACCGGGAACACCCCATGTCTATGAGTACTAAACACTGCACATCGTCAATTTTAACGCCACTGACCGGTAATCCTGTGTTTATTGGTTGGCAAGGGGCAAGACTGGCAATAGTACCTTACCTCCAACGTCGTTTCCCAAACAGTTGCGAGATATGTTCCCATACTTATTGCAGCGATAGCATTGTACTGTTCTCTGTGCTCGTGGATATACACACCTATCATTCCGGCAATCCTTAGCAAAATGATTGGCCTCCCCACATTTATAGCACACTGGGCCTACACGCTTATTACTACCTGGGAGAGAATCTACATTGTTTCCATGCGGTTCGACTGTTGCATGTTGAATACTAGTTGCTGCTGCAATTGGCTCCTGGTCCTTACAGATGTTTTGAGCTCGGGCTAATAACTCGTCTGTTGTCAATTCATCAATTTGTGACGATGCTCGCAACAGTTTGCTGACCTCCTCAGGTAAGCCTACTAAAAAGGCACATCTTAATATCTTATCGTTAACCCCACCAAAAGGTACCGACAACTTTCGTAGGTCGGCTAGGTACACATCAACTGTTTCCTTGGGGTGAAGTCGCCGCCTCGTGAAGTGTTGCCATGCAACAAATGGATCTGTACCAAACGCTGTATACAGGCTGTGTTTGATTGTATCCCAGTCTGGTTCATCCCCGAGTTGCTGGTAGACTGCATAGGCCCCTCCGGTTAACCTCAAAGGAATGACTGGCTGGTTCTTTAATTCTGCAGTGTACAGATCTTCTCAGCCTTTTCCACCCATTCGATGACAGACGGTCCAGTGGTAGATCCATCAAACTCAGGTATCAAGCGAAAGTCGAATCTGTCCATTTTCTGCCTTTCGAGTCACCGCACACCGAGAGCCGAAATAGCTTATAATTCAATAACTTGAGTGTTATTTCTTCCGCCCGTCACACCAATAATTTCCTGGGTGAGGTTGACACTGTTGTCAAACTTCCAACTTCCAAACTTCTGTGTACGTAACACACCTTCTCTCAACTCCCAACGGACTTCTGCTAATTCAACTTATTTCTTCAAAATCCAACTTCAAAATGAACGTCCCTCTAAAAAATCAACCCTCTTTTATCTCCAACAAGGAGCATCTCATTTGCATATCGGGTGGTCACATTGCAGGCATATAAAGAGATAAGGCAGCCATTTTTGTTTCTTTCTTCTTCATTCATTTCATTCCACGACCGACCCGTTGAATTATGCACACGTACTAATTAGGTAAGTTGCACGTTTCCCTACATATATATATATATATATATATATATATATATATATATATATATATACATATATATATATAATATAAAGCTGAACGTCTGTGTTTGTGTGTGTGTGTGTGTGTGTGTGGTCACGAATAGGCTCCTATATGGTTGACTATTTTAAAAAACTGATTACATATAATGGTAGGAGATGTATCGAGGATCAGGAATGGGTATGTTTGATCTGGCAGAATAGTGGTTCATAAAAATTGTGGAGTCAGTGTTCGCGTCTGGCCCCCAAGTATAGAAATAAAAAATGAAAAAAAAAAAAACGTTTACAAGGGCTTTTGATATAGATGTACATAAGAATACTTTGATAAGTATGTTTCAACTTAAATAGGGATGGTATAATAAAATTGTGGGGTCTGCGTTCGCGCCTGTACTCCATGGAAATATGGCACAAACTTTAACAAAGACTTTTCATATCTATTTGCGTAAGTATACTTTGATAATTATGTTTCAGTTTGAAGAAATATGGTATAATAAAATTATTGGGTGTTCATTCGCGCCTGACCTCCATAGAATGTAAATATGTCACAAAGTTTAACAAGGTTTTTTAAAAGGGGTGAGGGTCCACAATAACACCTTAACTTTAATCTTAATTCACGTTATCTTTTATTTATTTTTTTGAGTTGAAGCATATTGTGTCGAATAAATTCACCTCATAAATTCACGTTCTTATTAAAGTGAAAGCCAAAAAAAATAGTCGGAACTTTAGACAATTCTCGACACAAATTTTGCATAACTCTGTTTTTTTCCTTCTCCACTTGCACATGGCACTCTTTCGAAAATAGATAAATAATAAAAAATAAGAACGTTACTTGTTATCGTGTCAAAGAAGGAAAAAATCCTACTCACTTTTTAAAAACATTTACATAACCTTTTTATTTTTATTTATATATCTGTTTAAGCTTTTTTTTCTCAGTGTACTAGAAGAAATTCAGTTGATTACAACCCTTTCTGCATGTTCTTTACATTAAAATAGTACAACCCTGAATCTGACGGCACAATACTACACCGTTCAATACTGTAAAACTGAAACGAAGCTGTTCTGCTTGAAAAGGGCGCAATTTTCTTCTTATTCATATTTATATTGATTCTTTGCTTTAAAAAACTAAAGTAATTACGTGTTTACTTTTTTAATATCCCATTTTGCTGTTTTGGATTATTTTACTAAAGTAAGTAAAGCTTCATTATTTTTCAAAACTGTTTTTGTATCTTTGTTTTTCCATATGTCGTCGATATTATTTAGTAAGAGTGTTTCGCAGAAAAGCCAATAAACGACTACCCGAAAAAATAAATATACAAGAAATAAATGTTACCATCGTCAATAAAAGTTCAGTTCATGTTTTTTTTTTGTTTTGAAATAGTTTTTAATGCTCTTTACTTAAAATAATTTCAGCGAACCGAAATTAAAACGAAATTTGGGTCGATAACTACTTAAATGAATTTTTATATAAACTAGACATGCCATAATCGAATATTCCTCAAGCACAAAATAACGGAAAACATCAAAATATGTTTATAAATATTCCTTACATTGACGGAACTCTCTTGAATTGTAAACACAGAATGCTCAGGTGCCCCTCCTTCAAATTGAAAACGTTGCTCTCCATTTCAAAGTCGCTGCCATTTTGATTTTTTTTTAAACCGGTTCGTGAATTAAAAATAAAAATTTTTTTACAAACTACTTAAAAATGCAAACCGATGAACTTTTCTACCATAAAAGTAACTTTTATTGACTATGGTAACATTTATTTCTTGTATATTTATATTATTATATATATAACATTTTCTTGCCCACTCTTGGCTACGAATGGAAACAAAGTTGATATAAAAAATATATTTTCGCAAAAATTATCTTTACTTTTATCATATTTTGCTCAGGGTAAAAATTTTTGAGTATCAAAACTCATCTCTTTACAACCCCCTCCTTTTCATAACATACTTTCATCAATCACAGTCCATTTTCTGTAGGCTGTTTTTGAACCCAGTCAACGACGGGTACTTCTGCTAGTATATATATATATATATATATATATATATATATATATATATATATATATATATATATATATATATATATATGCATATACATTTATTTTTTTTTGGATATTGTAGTCATGTCCATGCGCATTTTCTTTTTTTTAAATGGATGGATAGGTTCTATTTCTTCTGAGGAGTTAAGGGCAGAATAGATTCATTGATTAATATAATAATTAAATGTATCACTTTGCTCTACGAAACATGTGCTGTCAAGAATTGTGTATGTCAACATACTTAAAGGAATAAATTGTGAAATGGTCAGCATCATGAAATTTGGAATATAGACATTTTAAATTTATTGGTTATAAGCTCTGTAATTACACTGAGCTTCATAAATTAAGAATTGGTATAAATAAAAGGTGAAATATAATTGAAAAAACATATTCCCACAAATATATATCATTAAATAAAATAGACATTTTTTGTCTATTAATTCCGTTTTTTTTTTTTTTAAATCTTTTCCAACTTCCAAATAACGGTCTTCATTTCTGGCTGGAACTGGTTAAATCGCCATATTTGTCCGAGTACTTTCCAATCCTTCTGGATTCATCAGCACTGAATTTCAAATACATATATTTTGATTTTTTTATAACATGCATATTTATTTCATTGGTTAATTATTTTAATAACTTTACAAATATTTCCAAATGTTACTACAATATAAATTATTCAAAACCAGTTACAAACAATGGAAAGTACTCAGACTTAGGACAAATATCGTGATTATGTCAGCCAGTTCCTGCCAGAAGTGGAAACCGTCATTCAGTTGGAAAGGATCAAAACCAGAATTAATAGACAAAAAAACGTCTGTTTTATTTAATGAAATATGCTTAAGCGAAAAAATGCTGTCGAAAAATATATGTGTGTGCGCGCGCACTGGCGTGTGGTTATATATGATATAAAAATTTGAGACAAAATACAGTTATGTATCCCGCCTTTTTGTATGAGTGTAACTTAGCAAAAAGGAGGCCAAAATATCGTGTTCAAAACACTAGGAAAATAAATACAACTCACATCACAGATCATTTTTATATGTTGGTTCAATTAGAAATCTATAAATCTAAGTTTCCAGTTACAATTCAATCGTTAAAAAACAAAGAAAAAAAACGAAAGCACATAAGTTTAAAAAAGTGGAAGAATAAATAAAAAAATGAACATTGAAAAGGCAAAGTAATGAGAAAAAGGAATAAGAAAAAGAAATGGAGGGAAAAACAAAGAAAACATCCGTATTCTTCATTCAAAACAAAATAGAATTTGTTAAATTTTATAGACTAAGGGAGACAATTTTCCATATTTTAAAGGTAAAAAGTTTCTTCCCTTGCTTAATTTCCTTATAATAATGAAAGCTTTGTGTGTGTGTGTGTGTGTGTGTGTGTGTGTGTGTGTGTGTGTGTCCACCGATTTGACAAAATTTCGAATGTCAATTTTCTTCTTTCACATGTTGATAATGGCGTAGGAGTTGAATAGGCTACTGAGTCAAATATTACTTTGCAATTAATTCAAATTCTTCAACTGGAAATGATTATTATTTTTCACACTGAAGATTGTGTAAATATGAAACATTATTACCTGCAGGTAAAAATGGTAAATATTTAAATATATTGTTATCACCCAACTCCAACAATTACTGGGCCCAAATAAGTCTTCAATCTATGCATAATGTGATGCTCCAACCACTACTGTTGAGTACTATAATTCCTAAGCTTACTGTACATGTCTACGAATCTAACAAAATATGGAATTTAAATTCATTCTCATCCTACTATAAAATCACTGCTAATTCACCTCAGACAAACTGTTATTTTATATTTTTTTAATACACTCAATTTTTTCTAAGGTCGTGTCTCATTTTTATTGCTGTATTGGCATTCCATTATTGTCATTCTCTCTTGCGTACACATGCATGCGCAACCATACATAATACAGGGTGACCCCGAAAAAACGGGCCCCAACTCTAATTAGGCCCCGTTTTTTAGTGTTTTGCTCGAATGAAATGAAAATTTGGTCATAATTAGTTTATTATATTCAAAACATCACATCAAAAAACTAGGGTCTTTGGGCTTTTTTTCTCCGTTCTACAACATATATTCTAGATGGCCCTATTTAGCGTTTGTTTGTTTTTTTGGTCACCCTGTATATAAAACCTTGCACATAAGTAGTATAAGTTTGGAAAAATATGTTCTCGGTATTTGTGAAAATGTAAAATGTTTGGTTCCGGTGGATAAGGATTTTATTTTAATTATGTTACAGAAAAATAAGGTTTTGTTTGTTACCTGCTGTTGTCAAATAAGCAGGAAGATGTGATGATCTCACATATTATTTGGTGATTTTTACTTATAAGTAAACAACTTTAAATTGAAACAGTTTCATCTTCTTGTTAAATGCAAAAATAAGAATATTACAAAAATATTTAAATTGACAAAACAAAACTTATTATTGCACATTTTTTGTTCATTGTTTTGTTATTAGAAATGTTCTATTCATTGAATTTGTTTTTGTTATTATTAATACAAATATTACAAAATTATTCAAATAAGTGATAGCAGTAATTTATATAAAATTAAAACATTCAGAGTCATCTTACTTTAAACAGGCACTATTTGGAATGATGCCCATGACCCATGATTTCTAGAAAAGAACAAATCACATTTGCCTAGCAAAACGACTTTAGTCGAACATCCCACCATTTTGAATATTCTTTCTCTTTTGTCTGGCTTTCATAGAAGCAAGAAGGATTTCAGCATAGATTTCAATTTCGTTCTGTTAGAAAACCCCAGACAGACACAAAAGAAGAAAAATGGAGAACCACAAAACTGTCATTTGTATGAAAATACCATATACCAATTAATCACATCTTTCTGTCTCTATTTTTTGCCATTGTCACGTTTATTTTTCATCCCATATATTTTTATAACTATATACCTAATTTTACAAAATTCCAGCATT
Organism: Euprymna scolopes; assembly: GCF_053919585.1. NCBI lineage: Eukaryota > Metazoa > Mollusca > Cephalopoda > Sepiida > Sepiolidae > Euprymna > Euprymna scolopes. Next base: position 89,152,383 of record NC_136484.1, on the reverse strand, counting down.
TGAGCACAGTGAATATTAAAATTTAAAAATTTATTATTAAAAAGACTATACAAAAAGAAAATAACTCAAAGTGTTATGCAAAAGTGAAAATCCAGTTGTTTCATATGGTGCAAAAAGGGGCACTCTGGATAGAGCTAAGATATTTTTTTTTTACATAGACATCACCACTTATCAAGGCCCAGAGACCACTCGAGGACAAGGGTTAAGAGTATACAGTAGTCAATTGGACAATATAGTAATCGTTAGTAATGGAAATTCGGTAAATTTGTTAACTTAAATGGAACGGCCTATCAAAAACTTGTTTACGGTGGACTTGAAGACAATCAAGCAAGAAAACGGAAGACAGTTCCACAGGTGTGTACTTCTAGGAAAGAATTTTTGTTCATGGAATCTATGTTTAGGTTTAGGCACAGATAAAGAGTGGAAAGAATTATTGATACTGTTTTCAGCTAGACAAGCGTTTCTTGTGAAAGTTTGGCAAGGGGGAACCATAGATTGAAGCTCAGTCGAGCACTTGCCATGAAAATAACGATAAAGCAGAGGCAAATTCGCAACATCTCTTCTGTGAGATAGAGGTTGCAGGGAAGAGAAAAGGACATCTACGAGACTACAAAGTCTATTTTGAACTCTATCAAGGCAGGACAAGTCCTTTCTAGCAGCTCCTGCCCAGATGTGGCAACAGTACTCCATCCTTGGACGTACCTGGCTCTTATATAGATAGAGAATTGCATCAACAGTGAGATATCTATTGGATCGATAGAAAGATCCCACCATTTTTCCAGTGGCCTTGGCAACAGATTTGATGTACGTTCCATTTCAGATCAGAAGTAAAGGTCAAGCCCAGAAGTTTGGCAAAACATGAGGTATACCCAAGACGAGTGCCATTCATTTCAATTGATGCCAGAGGGGGCTCAGAACGTTGATGATGTAAAGATAAAAGTTTGATTTTAGATACATTAAAAGTAACCAGCCACTCCTTTCCCCATTGTACCACGTGCTCAAGATCAGAGGAGAGAGAATCGGAGAGAACTTGATCATTTTAGTCTTAGATGTGCTACCATAGATGGTAGTGTCATCAGCATAAATGTCTACGAATGATGTAAGGATGTGATTTGGAAGATCATTAATGTAGATCAGGAAGAGAGTTGGGCTCAGGATGATCCCTGAGGGACTACAGCATTTATACTGTGAGCTTCTGATTTCTGTCCATTGACTACTACTTTTATGAACCTATCAGAGAGAAATTATTTAATAATTGAGGAGACATTTCCAGCTATACCATAGCTGAAGATCTTGTGAAGTAAACCTTTATGCCATACTCTATTAAAGGCCTTTGATATGTCAAGAGCAATTGCCCTAGAAAGGTTGCCTTCGTTGAGAGATTCGCTAATCCTATGAGATATAACTGTAAGCACATCTGCTGTAGATCTAGCAGAACGGAAACCATATTGTGTGTCACTAAGAAGGTTAGTTTTGTTGAGGTGGTTGATTACTTCCCTATTTAACACAGATTCCAGCAATTTACTCATGACGCACAGGAGGCCTGTACTAAGAGGGAGAAGAACGATCACCTGAATTCTTAAATACAGGGTATACTGATGAGATTTTCCAGGGTGATGGGAAGCAGTTCTCCTTAAGACAACGTTTAAACAGTTTTGTAAGTATGGGCGCTAGTTCTGGTTGAAGTTTTTTGAGTACTATAATTAGAATACCATCAGGGCCGGTTGTCCCTTTCTATATGGACTCCTCAATCAAGAATAAATCACACAATAAACCTCTATCCTGGTCTTCAGGGTAGATTATATGCATTTATAAAATATCGAACCAGATGTTGCTGATGCATAGATGTTGTTTGACTGGCTTGGACGTAGGGAGGAGTGTATAGTGTGAGATTGAATTAGGTCGAGTTTTGTCATATGTGCCAAGTCTGTTCAACTGATTACTTCAGGTTCTTTGATCGGAGTATGTTTGTGCAACAAATTATGGTCCTATAGTTATGAGCGAGTAAGGTTAATTAGGTGAATATGCAACTTACATAGCTACAATACAAGGAGGAATTACCAGCAAAAAGCAGCAAGAGAGAGAGAGAGAGAGAGAGAGAGAGAGAGAGAGAGAGAGAGAGAGTAATTTCTTAATTCACAAACATGTGTGGCACAAGTGTATGAAATCCTGTGATCATAGTGCCTTCTAATGGCAGAAACATTTATTTCCTTGGGGAATAACTAGTTTCATCATAATTAACAGTACTTGTTTTCTGGGATTTCTTTTGAGAGCGGGAATTCTAAGAACAGCAATAATGACAGACATTTTAAAATAATTTTGTCAGGTGCAGAACCACAAATCAATGAAGTAACAAAGTTGCTTCTGTGTCATTCCTTTCTGGGTCAAACCTTCCCTGATGTAACTGCTGAGACTTGCTGCTCTTGGTGTTACGGATAAAAACTGGCAATCTTGTAGATTAAAGAATAATTGTGACTAATGAAGATGAATTCATGGAAACTAGAAGATCCTGAAAAATTGTGAGCTCTATGCAACTAATCACAGAGCAAGAAATATTCACTGCTAAAATTTGCACATAAGTTTTGTATATGACATAAAAACACAAACATAAGTTTTCTTCTTTTTAAATTCTTTTCCTTCCAGATGTAACATATATATGTACATCACAAAACCAGCCTAGTCCCCTAACTTCTACTTACACAGACGCAGCTGATAGCATAAGATGTAGCTTCTCTATATCTCATTCCCTATCACAGACAGTTACGTTTCTGACCCACCTCCCAGATCGACAAGATCAACAAGCTACACTTCTAGATCTATTTCTGACCACAGTTCCCAATGATTGTATAATGAATGCCCATAGCTCACTCAGAAATGCTGATCACACTGTGATAATGGTAGAAATCACCCTAACTCTCGACCCAAAGCTGAGGAGCCATTGCTCAAACTGACAAGGTACTATAAGAAGGCTGACTGGGAAGCCATTAGGAATCTCATCAGAGATGACCCATGAAGAAATATCTTTTCTCTTACTGCAAAACAGTGCGAAAATGAGACCACTAAATGGTTCAAAGCGACAATTGAAGCACATATTCCTATACACAAATTCTATAGCAAACTCCACTCTCCCCAATGGTTTACTTTTACTTGCGCAGCTGCCATTGCTCAAAAGCAGTATGCATGCTGCAAATTTATCCAACATAAGTCCAGTAAAAACAGACAAAAAGTTTATAAAAGCTTGAAGTAATTGTAAGAAATAAATAGTGACAGCTAAGAGAGAATACACCAAAACCACCAGAAAACATATTGAAGAGCAAAAATTAGGAACTTGTGATTTCTGAAAAATCTACAACAATGTAGTAAATGATGGGCAATCAACAATTCCCCCACTATCCAACAATCATGAGGTTGCTTGCACAGCAATCAAGAAGGCTAACATGCTTGATAGTTTGCCTCAAACTCTACATTGGATCTAGCAAACCCCTCTCTCTTTTATTTTCCTTTATGATCAGAAACCACACTAGATGATCTGAAAATCATCTCTTCTCAAGTGTATGATATCATAAAAAACCTAGACATTCAAACGCATGTGGACTTGATCTTATCCTGGCTGTACTATTAAAAAAAAATGCTCCACTGAGGTTTCTCTAGTTCTCTCCAAACTTTTCAACAAATGCCTTACCGAATCTTGCTTTCCTGACTGCTGGAAAACTGCTTCTGTTGTACCAGTTTACAAGAATTCTGGAAAAAGAACTGACCCAATAAATTATCACCCATTAGCTTTCTCCCTCTTTTCACCCAAATATTTGAGTCCGTAATTAATGAGGCTCCAGTTGCTAAACTTCTGTCCGACCAACAATATGGATTTAGGCAAACGTATTTCTACTGCAGATATCTTAACTGTAATCTCTGAACGTATATACCATACACTGGATAAAGCAGAGGAAGGTAGGGCAGTAGCCCTTGACATGGCACAATGGTCTTCTCAGGAACATCAAATCATATGGTATTACTGAACATAATTAAATTTTAAATAAGAAAAGAATCCAGGTTGTCTTCGATGGTCATACGTCAAAACAATATGATATAATGCGGGCGTACCTCAGGGGTCAATCCTATTCAAAAATGACCTCCCTGATAAAATTGACTGAGATGGGGATATTTGCTGACGACACCACGCTCTATAACAGGCACAGGGGCAAAACAAATGAACACATATCTAAGGCAATGGCAGAAATACTAGAGGAAGATCTCAAATCTGTAGTGGAATGGGGACAAAAATGGATGTTAACATTCAATGCTGCCAAGACTAAGCTTCTTTTCTTTAATGATTACAAGAAACCTTCTCAACCATTAACAGCCATGGTTAATGATAAATTACCTAAAAGTACTTCATTCAAACTCCTCAGCTTAACGTTCACAGGGAACATGAGTTGGAACAGATACATCAAGGGCATTGCCGTGACTGCTGCGATGAAGGTGGGCTCTTTCTGCTGTGCTAAAAAGTTACTTACACCTGAAAGTATCCTGTACTTCTGGAAGCCTTCATTCAGTCTCGAAAGGCAATGAATACCCCCTGTAAGGGTAGCTGCACATAAAATTGTGAGGCAAGGGTTGCACATTTTCCACCATAGCTCTCCTGAATCGGTACTGCTTGAATCCAGTGGCAAGGAGAAGTCCAGAATAACTGGACACAATGACGAGATAAGCAGAGAGCACATACCGCACATGGAATTCCCAAACGGCCACCCATTTTAGTATTGACCAGGCTCAATGTGATCTAACAGGAACTGGTGTGTCAATGTAATTATAAGGGCTAGGACAACAGCATATTCTTTTCATTGTTTTGACTCTCGAGTGTGTATCCGTTGATATCTTATATGCTTTTATATAATGTGATGTGATTCTCGATTGATTAACTGTGTCTGTGTCGGTATATACTTGAGAGTCAAAACAATGAAAAGAATATGCTGTTGTCTTAGCCCTAGTGATTATGTCATATCTGTACAAAGCCTCCATTCACTCATGTATGGAGTATTGTTGTCACATTTGGGTTGATTAATCTTCTACTAGTCTCTCACTCCTGGACAGGGTTCAAAAGGGAGTTGCCAACCTAATAGGTCCCGAACTGTCAGCTAGACTTCAGGCTCTCTCCCACCAATGAAATGCTGCATCCCTCTGCCTGTTTTACAAGTATTTTAATGCTATATGCTCCAATGAACTACAAGCCCTTGTACCCCCTCGTCGTAAATACCCCCGACAAACCTGATAAGCAGCAAAATCCCACCCCTACACAGTAAAAATCCCCAGATGCCAGAAAGCCTTCTACTCTAATAGTTTCTTCCCCAGAAATGCTGGACTTTGGAATTCCCTTCCGACTTCCTGCTTCCCTGACTGTACTGACATGCAGAAGTTCAAGTGTAATGTAAACAAATATCTCGCTGCTCAACTCTCTACATAGTATCCCTGCAATCATGTCCCGGATAGTAGCCCCCCTACATCAAAGTGGCACTGTGCCTAGTTTGTGGTGAAAATACAATTAAAAAAAAAAAAATGAAAGCCTTAGTAGATGCAACAAGAACTTTTAACAGTCACATATTTTGATATACTATTTTAACAGTCACATATTTTGATAGACTATTTTAACAGTCACATATTTTGATAGACTATTTTAACAGTCACATATTTTGATAGACTATTTTAACAGTCACATATTTTGATAGACTATTTTAACAGTCACATATTTTGATAGACTATTTTAACAGTCACATATTTTGATAGACTATTTTAACAGTCACATATTTTGATAGACTATTTTAACAGTCACATATTTTGATAGACTATTTTAACAGTCACATATTTTGATATACTATTTTAACAGTCACATATTTTGATATACTATTTTAACAGTCACATATTTTGATAGACTATTTTAACAGTCACATATTTTGATAGACTATTTTAACAGTCACATATTTTGATATACTATTTTAACAGTCACATATTTTGATATACTATTTTAACAGTCACATATTTTGATATACTATTTTCTCTTGATGTAAATAGACAGCTACTATTGGGTAATTAATTCATCAGCCAATCTGTTGTCTTTGCATAAAACACAAATTGCTGGACTTTTTATGGCAGCCGCACTTTTTCCTGCTTTTCAATCAGTTGGAGTTGCAAGAGTTTATATAAATCAAACATTCTGTTGCTAACTTTTTTGTGACGAGATTAAGTCTCCAAAATGAGTGTTGCTCCTTTGGAGGGTCCCTTTTTGGCGATTCCTATTTGGGATGAAGATTTTTGGGGAGAATCGCTTTCAGAAAAACATTTTTAGTGAAAGCTGTTTCTTTTGTTTATAATTGAATATCTGTGCGAGAGAGAGAGAGAGAGAGAGAGAGAGAGAGAGAGAGAGAGAGAGAGAGAGAGAGAGAGAGAGAGAGAGAGAGAGAGAGAGAGAAGAATGTTAAATGATAAAAACAAATAAAATAATGAATTTAAAGATATAAATTCACAAAAATGAATATTTTATATATATATTTAAAAATGGAAGTTTACATAGGTATGTAAATATGGAATGTTTGTTAATATTTTAATCTTTGCAGCATAAAGAGGGTTCATATGTTGGGATATCGAAAAATCTGATTCGAGAATTTAAGAACCGTGAATTATCCATGACTCTGACAAATCGTAACCAAAACTTCCTCACTCAATTACAAAAATTACATTTGATTAAAATTAATGTTCATTTGATGTGTATCGTTTTCTTTGTAGAAAAGTTCAGTGAGAAATATGAGTGTTAAAATGTACACATTTATACATTTGTTTACAATCAGCATAAATCAGCAGACAACAATGATGGGATTCAAACAGTGTGTGTGTGTGTGTGTGTGTGTGTGTGTGTGTGTGTGTGTGTGTGTGTGTGTGTGTGTGTGTGACACATTGTAAGTGTGCATATGACAATTTGTGACTGAGTGAGTTGAGAATTGTAGCAATTAATAGATGACGTATAATATTAATTTCAGTTCTGTCTTTAGTTTTCTTGCAATCTAAAGTCTTTATGTTATGTTGTTAGTCTACCGGAAAACACCGGAAATTATAAAAATGGTCGATTATTATGATGAAATTATAATATTCGATTATTATGATGGGTGATGGATCATCGATGATTATGATTGGTAAAAGTATATTGTTAGATAGAAATATTTTGAAGATGTGACAAGTTATGTTAAGCTGAATATTTACATTTAATAGTTGTCAGAAATGTTAACTTGATGTTAATTTAATAGATGGAATTTAAGCTAACCATAATGTAAGCAAATATACGTGACAAAACCGAGCAAAGATCTTTAGGCTACGTGTAATGATGACATAATAAAAATGTAGATTTTGAGATGTAGTTATGTGAGGGATCAGTTTCAATACACAACGTGTTAGAGATGGATGGGATTTTTATGGCGGAAAGTTCATGGAAGTCAGAAGGGGGCAACTTAGAAAAATGTAATCTTATACAAAGTGTGCCAACTCTGGAAAAGAACCGAACAAAGAATAAATGATTATATATCAAAATTTAATTTCCGTCTGAGCGTTTTGACTTTCAGAGAGAAGCACCTTTAATTTCAGGACGCATGGAAGGAAGATTTGAGGTTAGTTTTTGCTAGTGCTCCAATCAACAACGATTTCTATAAACTGTTAATTTATGTATACACACATCAACATCCAATAGAGAATACACTAGATGAATCACATATCAGAATGTGAACACTCCTTAGTTAAAAGAGACTCATCATAAAACACACATCTGTTATATATACACCAGTATATATATATATATATATATATATATATATATATATATATATATATATATATATATATATATATATATATACAAGACAAACATATATATGCTCGTTACACAGCTACGATGTTACAACCCCAGGGAATTGTTATTTGTCCCTTTTGTTACATGTTTGCTGTTAAAATGTATCTGTTGTTAAAATGTATCTGTTGTTAAAATGTATGTCTTTATACCACTAGACATTACATGAGTTAGACACACGTACATAATATATACACTCGTCCATGTCATACACAACCCATAGCAATACAACATATTCCTTCTATGCTGTATACACACGGTCATATAGATACCTAACAATATAATATTTACTGAAAAAACGCTGGCCTTTTATGGGGTTGCGATAGTTCCAAAACGGCCATTACAAATAAATTTAGAAAATCCTCTGATTGGTCAAAAATATCGTTTTTTGTTTTGATTAATTCAGGTGGATGCATGAGCAAATTCAGTTGCACAGAAATGAGTTTAAAGCATTTTCAATTTGAACACCGCTGCAACATTCGCTTTTGTAAATATTGTTTTTAGTTCCATTTCAGCATTGTCAAAATAAAATATAGATATATTTCTTGTTAATCTTCTATGTTATCTGTCATCTATATATTTCATCTATGCATTAAATGAATCTTCTACCACAGCCAAACTTTTATTTTTATGCAAACAGTTACCTATGATCCTATAATTTCATTATACACTACTAAACAAAGTGACTGCATATAAAGATAGATTATCAAACTCATGAACAGTTCTCTTTCTCTCTCTCGCTGACAAAAAGAGGTACACACACACACACACACACACACACACACACACACACACACACACACACACACACACAATGCTTATCGTAAACTCCCACGGCACCAGCCGAAATGAACATGCTTACTCAGAGACAAAACAACTATTTCTTTACTTAGAACGTTTCTTGGGGATATCGTTACGGATTCCTTATTTTTCATTGTCTTAAGAATAAAAAAAAAAAATTATTTTTACAAGGATACACTTTCTCATTATTTCTTTTGATATTGCTTTGCCTTCGACACAAATATGTTCCATTGAATAAAATAGTATTTTACTTTATTTTATTCATAACTTAAAAAATGAAAGAATTTAAATGCTCATGTAGGGTTCGAAACTGGGAATAAGGGTTCTCAGTTACTGTACCTAGACTATACCTTGAAACATACCTCAAAAATCAAATATTATAAAATGTAAAATATAAGAATTAAACAGTAATGTTGTATTATAATCTAGGTGTAAAAAAAACAAAAAAAAAGACAAAACGAAGCTTTTAATTTGATCCTGGACGACGCCAGGTTTTCTTTTAAGTACTATAAAAGAGGAAGAAACCGTTATAAAAAAAAAAAAAAAAATAACCAGTGTAAGGGGAATAACTTCGAGGCACAAAAACGAGAGTTGTCTAATCTTTGTTTTGCCGAACGTGGAAGAAAGTTCCATCATGGCTGGTCACTCGTGTGGAGATGAACACCACCAACACGGCGACGAACAAACGGATGCGGAACGAGCAAATGCTTTCAGTTTATATCTCAAAATCGATACTGAAAGCGTAATGTGTCTAAATGAAGCCGTTGATAACTCTGGAAAATTAGTCTTTAAACCTTGGAATGAGCGTTTGAACAGAGAAAAGGTAAGTTTAATAAAAATACACAAAATAAAAGTTGAATTTAACAAATGTGATTTTAAAATGAAATTAACATTTTTAACTTTGATTTAAAGTTTATTGCGTGTTTTAATCAATATTAAGATTAAAAATATGAAACTAATGTCATAAAGTAAAATTATCGCAACTCCTGTAATTTTCATTGTACAGCGTAACTGTTAATTCGTATATTAGTTATTTGTGTAAGTTAAGACTTACCGGCTTATGTTTTTTTTTTTTTTTTTTTTTTTTTTTTTTTTTTTTTTTTTTTTGCACTATCATAAAAAGTACCAACTTCATTTTCACGGCTCATTTAGGCCAGCGATCTTGGAATCCTGTTATTGTTCTATATTATATCTATAAAAAAATGTTAATTTACCACTAAATTTATACTTTATCTCTTATTTTTTTTATAAAGTCTTTAAAAAATAAAATCTGCGAACACTACTTTTCTCCATTTAATTTTAAAGACTTTTGGGAGGGGGAGAACAAACCAACAAATACAAAACAATATGGAATTTTTCCGTTGAAAACTCCTTTCGATTTATACACAACCCCAATATGTCTGCCTGAATGAATGAGTGCTTATTGCTTCTTCTTGAAGATTATTTAGTTGGGAAAACAGCTTGAAGAAAAATTAAATATATTCGTGTTTACTATTTTTAATTAACCTATTTTATTTATTTATTTTATTTTTTTTATTTATTTATTATAAAGATAAGATTGTTATGGAAAAATAACCGTCCCGGTGCGAGTATAAAAACCGGTGTAAGGTAAAAATCTAGCATTAGCCTAAAAATGTTCCGCCATTAGACCACGACGAGACCGGGTTGCATGTTAAGGTGTGTCGGATTTTTTTTTTTTTTTTTTTTTTGACACTTAACACAAAACTGCGAATAAAATATACATTTTTTTTTTTTTTTTATGGGTTTAATTTCTTTATGGAATATACTTCCAGGGTTTGTATTACTGTACACATAGATTCGAAAAAAGTTGTCAAAAAACAAATATATAACAAATGTTATCAAAGGCAAGATAAGTTACTTTTCTGCCAAACTGGATATATTTTTTGTGTTTTTATTCAATGTAACATTTATTCAGCTCGAAAAACATAGTGTTTACCGATGTATTCGAAAATTCAAGATGGCGTCTCGCACCCTCTTTAACACCGTAAGTTTGGAAAAAGGTGTTATAAATAAAAAAAAAACTATACAAAATACTATTAAAAACCCGCCGAATATATGTCAACCTATGTCACGGTAACATATAGTGAGCGAGTTTTTAACAGTATTTTATCCGGTTTTTTATTTATAACAACTTTTCCCAAACTTACCGTGTTAAAGAGAGAATCAGACGCCATCTTGAATGTTCCAATATATCGGTAAACACTGTATGGTTTTCGAGCTGAATAAACATGTTACATTGAATAAAAACACGAAAAATCCAGTTTGGTAGAAAAGTAACTCATCTTGCCTTTGATAACATTTATTTGTTATATATTTGTTTTTTGACAACTTTTTCGAATCTGTGTACAGTAATACAAACCCTACTTCCAAAATAAAAGTCAAGAAAAAATTATTTTAAAAGTGTTTACGAAGTGCATGCGCGTGGTCATCATGCAGCCATTTCTTTTTTTCTACGGATATGAATTGAATTTTAGTAAAATTTCTCAATTTTTTTAAATTTAAAAATCTATGAAATTTTCTATTGGTTCAATTTTTAAGATATTTTCAAGTTTAATGTGAAATTTTATGCTCTTTCCAATAAACCGAATATAATATAGGCAAACGTTTTTTCACCCCCCCCCTCCATTTTGAAATGTCTATTGAAAAGAAAATTAATTTTCTCGTCTAAGGTTTATATATCACAAATTGAAGATAAAAGATCTATATAAAATCTTTAAAACAAGATCAAATGAATAGTTATGTGCAAATTTTAATGTAAAGTTAAATTAAAAACTTTTTTTTTTTTTTTTTTTTTTTGAATTTATATATTTTATATTAGAAGTAAGTTAAAATTCATTGATTTTCGTTTTCATTAAAGAAAACCGATTAAAAAAAAACATTGCATATTTTTCTATTAAACATTTTATTGTAAAATTTGGTCATTGCTCCTCTTATTGAAAAAAAAAAAATTAGGGTTTAAATTGCATTTTTCAAGTAGTTATAAACTTACAAGACAGTGAGTCTAATTATTCAAATTTTGGTATTTTAGAAAAAGCGTGAACTCTAACTAGTAGATTAAAATATTGCTTTTGTAAATTTCGGTGTGCTGAAAAAGAATCCTAAAGCCGTATCCATCGCAAATTAATGGTTTCGGAGATATTAAAATTTTTCCAATTGATTATTTTTATAAAATCAGCTATAATCGCGTAAGTCGGCTGATTGTGCATACGCAGAGGCCATTTTACTGACTTCATTTACGCCACGCATGAGCGGTAGTCACGTGACATTTCACAAGGCGTATGTATACATGGCGGACATTTTAAATTACAAGAAATGTTTACATAAAATAAGTTTCCACCTCGTTTTATAGTAAAAATAATGCTGTTAGTAAGTTTTCACGACCAGTTTACAAAAAACTGTTTCACTTTTTTTTTTTTTTTTTTTTTTTTTTTTGCGGGGAGGGGGTAATCATATATAGAACTCGTATGGCTTAGCAGGTGTTTTCTGCAATTTACTTACCGTATTTCTGTAAGTAACGTGTCAAAATCTATCGAGCAGAGTAATATTCTGCTCAATAAATTTCGGCACGTTATTTACGGAAAAACGGTTGTTTTTGTAAACTGCTCATAAAAACTGAATTTTTTTAGATCAATTAAAAAAGCATTAAAAACTACGTAACACACAAATGAACCACATAAATGCCTGCTAAAAATTCCTCCAATGTGACAAGTCATTTTACGCACGTGAACGCAAGAACTGAAATTACGTAAACAAATTACAATGATGCGTTGTGATATTTACTTTTTATTTACGGAAACTAATAAAATGCTGATTTTTAAAAATGTGATTTCTCTTCGGTCTGTGCGCATGTGTAGGTCAGGAAGTCCAACACTAAACTGCGAATAAAATATAAAAAACTCGTAATTTCTCTTTTAAAAGTGGGTTGTTTATTTTCTTTATGGATTATACTTCCAAAATAAACTATTAAAGTTGTTTTAAAAGTAATAGAAATATTTTTATTTTTTAAAAAACAGTAATGAATTTTACGAACTCAATATTTTTCAATTTTTAAACTTTAAAAATTTATCATTTTTCTATTGATTTTATTTTTACGATATTTTCAGGGTCAATGTGAAATCTTATGCTCTTTCCAATAAACCGAATATAATTTAGACAAACGTTTTTTTTTTAATTCACGCCCCCCCCCCATTTTCAAATGTCTATTAAAAAGTAAATTTACTCACCAAAGTTTTATATATCACAAATTGAAGAGAAAAGGTCAATAAATAATATATTCAAATTTAAAACAAAAAATGTAGTGTTTTTTAGAAATTTACCTGCAAAGTTCGAAGTTTAAAACCTTTTTTTTAAATGAAACCTTGCTCCTTTAATTGAAAGAAAAAATTAGGGCTTGAATTAAATTTTTCGAGTGGTTATAAGCTTGGAAAGACGGGGCGGAATTATTCACTATTTTTCACGAAATGTCTGACACGCCTAGCGCATGCGTAATCAGCCGACTTACGCCATTATAGCTGATTTTACAAGGAAAATAATCCTTTAGAAAAATATTAATATCTCCAAAACTATTAATTTGCGACGGATACGGTTTTCAGTCTTTTTCAGCACACTAAAGTCTACAAGAAATTTTTTCTACTAATATGAGTTTACGCTTTTTCTAAAATTTTACCCAAGTTTTTATCACTCATTTTTAATGGCGACATCTGACAGTGCTATTGCATGTTTTAGTTAAAAATAAGTAATAATGGAAAGGTTTTCTAAATTTTATTTCTGTAAAATATATTTTACAAAAACAAGTATGTATTTATTTTTTTTTCCACAAAAATTAGTAATAAAAATATTCAAATATTTATTTCTTATTTTTAAAATATTTTTTCTAAAATTTTTTACCTTTACTTGATTAATAAATTTAAACGTCCCCCCCCCCTTTTTCATAGTATTTTCAAATTAAATTCAGTTTTTATATTGTAAGGTAATTTATCAAAACTGGTTCTACTGACCCTTTTGTCTCCAAATTTTTCGTCTGTTAAATTTTAATCATGTGATTACGGTGTAGCGAGAATAAACACTTCATTCAAGTGCCGCTTGTTACGGATTTAGCTTAATACGGAATTAAAAATAATTTTATTAGTACTCGAGCATCTCCAAACCGTTGTGTAAAACGTCACCATTGTACACATTAACAGCAACGTCATTAATTTGTGTTTACTATAGTCTGGGTCCATTTCTATGGAAGAGCATTAGCGCCACAATGAAAAAATAAAATTTAAAATAAAAAAACCCAAAGATTTTAACGAACTACAGAAAATTCATTTTAATGTCTTCTGGACCATACTTTTTTTTAAAGGGGCACAAAAATTTATCAACACCTATTTTAATTTATCAAATCCTAACAACTTATTTTTTAATTTTTTGTTTTCAAATTCAAATTTTTTTTTCTTTTTAGCCGATTTTGCCTTTGCAATTTGTATTTCGAGTCATATTCTAATGAATGTAAGAAAATCCGTACATGGAAAACTCATCCCTTTTTGCTATGTAGAAAACTGATCCCTTATTGAATAAATATCGATTAAAGACACATTTTTTCTATTTTCTTGAAGAAAATAGTTTTTAAGAGACTATACCCCCCCCCATAATTAAAAAAAATATTTACTTGTTTACTATTGCTTTTAAAAAATAAAATCGATTTTCTAAGTGTCCGTTTTCTACCTAACTGGCTAAGTTAGTGGTTTCACTTATTTTAAAGCGTTTATTCTGTTAAAAACGAGACTACATACCGCATATTTTAAAATATACTTTTTTACTGTTAAAAGGGCAAAATCGAATTTTTCACTTAGCTGGCTAACTTGTTAGTGGTTTAATTTATTTTGAAGCGTTTATTCAGTAAAAAAAAAAAGTAGTGTCGATAGTTGTGAGAACGAAATAATGCCAGACGTGAGGGTATATCACATCCTAGGGGTCTCGATATCGCTAAAAAATAGAAAATACTGAGGGAGATTTAGTTCTAAAAAGAGCCCCATCCACCAAAAGAAAATTGTTTTTGAGACTATACCCCCATAATATTTAAAATATTTGGTAAAATTTTACTTTAAGGCTCATCTCATGTTCGTATAAAGCAAAATATTTTTTTTAGATTTTGTGGTGCTAAAAACGAATCTGAAAACCGTTTCCGTCACAAAGTCTTCATATGAAGAAATTACTTTTCCAAAAAGTGGGTGATCACTTTTCCATGTAAATTTAACTTAAAATGAGCACCCACTTTTTGGCCACCTGAGAGGGGGGCATTTTGTATTTATTGGCGAAAATTTAAAATTAAATGAAAAACAAGTAGCTTTCCAAATATTAAGCCATGTAATTCTGTTATCAGTTGCGACCATTTCTGTATGCGCATATTTTTGCCGCGCGAGTGGCAAAAATTTGCACGCACATAAATAGCCACCACAAAAGAAATCAAACTTTTTAGCCAATAAATACACAAAATACCCCCCTCTCAAGTGGCCAGAAAGTGGGTGCTCATTTTAAGTTAAATTTACATAGAAAAGTGATCACCCACTTTTTGAAAAAGTAATTTCTTTATATCATGAAAACTATTTTGCGACGTAAACGGTTTGCAGATTCGTTTTTAGCACATTGAAATCTGCAAAAAAAAAAAAAAATTTCTATAAGAATGAGAATAATACCAAATATTTTTACTTGTTTACTGTTTAAAAAAAATTAAATTGATTTTTCTAAGTGTTCGTTTTCTACCTAGCGTTAAGTTTTTAGTGGCTCAACTTATTTTAGAGTTCCTTTAGTTTTAAAAAAAAAAAAAAAAAAAAAAAAAAAAAAAAAGTAATGTCTGTTACTTTTAAATAAAATAGCTGACATGAGGATCACGTCTTAGGTGTCTCGATAATCGCTCAAAAATAGAAAATACTGAGATATAGTTTTAAAACTATCTCCCCTCCCCTCCCAAAAGAAAATAAATTTGTATACTTTAGGTAATGTCCAAGATCACTGCTCGGAAAACCAGCTACCGGAAGTGGGTATGGTGTATTATGTAACGAAACCGGATGGAAAACACGAAAAACGAAACCATATATTTATTAAAAAAAAATACTTTAGTTTTTAACATTTCTTTTATGAAACAAACAAAAATGCTTATTGTATTATCATTTAATAAAACATTTTTAGAAAAATTTAGTTTTAACACTTGTATTTGCGAAACAACAAAAGGCACTTGTGTAGTATGCGGACGGCGGCCATCTTTTCTTGGTGCGTTTCCCTAAACTATCGTCAGGTGGCGCTTCTCAGTTAACATTTAAGTTGTTAACCCTTCAAAGTTGCTTTAATTCAAATGTTTCATTTAAAATTGTTTGAGGGCGGGGGGGGGAAGCTGTTTTACTTCATAAAAACCCAATGTTTTTAATAAAAATATTTTTATTAGGATTATATTTTCTTACGCAGAGTTTTAAATATTTTACAATCATATATTGATACATTTTTATGCAATTAATGTTTTGGTTCTCAAATTTTTTTCTGTTTGGAAATCTTATTTGCCGTGTTATTTGACCAAGAAGAAATGGAAGTTATCGCCCCTTAACAATAGCCGCTGTCTGGATATTGCAGAAGTGCCCCAGAAATGACTTAAACGATATCCTCCCCATGTTAAGAATGGTTGGTACTTGTACTGTTTAATCAAGACATTAAAAAATGAAAATATCGAAAAAAGGTTATATTGTACGTATCCGTTTTGGACTGAAAATCTCTGAAAAAAAACTTTAATTTGGTAGTTTTTTTTTTTTTTTTTTTTTTTTTTTTTACAGCGGAAAAACCTTTTTATGAGTGAAGTCAGCCATTATGGAAATCTTTAACACGCCACAGGGAGATAACTCCATGTAAAGTGTGTAAGAAAATTCTCTCACACGCCCAATTTCCTCCCTGCAGATAGCAAATGAAATTCAGCAAACAAAGCCATACCTTTTAAAACTCAAATTTTATTTACAATGTATCAGAAATGAAAGTTCTTTGGTCACGGTAAGTCCTTTGCAAAAACAGTGGCTGAATTTGCTATCCATATGCATGGAGCCTTTAGTTTGATTCCTCTGTGGGAATGTTAGTTTGGGTTTCCTTTTAGGATCCATGTTGTACATGGTTAACACGGTGTGGATGTTTGCGCTTAATACGGCATATTTTGGGACCTCGTGGTCTCTGGGAGAAATAGGAATAAATTCCTATAATCAAATATCATGCCGAACACAGAATATCCTCATTGGGTAGAATAAGTTCAGCAATTATGTTGTCTCTGTATTTAGAGAAATGTCCTTCGTTCACCCACTGGTGTCCAAGAAGGTAAAATCCTGGCACTCTAGACAGAGCGCCGCTGTTGTGAATCTTCTGTTCCTGTGTTCATTCTCAAACTGAAAAAATAATACATGAATACGAATTGGCGGCAAGACAAGATTTGGTGCATTCAAATTAAAACAATGACAGACCGACTTACAAAGCATGTAGGCGGCCAAAAACAATATGGCGGTTGTACGTGGAAAATTTCTCACAAGCGCCGAGACTCCCTCTCCATCTTTATTACTAGCTTTTCTTCCTAAAAATCGAACTTTTTGCTTGGTATCATAACATTTCTTTTGCTAAAAAAAAAAAAACTAAGTAAATTTTTTTTTTTTTTTTTTTTTTTTTTTTTCAGAGAACTTTATTTCATAATGGATACATACAATATAACCTTTTCGATGTTTTCATTTTTTAATGTCTTGATTAAACTGTACAAATACTGAATGGCTTTTGAAATGTTATTTCAGCACGGTACCAAATAAGTACCGTGTTTAGTTTTGTTTCGTAATAACACAAGAATTGTTTAAGCTAATTTTTCTAAATAAAATAATTACTTTCTTGGATAATACGCGTTTTCTTTATTTTATTTGTTTCATAATAAGTGTTAAACTAAAGTATCTTAAAATAAACATGGTTTTCGTTTTTCGTATCTTGACTCGTGATCAAGTTCATTTTTTGAAAACAAGTTAAAAATAATTTGATGGGGTGAGTAGTCGCTTTTAAAACTCTCCTTCAAAAACGGTAATAAAATGTCTTCAATCCTTATTTATTCAATAAGGGACCAGTTTTCCGGCACTTTATACAAGGTCATTCTGCAGAGGGGAAACAACTCCATTTTACTAAGAAATTCGATCATTTTTTTTATTTCATAATTTACGACGCTACTAACGATATTTTTATTAAATCAAAACATCAAAAAGCTGAGATTTTTTGTAAATATAGATACGTTACAACAGAACAGCGATTAGGGATAATCGAGGTCGCTGACAAATCTGATAATCAAACCCGGGGCAAATTTACCGTTTGCATGGTATTAACCTCTGAACCCACAAACTACTTTCCGCCATTTTACAGTTTTTCTTTATGCTATGCGCGAGCATGCGGTAACAATGGTTGTTGAATGTGCCTTCACGTAGCAAACTGCCTTTTCACATGGCATACGAATCTTTTGTGGAGCATTTAAACTTATATGAAAAAAAAGCACTCCAATGGGGTGGGGGTAATGTCGGAAAGACTTATTTTTTTTTTATTTAATTGGCGGACTATTAAAATTTATTTAATTGGCGGACTATTAAAATTTATTTAATTGGCGGACTATTAAAATTTATTTAATTGGCGGACTATTAAAATTTATTTAATTGGCGGACTATTAAAATTTATTTAATTGGCGGACTATTAAAATTTATTTAATTGGCGGACTATTAAAATTTATTTAATTGGCGGACTATTAAAATTTATTTAATTGGCGGACTATTAAAATTTATTTAATTGGCGGACTATTAAAATTTATTTAATTGGCGGACTATTAAAATTTATTTAATTGGCGGACTATTAAAATTTATTTAATTGGCGGACTATTAAAATTTATTTAATTGGCGGACTATTAAAATTTATTTAATTGGCGGACTATTAAAATTTATTTAATTGGCGGACTATTAAAATTTATTTAATTGGCGGACTATTAAAATTTATTTAATTGGCGGACTATTAAAATTTATTTAATTGGCGGACTATTAATTTTCTAAGAAAAATTGTCTACAGTACTTTTTGGGGATTTCTTAACCGTTTTTTCCATAAGTAACGCACCGACATTTACCGATTAGAACATCATTTAACATTTTTCGGAGATTTTACTATTTACATTGGGGGAGGAGCCCGGGAGTGGTGTTGGGGCTCTTTCTGATCTTGTAGTCAAATCTGATGTATCTCTTTACCATAAGCCATGAATTATAAATTCAGATGTACAAATTTCAAGTTTTTTTTTTTTTTTTTATTTAAACTGGCGCATGGTATATCATACAGTGAGTGTCATTATGGTCTATAGAGGTTTATCAGGTTTGTGTCTGACTCCATAGAAATAAATACAAACATTTTAAGGGTGAATAAAAAAAAAAGGCAACTTTATTTACTACATGGGAGAGAGAAGGTTCGTCTTGTGGCAAAAGAGAATGTTCATGAAATGTGTGTGAGAAAATCAACAGAATGTTCATTGGGTTATATTTATCGGTTTAGGTGAGAACAAAGTTGGTTTGAATTTACTTCGGTGTCTTCCTTTTCTGGTTTTCGCGAACGAAGTAGTGTTTAGTCATTCAAGGCGTTCGGGCCATAATGTGGGGCCAGTATGTCGTTTTTGACTTTCATAACCTTTTCGGGGCTCCTCCGGCCGCGTGGAAAATCAACCGTCCTCTCCTTCTTCAAAAACCCCAGAAAAAACGCGCCAAAAACCAAACTTCCTTTTTCCACTGGAAATCCCGCATCTTCCAGTCCACAGTCAATTCTTATCAATCCCCACACTATTTATGAACAAAACTAAGTATTATAGTGGTATTTAAATATAGCTGTATTGAGAATAGGCATTTTCCTGCCTCCTCACCAAAGGAGAGCTTAATCTTGGGTGTAGCCATTGAATGCCTAAAGAGCATTCATGGCCGGTATTTACTACTCCCCTCAAAGAAAAAAAATTGAGTAGATATGAATTAATTTCAGAAATAAATCGAAAAGTTTTCATAGATTTTGGATTTCTGTAAAAGATTGAAATTCCCATATTCAACAAGAACTTATGCATTTTAGGACCAGTTCAATTTTCAATTTTGTAAATCCTCTATCTGGTTAAATGTACCCCTATTTTCTGAGATGGAACCATAAATCGTACTCCACATGAATCCTCGATGTAACTTTCACAGTACCTGGATACCAGTAATCCTGATAAGCAACTATATATTCACCAGTTGATGGTAATTTTTGTCATTTCTATTCTGTTTTACTGAAATTTCAACAAAGAAATAAATGGTAAAATTCTCGCAAAGTTGTGATTTTGAAAATAAAAATATATCCATATGAAACCAAAACTTATGAAATTTCTTAAGTTATTACAAGAAATAGGTCATAGCAATTAAACAAGTCCCTCTGAAGAAAAAAAAGTAAAATTGAATTCATTCAAAATGGCTGCCGACTAACATCAATGGGTTGTCTGGTATTTAGAACCAGTGTCCTGAAAATTATGCAGCCTATGAGAAAAAACTACAATTAAACAAACTTTTAATAAATTTTTATACAGCAGTCAATGGAGCTAGGTTCTCTCGCCATTAATTTTCCATATGGGGCAAATAAAATCGGTGATCAATAAAATGAGTAAAAAAAAATATACAACAGATAAATGTTACCAAAGGCAAGCTAAATTACTTTTACAGTTTTTTTTTTTTTTTTTTTCTTAAACTTAAATAAAAGAATACTGGTAGGACACTTTAATAGAATTACTGAGTAATTTAACACCACACTTTTACACTACATTATTAAAGAAAAAACACTTTAAAATAAGTTAAAACAAAACTTTTCCAGGTATGCAGAAGAGTAATTTAGCTTGCCATTGGTAATGTTTGTATAGTTTTGTCCTGTCTGCTATTCTGATAAATGTTTTTTTTTTTTTGTGGGTGGGTGGGATTTGATGCACCTCCTATAATTTGAAGGTGAGACTATACCCATCTCCAGCATATTTTTTAATATTTACTCACTTGGTAAAAGTATAAAATTAAGTTGAGAAATCAAATTACTTCTATCAAACATGTTAGGATTTAATTAACAACCTGTATAATTTTAACATGCTGAAGCTGCCTTAAGGTTTTTCATTTTTATTTTTCAAAATACTTTGTTCAAAGTGATATTTATATGCAGGAGAAAAACAAATGGCTGTTTGTCATTTAACTGGGGAAGGAGTTTAATTCATGTAATTTTTAAATAGAATAAGACTTGTTCTACTGCCCCTAAACTTAAGGTCAGTGGTAGTAGTAGATTTTACAAATTTATAACTGAAGCATCCAACTGTTAAGGCGACCATTTATTTCCCATCTGTTTGTAAAGACAACTCTAAAATCATAAAAAAATATTAGTTTGGGGATGTTAAAAATACCCACATTAGTAGGAAATTTAAATCCTGTGTTTGGTATGACATTTTTAATTTTTTTTTTTTTTTTTTTTTCTCGACTGTTAACTATTCTTCACTTTCAGTATTTAATCAGTTCCTAATTACTTGCCCCATGATTCCTCCGTCAGTGAGGACAAAAGTTAGTCTAGTATCAGAACAAATACTATACTGTAGCATTTTTCCTACTTTCAAAAGTAAAATGTAAACTGCAAAGAAAAATATAATCTAACTTGGCAAGTTTTTTAAATAGAACAGATGAAAAAAATCAAATTGTAACTATTGGCGGACACAATTGCTGCTCAATTTAAAGTAAAATCACTTTTCTAGGCCATTGTAATGTTTTATGATGGGATTGTTAACTTATCTGAGTTTCCTCATCTACTTTAAAATATTTTTTCATTTGAACATGTTTCGCTTTCTGTATTGTATTCAAGATTTTAAACTTACCAGATTTTTTTTTATCTAGATTTTACACTCGTTTATTTTTCTATCTACATTTGCCATAAAAAAAATTTTTTGGTGCCATTTTTACCTCGATTTTATGGTCTTCATAAGAGCAGTAACTCTAACTACAAATTACTTCTATGCAATTTGTGTATGGTGTGAGGGTCTGTCAAAAAATTGTTTCCATCATGTTGCAGTGGAGCATTATTGCTTCACTGCAACATGATGGAAACAATGTATATACAACTTGTTTTTACTCTAACCCTCACACCATATGCAAATGGCATGGAAGGAACTTCAAGTTTGTAAGTACGAATTCTGCACGATGGGGTGGGGATGTAGGCACAAATTCTTTTTCAGTCACTTCCAAGAATATTTTATGGCATGATATAAAGTAATTTTTCGATAATATGCCAAATGAGACGCTGCATTACTGTGAGGTAATATAAAAACTCTAAGATTTTATTAAAGGAATAGTTTTTTTAATTTTGTTGAAGTCTTCATTTTCAGAAGAGTTATGGTAGAGAAAAGATAATCCAAAATTTAATGACTTCAAACCAAACTTATAAATCAACACGAGTTTAGTAAAAACTAAGCAATGCAGAAAACATTACTTAACGAAAACCTTTATTAAAAGAATTTAAAAATTTTTAATATTAAGATTTAAATTCTTTCAATAAATGTTGAATATTTAAATTTTGCAAAACTGTAATTATTTAAAAATTCACAATGGTCAGCTTTTTATATTATAAAATGAATGTTATACATTTTTTGTATAAGTTTAAAAATCCTTTCAGACATAAAATACAACAAAATGAAATTATACAATAAAAAACATCTTCATTTTTCCCTACTCTGGCAAAAATTAACATACGCCTGGTTAGCTAAAGTTCACTATTTTTTTTTTTTTTTTTAATACTACTTAAAAAATCTTATTCAAATTTGTTTTTATTTTCGATTCCATTTACAAAGAACATTCTTTTTATCTTAAGATTTTCTTAGTCTTTTGTAAACTAAACTACAAACTTTCTGGGACACCAGTTGTAAATAGACTATTCATTGATCCGTCAGCAGACATTTTGAGTGCAATCTATTTTATCAAAACTTAAAAATTATCGTCACTTTTAGAATTTTATTTAATCTGGAAGTCACAATACAGGTGAACTTTTTTCCATCATTAGTTAATTTTTGTTTGCTTCCTTTTCTATTGATTTGTGATTTACATTGTTTTTTTGAATTTTCCAGGGAAAATCCGTTATTTAAAAAGTTACAAAAGTGAGGAGTCTCAAGCAATATCGATTTGAGAAAGGAGAAAAAAAGCAAACATTAATGGCATATTAATGTTGAAGCAAAGTGTAGCGGTTACTGCACTTTTTGTTCTCGGTCAGTAAAGGAGTGATCGTTAAGACTTTAATTTTGTACCACTTCAGAATTTTTTTCTTCCCTACATAAAAACCAGCCATTGGCTAATTTTGAGATGGGAACATCAACATCCTAGAAATGAGGGAACTTTACTATAATGTAAACTGATCACTCAGTTCTCTAACACATAGGGTAGAACAGAACGAGTAATTTTGGTTCCAAAATGGCTGCTATTTTCATTTCTTCGTTTTTTCTCATTTTCTCGTTTTTCTTCAGAACTTCTATATTTTATAGAATTTAAATTATACTATTTTAGTTTTAAAAATAAAGTGGTAGCCATTTTGGAATTTAAAAAAAAATTGTCACTTGTTCTGTTGTATCCTGTGATCAAGAATTGCAAAGGAATTGGGTGACAATATTTTTTTTATATGTAAAGTGAAGTTCACTTTTAAGTGTATCTAATTTAAAGTTTTTTTTTTTTCTTTCTAGATCTTTCCAGGATGTGTAATTACACAAAATGGAAATTTTCTGATTGACATGCGATAAAGGGGGTAGTTATAAATTTTTTTTAAATGCATTAATAGTCAAATATAGATACACACACAATCTGACATTTAAATTGAAAATGTTTCCATTTCACATGATTTTTTTCTATAAAAATAAAAAGTATAAACATCAATCATGTTGTGGTGGCTCTGAACTTAAAGTTTATAAAGTGCTTTAAAGGCCAGAAACGAGTCATACTAAAACTTTATTTTAATTATTTCACAAACCCCAAATATCAAAGCCATTATCAATTTTATTGATGCTCTTAAAATCAAAGGTTAAAAAATAAACCAGATTTGAATTCTTTTTGGTTCATAAGTTTTATTTTTCTGTGAGAATAGAAATAAAACATTGAAACGAACGTTAAACTGTAATATTTCTTTAAGAGGCAGACACTAATATCTTGATTAAACCTTTTCAAGAAAATTCAAATATTTATTGATTAGGAAATATTTATTGTATTGCTAACTGGCTTTGTTGGGTCTTTCTATTACTTCAAGTTCACTACAATGCTTGAAGCATTAAAAATAAACATTTCATAACTTTGTTCAAAACAAAATCTTCAAATTCAGATAAACATTAACATTTTTATTTTGATGCATAAAAATCAATTGGCCTTTACACTTGCAATTTAAAAATAGATTGCAACATGTTGAAAATCAAGCCTGCTCATGTAAAGAACATCTGAATATAAATGCTAAATGTATAGAATATAAAACCATGTTTTGAAAGAACTATTTATATTAAAAATCATTAATAATGAAGAAAAATAATATAAAATGTCCATTTTCAAGATTAACATGCCAATTTTATGACTCGTACCACAAACATTTTTGCTTTGATCTTTTTGCTTGGATCTTTGTGCTATAAAGATGACCAGAGAATGGTATTTTCTCTTAAAATACCCCCTTCCTCTCTACAAGGGACAGAATTTAGTCTGCTGGAAATAGATGTATTAAAATTCTGTCCAAATCATGTCGTGCTAAGTTTGGGTCATTTTATACCAAAGTAATGTTTTATATACTATATTTTGTAAACATAGTTTTTAGTTAACTCATAGATTAGACCCTGACAGGTACTCCTATTCCGGGGGTCAGTGAACTTGGTGTCTCATTACTGGATTGTTTTGTATTTAATCTTGGATGATTGGAAAAGGTATGGCATGAATAATTTAAAGGGTTAGCAAGTAGGGTAGACATAAAAAAGTAGATTTTGGGGTGATGTTGTGAAATGGTCTTTGCTTAAGGGTTTAGTATTATGCTGGGAATAAATTCTATTTAATCCATAATCTAACATTTTGCTTCAGAAATTGATTCGCATAATCTGTCTGAACTATATATAAAATTTTATATTCATTATAAACAAGAAAAAGGCTGTTATAAGATCTTTAAGTACAAGGCATGAATTTATAAGAAATGGATGGAAAAAAAACTCAAAACAATGAAATGTTTTGTTCCATTTACCTGCATCATCTGACTCTGAAAATAGGAATACTGAAATGACTGGCAAATAAGCCCCCCCCCCCCCAACCCTTATATCAAATCCAACTTGCATAGGTCAATGATGCCAATTAGTGGATAATGATATAAAAGATTTTCTATTTATTTTTATTTATTTATTTATTTATTTTTTTTACAAGTTACAAAGTTAAGTAGAAAAACAATTTGATTTTACCTATCAAGTTCTATTCATACTTAATTTTACTTTCCAGACTTCAGGATTCACATCACTATTTATGCATTTTGGACATGATTTAATCAACCAATTTATTACAAATTTTACCATTTGACTCTATTTTGATGTTATTGTGCAACTTCCCTCTATTTTTAAATCACTTCAGTTTTTTAATCAACTTTGAAACTTTCCTGCAAATTTTTTATAATTTTCAATGTTTTTAAATTCTTGCAAACTAGTAATTTACTTTTATTTTGCTAGTTATTTCCTCTGAAGAGAAAAGCTTAATTTTTAAAACTACATAGGGTAGTCATGAACTTGTCTGTTTGCTTAGTCTCGTTTTTCTCCTGCTCACATGGCCCTATTCTAAATTTGTAGGCATGGGCTGGCATCAGTGGATTTTTTATCAAAATGATCATAAACAATTTTACTTTTTAACCTATTGATATAAATTAAAATTATTTTGGTGTTTGTTCATTTGTTACCGTGCTATTTTTATAGTATTTTCAAGTTAAATTCAATTTTTATGTTGGTCCCCAGATTTATCGGAGAGGACCTATGTTTTCAGTAGTGTTTGTGCTTTTGTGCATCCGGACTATTGCCAGATAACCATCCATTAGTTTTCTTCTGAAATTTTGCTACAAATTCTATTTCATTAAATAGATGTGCACAGTAAAAAAAAATGTTTTTGCAAAAATTCCCGTTGCATCTCTAGAGGTAAAAAAATGCCCCAAAATGGCCAAAATGATACGTTTTGCCCCATAACTTTTGATCCATCCATTAAAATTTCTTAAATTTGGCCAAAATATGAAACCGAATGTTAATATAAATCCAGTATGGGTGACCCTGGCAAAATTCTGGTTCGCATTCTCAGGGACTTTTAGGGCTAAAAACGCTCCTTTTGGTGACTTTTCATATTTCTCAACAAAAACTTAATTTGTCTGACTATAGTGGTTTTCACGGTGGTCAACTCAAATATACATGTCCAGGCCTGAAACTGCAGTTTTCCACTTACATTGGGATTCGATGTATCTTGGGGCTGAAAAGAGGTCAAAAATGGCCCAAAATTACACTTTTTGACCCATAGCATTTGATCCATCCATTAGATTTTCCTGAAACTTGGCCAAAATATGGAGACCATTATTCTTAAAATTCAGTATGGGTGACCCTGGCAAAATTCTGGTTTGCAGCCCTCTGGGAATTTTAGGGCTAAAAAACATGCCTTTTTTTTTTTTTTTCTCCATCCATTAGATTTTTCTGAAACTTGGCGAAAATGTGAAGGCAACGTTGGCCCTTCCCATTTCTCACATTCATCATTTCTTCACTATTTGTGGCGTCATCTCACATGCAGCACCAGAGGGAGACCATGCATGCGCAGCTTGTTTTTGTAAAATTGTTAGGTGAAAGTACAGAATAGTTAAAAAGCACCCTACCCATGTTAAGAATGAGTTTCTAAATAACCTTTACATGTACAAATACCATTTTTCTTAATCTAGTAAAAATTCCATGTAAAGGTCCACAAGAACCTTCAAATTGGCTAGACTATAAAAAAATTAATAAAGTTAATTTTTACTTGATTAAATAATTTGCAATAAAAGATTTTTCAATTTAATTATTTTTACTGTATCAGTATGAAATAGGTTAAATTAAAAGGAAAACATTGTTTATCATTTTGATTAAGTTCACTGATGCTGGCCCATGTCTATAAATTTGGAATAGGGGCATGTGAGAAAAACTGTCTATTAACAGGAAGACAAGAATTTTATGAGTATCAAGCTTTGAACGTTAGTATTTATGCAGAATACTGATCATGCCTTTTTTTTTTTTCTTTAAGTGAAAGTACAAAATAAAAGCTCTTCCATTATTTCAGCACTGTTTTTTCAAGTACCTAAACATTTGAACTATGTAAACTTTATCTTAATTTGTCATGTATTAATGCTGTATCTATAATATCGAGCATTCCTGAAATGATTAACTCTAAAAATATAACTTCAAAAATTTTCGTGCATAAAAACATTTTTAAATATTTCAATATTTACAAATTTAAAGTTTGGTTAAGTTCACATTCCGCATCCTTGTTTACAAAGCCATTTGGCAATTGACGTCAGACAAATTTTTAGCTAGAGATATGTATGAATGTACTTTTAAAAAAAAATTTTTTTTTTTTTTTTAATAGATGCAAATATAAAAATAGAAGTTTTATTCAGTCTTTATTTGAACTCTATGGACTTTTATTTTATTTGTTTATGAACTTTTATAAATATTAATGTTTATGAACCGTTAGAACTACACGCCAGTGGAACTCTGCCGCTTGCCTGTTTCCCACCTGACTACAACTTGGACGTCTTCAAGTCCAACATAAACAAACTCCTGACAAACCGCCCCCTTAAGACACTCTATCAAAACCCCCAATGCTAATGATTACTACAATACTATCTCATTGATTACTGTACACGCAATAACCCTTATCCCTGAGTGGCCTTCGGGCCTTGATAAGTGGTGAACCCCATGTAAAAAAACAAAACAAAAAAAAACACTTTTACAATGAAATATACTATGAACTGTTTTCTAAACATCAGATGTTGGTAATTTTTATAAATAATAAAGTATAAAAATACAACTTTTATTATAAAAGTTAGATAAATGTCAAATTTTAAAATTAGTTTTATTTAAGTTTTTAATTACATTACAAACTTTATTTGAACTTTTTAACTTTTACATACATAAAACCTAGACTGTATAGATCTTTTATAATTTAATAATTTAATGAAAAGTTTTTGCATTGGGGTAAAACCAACAATAGCCATCGATAAAATGCCTCCCATTTCTACTGTTGATTCATAGTTCGACATGTATGTTGGTTGGCGATTAAGCCACGTCGTGCCAACCATTTCATGGTATTCAGTGTATTTGTGGAGGACATTTCTGTAATCACATCACTGAATATCATTTGTTGCCAGTTCTATCGCTGGCATTACTGCATTTGTTTGTGTTCATAATTTGGAAATCACTTTTGAAAACTTAAGTCACGTTAGAAAAGACCTTGTTATAAAAAAATCTCATTTCGAAAAATAAATTTTCTACTTTTATTGTAAATTGGTTTATCATTTTATTGCTGAATAACATTTCAAAGTGATAAATGGAGAAAAAAATCTCAAAGAAAAAACACCTAGTTTTTTATTTTTTATTTTTTAAACTTTAATTTTAAAATCCATCTATGTTTACCTAACTTTTATTACAAAAGTTGTATTTTTATACTTTATTTATAAAAAAATTATCAACACCTGATGTTTGGAAAACAGTTAATAATATTTTATAAGTTCTATTTTTGTTTGATAAAAAAAAACAGTTCATAAACATTATTTGGGGAAAAACAGTTCATAAATATATATATATATATATATATATATATATATATATATATATATATATATATGGAACTACATTTAGTTCCAATAAAGACTGAATAAAACTTCTGTTTTTATACTTGCATCTAAAAAAACAAAAAAAAAAAAAACAGGTACGTTCTATATAGTTGTGGTCATCTGGAGCTAAAAATTTCTGACATCATTTCTGCCAAATGGCTTTGTAAACACAGGAATGGGGAAGGTGAACTTAACCAAAAATTTATTCATACAAAGACAAGTAATTTTTTTAAATGTCATTTTAGGCAAAAACAATATTACTGAATTATGTTAAATAGTAATATAGCCAGAAGTCACAAATTCAAATAGTTCTATTTTTAGTAAAATGTCTTTTGATATAGGTTATACATATTGGACACAATTATGATGTAAGATAATGTGCTTTCCCCTGTTTCTACAATCTTCATGGTTTTCTTTAAAACATAAAAATGCAATTTTCTCCAAAAATTACTCCACTATAAATAACATTTTATTCAAATTTTCGTAATTTTTGGATATTACTATTTTCAACATGAGTAATGTTTTTATTTTTTGTAAAAGGATATGTTAAATCAATCTTTCACCTTTGTATAAGCATCAAAAACTTAAATCTTGAAAGATAAATATCGGTTTTCTTGAACAACTTGAAAGATAAAGCAGATTCATAAATGATTACATTTTACAAACAAATGGAAGTTGAGAAAATTGAAAAAGCCGAACTTACCAGAAAAATGCTTGAAACTGTAGAAAAAAAAATACTCGAAGCAAAATTTAAAACTTTTGCATTGACAGTTTTAAAGGCATTAAAATCCATCTAATTTCGGCAAAATATTGTTGATAGAATGTTTTTACCTCTGTTCTCTATATTTTTATTGAAATTTTTTGCTTTACTTCATTAGAAACATTAGTTTCTTGTGTGCACATTTGAAACGAAAACTAAAATGAATAATAAAGCTTGAAACCATTAAGAATGCAAGATAATTATTTGAATTAAAATGTTTTTACTGAAAATTATTTTATTAATTACTATCAATTTGGTATTTATGTAAAATGATAAAAATCAAGTTTTTGGAGGTCAACCCATTAAGTTGGTTTATGAAGATTGGGAGGCTCCTTAAAAGCTAGTCTATTTGAACTTTTTTGTGCATTCTAATAATAGTAGTTATTAATTCTTTGGTCACCTGATTTCCTGATTAATTCAGGTGCATGCAGTCTGTCATATTTATTTTTCACTTAATTTTTAGTAACTTATCTAGTTTAAATATTTATTCGCTTTCACGTGTTAAAGGTAGATAACTCATGCACTACACGTCTTTAATTTTATTTTATATTTTGTAAAAATGTAAACCTTACGATATGTATTTATTAATATAATTCTTATACTTCGATCCCCTTACACTCTCCTGTCCATACATATATGCACTTACACATGTACATATACAAAAATGTGCACTCAAGAAACAAAGTAGCAAATAAAGAAGCCAAAACATTGGAATAAAATATTTACAGAGAATTGAATATAGGACATACAGCAGAATTAATATCCAGAAGTCAATTGAATAAACAATTATAATATTGCATTTGATCTTGAACACTGGAATTAGTATATTAAGCAAATGGATGGACAAAAATAAGTAATATGATTAACAAATATAGTAAATGAAAAAATGTGCATATGTTTGTGCATGTAAGGAAATAATACACGCGTAAATAAAATAAAGTTTTAGCGGTTCAAGAAAAAATATACCAGGACCACTTAAATTGCATTGTGCATAATTAATATTCAGAAGATGGAGCATAACACTGAATCTGATCATTTAGATTTGATTCTGAAAATCATGTACTTGTGCATGAAACCATAGTAACAGATTAAAACTAACTTGCATCTTGAGTAATATAAAAATAGACAATACTAGCATTTCAGCCCAGCGTTGCCTGGGTGTTTGGAGGTGTATGTTGAGCAAAAAAAGCGGTCCATTTTTTTTTAAAACTTTGACGCCTTAACATTCGATTTGGGGCTCAAATCAACTTAAGTTAGATCCATGTTAAAGGAACCTGTATCTAACATGTCAAGTGTTTAGACACAAAATTGCCGGAGTTTGGTAGAGCTCTCAATGGTCAAATCGTTGAACTTCGACCCCTTAACAGTAAAATTTCTGGCTGAAAACAATCACAAAAATTTCCCCAAATCTCAGTACCCTGTACATCAAATTTCGAGTCTGTAGACTGTGCTGTACAATAGCGTAGGGAAATGTATACACACACACACATGCACACACAAACATACAGATAGACACGTTCACTTTTATAGATATACTAGCATGGGTGCCCAGCATTGCCCGGGTATTTGGAGATGTATGTTGAGCAAAAAAAAAAAGTGGTCAATATTTTTAACTTTGACCCCTGTTATGACCCCTTAAAATTGTTTTGGGCTCAAATCAAGTTAAGTTAGATCCATGTCCAAGATAACCTGTATCTAACATTTCAAGTGTTTAGACTCAAAATTGTCGGAGTTTGGTAGAGTTCTCAAAGGTCAAATTGTTGAACTTTGACCTTTTAATCGCCAAATTTCTGGCTGAAAACCGATCACATCGATTTTCCCAAATCTCAGTACCCTGTATATCAAATTTTGAGTCTGTAGACTTAATTGACAGTTATTGTGTAGGGAAATGTACACACAGACACTTTCACTTTTATAGATATATAGATAAGATTCCAACAGCGCTATCTATCTTCCAGCAAAGATTCATTTTAACGGCAATTTAGTCCATTTGTCCAGGCAAGCAAGGTTTTCAACCATATTTTGAATCTTCTAGAACAATTTATCAGGAATTTCAAGGAAAATTTTGAACGTTTTCATTTTAAGATCAATGTCATTTTCTTCATATGGATATGTTATAAATATGAAAAATGTTTATCTGATAATTTTTGAAGGCAGACGTTTTCACAGGACTTTGATTTTATTCAAATATGCTGTCAGTTTTCTTCAGAAATGTGCCCAAGATTTTTTAGAAATTAGCAATCAATCACAACTGATCTAATCATTTTTATCGGATTGTCATTTTTTACTCTGTGTGCATGTCCAACTTGAACTAGAAAACTTCTCAATCTACCAGTATAGTATATCTCTACAAAGCCACCATTCATCCATTATGGGGTCTTGTTGATACATCTGGGCCCCAAAATAAGCCACTAATCTTATACACACTGCCTACCAAGTTCCATCTCCTGTCCCATCACCAATGTTGCAATCCTTTTGAAGTTTTACAAATACTTCACTGGAACTTGCTGCAGCTGTGCTTTCAATGTAAATTCTTCTGGACGACCCAACAATCAGCTAAATCCTATTTCCTCATTGGAGGTTCACAGATGCCAAAAAGCCTACTTTAATAGTGCCCTTCCTCAAACAGCTTACCTATGAAATTACCTTCCTGTTTTCTTGACTGAATAAACATTCAAATATAATGTGAACAAACATCTTGCTGTAAAATTCCCTATTTAGGATGTCCCTATAAATCTGGACCCTAATTTTTTACTTGGTTATATGCCTTGTTTGGAGTCAAATATGAGATTTAAACATTAATTTTTATTCTGTTTAATGAAAAACTAAAATTCTGATATAACAATCTCGACTTAGAACTAACTTTTCTGAAGTTCAATTTTGAGTTTATTAATCCATATTTATCCAAACCTGAAAAATGTCCTCTTGATATTGAAAATTATTACTCAAGAAACGATATGTTCTGTAACTTTAACTGGCAGGTCTCTCTAAGAAAATCTTTTTGTGTATTAGCACTTATGTAGTTATAAAAGTACCTCAATATGTATAGTATGTACATACGATATTACAAATTTGATTTAATATAAAGAAAATCTAAAACCAATTACAACTTGGACGTCTATTATACGGGGGTGAGGGTAGAAGGTCCAGAGAGCTTTCAGGTACATTTACAAAATGTATACAGTGGGAGGATAGGATGTTATGAAGAAACTTTAACACCTTGATTAGTAGGTACAATACAATACTAAGTTTTTTAATTTTATTTAATTTTTTTTTTATTAACTTCCTAGATAGGATAGTATTTTATTCATAAATACCATCTGAACTGATGAATGGAACCTTAAATACGAGACTTTCTATAGGGTTAGTTATAGCTGTCAATCAGGAATATTTCAATTTAACGCATTACTTTAAAGAATTTTACTAGAAAGGAATTTAATTTTTCTATTGTACAATTATAACATTTTTCTAAAATTTTTATGATTTTGTTTAAATAGTATATTTACCTGTCTCCCACAGCAGCGAAATTAGACACGTTTTAGTGGAGAATCCAGCTCACTCATTCGTGCTGTGTATAAACAAATCGGTTTACTACTATATCTCTGAGCAGTCATCATGCGTGCATCTGTCAAGGGAAGCAACTCTAGCAGAGTTATTTCCCTTTATCTAATAAATATCTGAAATATTTTAATATATTAGTTTAATGTAAACTTTCTTGACAAAGGGAAAGAAATTGACAGCTATATTTAACTAAAAATTTGAAATTTCAGAAAAATTTAGTTTTCTATTCTATCAAATAGTGTTGCCTTAAAGTTGCTATACAATTTTTCTCATATTTTACATATCTGAAAATGTTAGTTAAAATTAGAAAAATTGGAACTTGGCAGGTGTAAGTTGACTTGAAGTGTTCTTGTATGCACGTGTAAATATACATTTTATACATAAGTCGGGTTATCTTTAACTGTTTCTTACCATTGAGCTATTGTCAAACTGATTACTAAGACTGGAGCGCTAAATGTTTTGGTTTCGGTTCTAGCTAATGGCACCCAAGTAATTTTTTTAATCCCTACTATACATTGGGTACAATATAAAAGAATTGGCTTTATAAGAAATCTGCATAAATTAAAACATTTAAGTGTATTTTACAACCAGGCAATACCAGCCACCATGCTAGTATTTAATAAGAACAAGTCTTGCACTTATGTATTTCTCTCCTCTTTTATCCATACACATTAGATATATAATATAATAATAGTTTTTCTATTATATATATATATTATATTATTCATATAAGATATAGAATGCAATGATTTATTTTAGTTATGCAAAAAATAATCTTAAATAGTTTATGAAGTTTTAAATAAAATCCAGGTGGAATAAGTGTTACAAAATTAAATTCACCAGAATGCATTTTTGTTCCTTAAACGAGTCTATTTTAATCTTAAATAATTTAAAAACAATTCATGACCCTATAAAATTTGAAAGGTAGTTGCATTTAAACTGTATGAAAGTCATTTCTGCTTTTAAAATTCTTAACATATTAAGTTTTTTAAATTTAAGCAAATAACTTATCGATTAACACTATATTCAGTTAGTGAGTTAATGACCAAAATATTGCAATAAAAACTTCAAAATCCTATTTTTAAAGAAATTAATTTGATAACTAAACCGAAGGCATATTAAAGCATAAAGTACTTATCGAGCAATGCCTATTAAAAACCTCTTTTTAATTACAAAACAAGTTTTTACATAGTCTGTTCAATTTTGCCAGGCATAGGTGTAAATAATTTAGGTTTTACTGTTAATAATTTAAACTATGATATTCAGATGTAAAATACATGCTAACCAGATAATAGCAGTAGTATTAATATTAAGACCTGATTAGAATACACAAAGTTTAAAATTTTAGTCTTTGAAAATACAATATACTTTTAGTTAATGACTGTGGCATATCCAATCTCCACTATTGCAAAATTTACTCAATCTATTTTGAAAAGATTTATAAAAACTATAGGATGTGTATTGTCTTTTTACCTACCCGAAAATAAACCTCTATTCAAAGTTATAGAACTGTGTGTGTGTGTGCAAGCTTTACACTTGATAGGAATATATGCAGATTTTAAAGGTGTCATTTTATTTTATTGGTCAAAATAACTTGATAAACAAAACTACAAAAAATGATTGCCATTTTTGACATGCATTGATATGTATTCTGAAAAAAATTCATTTTTAATCAGTCATCTATAAATAGTAAACAATGTTTTTAAGAGAAATGTGTAGGAGTTTTTACCCTCAATATGTACTACCACCACATATAACACCAGTTATGTAATGAGTTTTGCTTCACCAGTTGTAAACGTCATGGATACACATTTCGATGATGTACAGATTTTCTTAAGACCTATTTACTGAAAGTTAACATTAAATATAATTTTTACATTAACTTTATAAACAATTGAAGGTACACTCTGAAATAGATGTTAGATAAGATCAATAGATATTAGTTATTTTTATGCGTCCATATTACATTTAGCATTGTATAGAACTACTTGAAAATGAGATACTAATATCGCTTGTAAAATTTAAATCTTAAACCTTTCCTATTTATTTTAATATTTTGGAGGGGGGGATCTTCATCTTTTTATTCAAATTGATGTTTAAAAACCCTCATTCATTTGATTTCACTCCTTCAAAGTTACTACAATAGTTAACAATGTATTTTTACAAATGCTCTATGGTGGCAAACCTTTTTATTTCTTTATCATGGTGCCGAAAATGTTTGATTAAAGAAAAATGAATCATTAAAAAAAAAATAGAATCCTGTCACGTTTTGTTTTTAAATGGGTTTATTTTTCATATCTTCAGTTCATACATTCAACTGCAATTTACAGAGTAACAAAATATTAAAAAAAGCACCTCATATTTTCAAAACCATAGTTTTTTAATGTTTTTGTCACCGGCTGAGTTTAGTTAAACTGAGAAACTATTTTGGAATCTGCCATTTTTTGTTTAATATTGTAAATGTAATAGCATAAAATGAAATGAATTTAAAAAAAAATCTGGTTTAAAACAATTATTAAGTTGAATCTCCCAGTATACATTTAGGTTATACATGTTGCATATTTTTTATAAAAATTCAATAGCATAAAATAAAATTTTGGTATGTTGGATAGCTTTTAGAAATTGACTTTTAAACTAATTTCTGTGCAGCTTTTTATTTATCCATCTTTTTTCAAGTCCATTACTTCATGTTTTCATTGGCCTTTCCCTGTGAATTAAATCTGCTACTTTAACTCTTTTTTTGTCTACTAATCAAAGAACTCTCCAATTTTTTCAATTACTATTTTAGTCCCCTGTTATGCACACACATATCCCTATACTGTTCAGATCTAAGCAGGTTTTTAAGACTTGCATTCATTGTATCATTCTCATACCATCTGTCAATGCAATGTATATCCTCAACATTCATTGGCCACGTCTCGTGCTGTACTCGTGACTGACACTCTTCCCTTGGTCAACAGTGGAAATGTCAAGAAAAATTTAAAAAAAAAAAAATTACACACAACAGAAGTAAAAAAGTGTGAAATAGCGAAACTGTATAAAATTCATCTAATTTGTATAGAAATATCACTTAAAATTGGCCATATTATCAAAAGCATATGAAATAAAACTAAGTTTTAATTCTTGATTAAAAATTAATATTGTTAGAATTTTTAAGCTCGAATATTTTGCAGATTAAAGAAAATACCAAAAAAATTATGCAAGACATGGAATTAACCAATAAGGAAAACTGAGAAATGTTTTAATTCTTCAATGACTAATTTGCAGAAGAACAGCTGACACTTAAGGCAGCAGAATGGAGTACATTCATTAAAACGTATAGAAAAGTGAAATTTAATTAATATTGCAAAATAAGAAGCCAAGGGATAGATCATGTGATAATGACCTTACTGTAAATCATGGTTGGATTAATGGCTGGGAGCAGAACAAGGATGAGAATGTTTTGTTAGGCTACATGACGGGTTTAATTTAATAAATCGGATGAAAACCTTGGTTGCTATGGAAAAAGAAAAGCTTTTGTTTATACTGAAATAGATATACGAAAGAATTTATTAGCTAAACAATTCTGCGCTTTTACAAGAAATACCACTGATCTGAAGGCCTGTTTAACTTTTCACAAATGTTAAATTCATCACTCTTAATTTTACAAAGGAATTAAGATGGGTGTTCAAACTTTTAAATACTGATTTTATTCCTCAGCAATTTTTCCTTTACATTTATTCCTCTCTAAAACCATTTTATTCAGCTTCTACACAACTGGCAATTTAACCTCAAGTTGCATTTAAAAACTGGTCTGCTAAAAGCGATTTTATTTTATAATAGCAAAAGTACCCGTCATTGACTGGGTTCAAAAACAGCCTACAGAAAGTGTGTGTGTGTCCCCCCCCCCGACCGACGCTTTATTTAATTACTTGGATTTGGCAGGTGCCCGTTTTAAGGAGTTAATGCAGTCAAGTTTCACTGCTGGATAGTATTCATTTACTGCTGAACGCTTTTCTTTTCCCACCCCCAAGATGTTATAGGAAAAAGACTAACCCATATGCGGCGAGCGACAAATGTTGAATATTTATCTTCCTGAAATCGAGAAAATTAAATACAGGCGAGTTTCGTTGTTAACTCTGAAATATTACAATTTATGTGATATAAAAAGTGATGCGATCGACCGCTTCTCTGAAAAAAAAAAAGCCTTTTGTAGATATACAGAAAAAGCGAACACACATACATACAATTTTGCTTTTATGTTTATAGATGACAGAACTTTTCTTCCATCTGCTTAAACTTTTTATGACAATTCCATTTTATTTCCAAGAATTTCCTATCTGGAATAGGCTGTCATAAAATTGCTTTCTCGGGGGGGGGGGGATAGCAACATGGTCATTTTCAAATCAATGCAAAGAAACACTTCTCATAAATTATCATTTTTTTTATTCCATTCATTTTCGATCCTCATAATCATCATTCAACTTTCTTGAATGGCTTCAATCTTGATTAGTATAATTCTTTTCAGTAATAAACCGCATAAATAGGTGTTGAAGACAATTTATGGTTGTTAAATTCAAATAATACTTTGCCATGTCAGAAAGAGTCGTTTATTAATGTTTTTTAGAAATCTGTCTGTA
The DNA here is from genome assembly GCF_053919585.1 of Euprymna scolopes. Classification (NCBI taxonomy): domain Eukaryota; kingdom Metazoa; phylum Mollusca; class Cephalopoda; order Sepiida; family Sepiolidae; genus Euprymna; species Euprymna scolopes. The sequence goes on along the minus strand of NC_136484.1, from coordinate 89,114,822 downwards.
CTGTTTCTTACTATGCCTTTTTAACTAATGTTTGGTTACTATTATTTCACTAAAATTATTTTGGAAACTTCATAAACTGACATATCTATTAGGACATTCTTGCATCTTGTCATATCCAGGTTAACACCCAGTTTACATGCTGACATAGTTTTAAGAAACTGACTTGCAAACTAACATCTCAGCCAGATCTGAATTTATCCCTCAACTCTATTCTTACCACTTTGTCTTGAGGTTTCCCCTGTGAACTGAATCTGCTCCTTCAACTGTTTCATATCTACTAAACCAAGAACTCTAATCCATTCTTTCAATGTGGTCAAAATTTCCTAGTCTCCACAAATCTCCATATAATCTAGATTAATCTTTCTGACTCCCATTACACATCCATCATATCATTCCCATAATCATTCCTTTCCATATAACCATGACTGGCGAAGTTTCACTTCCATACGTCACATTGCATACACGTGCCTTGTTCGACTGTTAAAATCTCTACTGGCTAATAATGGCAGAAATTGACTAAATTTATTAGCTCTTGCAATCGCATTAGCATTTGCTCCACCCTGTGTTCCCTTGATATTACATCGACAATCTCAATAACTTCTCCGTCAAAATATACTTTGTCAAAATCTGAATTCTCATTGCCTAACAAATTTGTACACAAACTGTTTGCCCTCTATCAACCTATCAGTATTTCCACTGCACTTATTGTGTGCCAAATGCATAAAAGTACCACAAACTTCAATTCACCCAACTCCTTTTCAAAGCAGCAGTGGAATTTCCAACATTACAACTGATCATCACTTTGTTTTTGCTTACATTCATTTTTAAATCTTTTTCCATTACTGAAAATAAGCCTTTTTTTCTCTCCATATTTTGATTTTTGCATTCTAATTTTAAAATGAAATAAATCCTTTCATTTTGGCATGTTTTAAAAAACATTTTTTGTTTCTTTAATCTTATTAAATTAGATAAATATAAGACTACTTTAGTGAAATCTTAACCTATGTTGCTCAATACTATTTGAAAGTAACATATTGCATAAAACTATAAAATTGGGACCTATGAGAATTCCAGTTGTATCTTTGTAAGAGTTTAACATATTCCATTATATGAATGGCCAACACAAACGCAGATCCCACAATATAACCTTTTTTTGTTTTTTTTTGTTTTTTCTTACCGAAATCGAAATTTTGGTTACCCTAGCTTGAGGGTCGATAGGGTATGTTATTATATAGAGGTTTGTTTGAGACTAGTGGGGGGGGGCACCCAGTCACGTTCCCTACAGTTTCAGCTATTGACAAGTAGATAATTAATATTAAACCACTTTAAGCTATGAATGAATTTGTGCATGCCGAAAAGCTAATAGAAATATGTCAGCAAGTTGAAATGAACATTTTGCATTTAGGTACAGAAATTTGACTAAAAGTTGACTTTACAGCATGTTTCTGTACCCATTATTCATACGACCAAAGATTTTACTCGTTATAAACCATCCTTGCTATATGATTAATATTAATTTCAGTGTTATGCGACCAGTAGTTATAGATTATCGGTTGTATGTCTTCCCACATACACATCTGTTTTATTTATATAGAAAAGTTATATAAAGTTGAATTTCATATATATATATATATATATATATATGATCTATATATATATATCGTGTTTGAATTTTAAATATAGCTGATGTAAATAGTGAAGAAAGAAGTTTATTTGCCACAACACAAATTTTCTACTACATACCATTTTTACAAAATGGAATAAAAACGTTTTATTTACAATTTTGAGATTTGGAAGCATTTAAACTTTCGAATAGAAAGTCAATTCTCAAAATTCGTAAATATTAAGAAATTAAGTCTTAAAATCTATTTACATTCAATTTTATAGTTCAAGACCTAACTTTAATGAAATCGGTTCATAACAATTTTTTTAATCAGTAATCACTGATTAAAAAAAATGTTATGAAACTGAACTGACTAAATGATACTGTAATTTTATATTTCTTTCAAAATATTAAATGAAAAAAATTGTAAACAAGACATAGTTTAAGGATATCTGAAATGAAATGAATCCCGAGTAAGCTAAAACTTATAAACTTTTTTTTTTTTTTTTTAATAAAAAAAAAATATGTAAATCACTCCAGACAAGGCATGAAATGATTTCCATGTCATACATGTTATCACACACCCCGTCCCTTCGATTGTAAAACGTGGGATTACTGATCAGCAAAGATGCAAAGTATGTTCAAATTATTTTTACTTTACTGCTATTTTAAAAACAATTTATCAGTACCTGCTTACCTGTCTTTCCAAGTGAACAAGATTTGTTCAACAAAGGTAATTCCAGCTATCCCTCCCTTCTGCAGAAATGTGCAGGTTTTTATCAGTTCCCTAAAACTGTATCCTCCTCTCCTACATTCTTACACTACTAGCATGACGGACAAACCAATTCCTCATCTTCTTGGAGCAGGAGGATTGCTAGCTTCGACTCGAGTTTAATATTTACCACAATATTATAAACTCATTAAAAACTGTTAACTAAAATGTATTTGAATTTGCTGGATTCAAATCAACATAAAGACAGATGGTAGGCCTTGACAGAGTACAAAATAGACTTCATGGCTTAGTGGGGATGCCCTTTTCTCTTCCCTGCAACTCTTCTTCCACAGAAGAGACGTCGCAAGCCTGTCTTTGTTTTATCGTTTTTTCCATGGCAAGTGCTCCTCTGAACTCCAATCTCTGCTCTGCCCTTCGCCAATATTTCACAAAAAAACATTGTCTAGCTGAAACCAGTCAATAATTTTCCCCACTCTTTATCTGTGCTTGAATCAAAACGGAGATTCCATGAACAAAGCTTCTTTCTTAGAAGTGCATGCCTGTGGAACTCTGTTCCGTTTGCCTGTTTCCCACCTGACAACTAGGATGTCTTCAAGTCCAACATAAACAAATTCCTGATAAACTGCCCCCTTAAGACACTTTATCAAATCTCCATTACTAACGATTACAATATTATCCCATTGATTACTGTACATGCAGTAACCCTTATCCCCGAGTGGTTTCCGGGCCTTGATAAGTGGTGACTACCATGGTAAAAAAAACTTATAGTGTAACCCGATATGAACTCTTATATTCGGGTTATACCTATATCAGGGTTTTTTATATCCAGGTTACCCTGTACATAACACAAGCTCTGATTTAGGACCAGAGAAAATCTCATTCGTTTTTCTTATATTCGAGTCTCTTAAATCCAGGTTACACTGTATTAGTGAAAGGCCATTAATGACTTACGTTATTTGACTTGACATGAAATAGTCTCAATGACCTGAAAAAAAAAAAAAAAATAGAAGGAAGTAAAATAATACTAAAGATGATATGAAGAGGGTAATGTAAAATAAAAAAAATGTTAGTTTTTGAACTACTTGTATAAAATAAAATTAAAGGTCCACTATTTCTATCAAATTAATTTAACCAAATGCTCATCGTCATTAAATACCAAATGTTCATAATTGCAGTCAAATAAATGTACATACTATCATATTTTGGCATTTTAAATCTATGGACAAGAATTAATTGACCATAATGTGTTCTCTATTTTGAATAGAACACGTGCATTATATATATATATATATATATATATATATATTATATATATACACACACATTCTATTATGTACTGAAGATAATAATTTGTGTTTATGATCTTGAGCAAGTCGCACTCGCCCTTTCATTTAAAAATTCTAGAGACTATTTTTATTAGGTCTTTGAGACCTTCTCTTTGCAAGCAAAAAGAAAATCCTTTTAGGACTTGATTTAGTTTCGATGTAATTTTTCTCCCCAGCCATATTCATGACTTTTTTAATCGTATTTTCCTCGATTTAGCTCTGAGCGAGGAACAAAACCTGGTTAGTTAACTTTTATTTCCATTTTTTATTTTTTAAATCCTGTTGATTGGTCTTTATTTAGCCATTAAATTCTGTACTCGCCAAAAAATTTTCAAATATTTCAAGGATTTATTAGACTGAAAACAGATAAAATGTTTTTCTGTTTATTCCTAGTGTCCCTGAAGAAAAAGTGGAAAAAAAGCTTTTATGATAACATAACTAAAGTAACTTCAAAGTTATTTTTTGCATTGCAACCATAAGCAGAATTTAAAAAAATTACTGTGTGCTCGTTTCTTTTAAAATATATTTCAATTTCACATTTCCTATTGTATGCTTCAAAAATGCCAAAATGCTGAATACTTTCAGAACTTTAAAAATCGGTCAAATGATTAAATTATTTCCTGTTTTGATCTCCATACTCCACTATTGTAAGACTTAAACCCCAATATTTGAGCCCATAATCGAATGAGCACTCTTGTTAAAGGAAGACAATGCTTAGCATCTATGTAACAAGGTAAAAAATTAGATTTTTTTTTTTTCTTAGAATGAGTTTAAAATTTGAGTTTCTATTTTGTGAGATATGTATTTTGGAGAATTAGAAGTTTCATTTGGATTTTGTCTACCTAAATACTTTCATTAATCTATTTTCCTATGCAATGTTCTTTCAATTAACTTAAAAACAATCCTGAATTCTGCTGAGAATGACTGAATTTCTTTTGTATATTTATATTTAATTAAATGCTGTCTAATTAAAACTCGTTTTGTCAACTCTAGCATTGTTATTATTTCTTGTTCAAATATTAACATTTGTTCTAATCTACACATGAAAGTAAATCCTAATCTTTTTTTTCCCCTTTCAGTTTGTAGATAGTGATGTCGATGAAGAACTGCTCTTCAATATACCGTAAGTTTCTTCTCATTATAAATCTCTTAATTTCATTTCCTTTTTAAAACATTAAAATCTCAACAAACGAAAAGAGAATTTGTTATATATAAAACTAATTATGATCTAAAATATTTGAGATTTTGGATTAGTCTTTTTATTGTTTGAACTGTTTTCATTTCCTTGGGGCAAACCCTGAAAACTCACCTGAAGCTTTATTACAAGGTTTTTGATATTTTCATCTTTGGGCAATTTTATTTTTTACCATTTTTTAAAATTGTAAATATAATTTTATGTTATGCTTTCTTTTCAATATTACATAAAAATACTTGAACTTGTGTTTTCAGAAAAATAATTGCTAATTATTGAAAGAAAAATTCCAATGATGTATAAATTAATGTTAAATACTATTCATATGGATTTGTTATTGTAGTTGATATTTCAAAATTTTCTGTGATAGTATTTGTTTGGTTAATGTATTCTGTTAATGACCATGGAACCATTGTCTGATAACCGAATTACCTGTTTGATGAAAAGGTTCAAATAACAAACGTTGCAGAAAAAGAAACTTCAGATTAATCTGCCAAATGCTGACAATAGCCATTTTTCCTTTTTTATATATATATATATATGGGATTAAGCACTGATCAAGGCCTGAAGGTCACTTGAGGATAAGGATTGAGTATAAGAGGATTGAGACAATAGTATTGATCGAAATTGCGTAGAATTTGATTAGTAAAAAGGATGACTCGACAAAAACTTGTTTATATTTGACTTGAAGAAAACTGTTAGATCTGTTCGATATTTTGGAACTTTTTTTAGAGCATGGTTGATATAGTTCCATGGGCAGGCAGTTCTAGAAAAGAAACTTTGTTCATGGAATTTGCGTTTAGGCACAGGTAGTGAGGGGAAATTGACAGTGGTTGTAGCTAAACTAGTGTTTATGAATGTTTTGCCGGGAGGAGACCATAGATTGAAGCTCTGTTTAGGAGTTGTGAAAATGATAGAACACTTGCAACATCTTTTCTGCAAGAAAAGGACATCACCTGCTAGCTTTCAAAACTTGTTTTAACCCTGTCAAAGCAGGAAAGGGTGCCCTGAGAAAGAAAACCTGTTTCTCACTTGACAAGCAAATTGGTATGAATAGACAAACTTTTTTTTTTTTTTTTTTCCAAACTGAATAGAAAATTGCAAATTTTGTTCTTGCTCAATGTAAATATCAATACATAAATACTTGAATTCAAGGAATTTGAACTATTGTAAATAGTTTAAAAGTAACACTGTAACATGAAAATTTTGCCTATTTTCTCTTTGTTGGGTTGATTTGTTCAATAAAAAAAAAATTATGTAAATCAATTCCTGGCAATGTCTGTTTCATTTTTCTTAGAAACTGAGTCGATTTAGTTGAAATTTTGTATGGACCTTTTGTTATAAGGTACGGCAAACTGTCTTATGGCATCTATTACATGCAGTTAGGGATTTGTGCTAATTTTTGCATTAAATACTAGTTTAATCATATTCAATCACCAATATGTTATAAACCACTTAGAAGTCAATAGTCTATAACTTTTGCCTGTTTGTTTTTAATAGGCAAACAATCTAGTCAAGTAATTAAACAAAGAAAAATCTGTTAGTAATTGCACAAGACAGAAATACTTCAGAAATACTCTATTTTATATACTAGAAAACAAAACAAAAAAAAAAACTCTGGACATTGAAATCTCATCTTTTTTTTGGGGGGGGGCAGCTATTAAGTGTCTAAAATATATCTAGACTATTTTTTGTATTGATATTCATATTAACCCCCTCCCCCCCAATTTTTTTCTATTTATTTAAAAAGAAAATAGCTTATGGGGTGTAGAATTGCATTCACTAGCAAAAGATCTAGCTAATTTGGATATTTTAAACCTTCATTTTAATTCCCTATTAGTTTTTCTGTTTTCATATTAGATCTTTACTAAACTATTACGTGTAATTATATTAATGCAGATATTCTAGATTTATACTTGCATAATATTTGCATAAAAAGTTTGTAGTAAACACAAAACTCTTTCCATATATATATATATATATATATATATATATTAAAAAAATTTTGCCGTCCAAACTATTTCATGTCTGCAGACATGAAACTTCATATAAGGTATTTGAATCTATGCAAAACTTTATATTTTGGTTTAGCTGGGGAAAATCTGTACAAAAGTGAAAAAAAAATGAATTTGCCAGGTGAAGGTCGAACTATGGCATGATGAATATACATGCGTAACGTAATAGCTATTGGTTCTTATTTTAATTTTTAGCCTTGCAGCAAACATGTTTTCATAGCTCGGTCATTAACGGCAGAGGAAAAATAAATCGTTAGCTAAACGTTTGGGTTTCGATTCTCGGTGGTGGCGCATGAGTTTTATTTTTTTTTTAAATCATTACTATATATTGGGTACAATATAATGAATGAAACCTGCATTAATCAAAATATCATATACAATCTTAAAATTCTGATTCAGAATTCTCCATTAATATTTTGAACTGACTGTTCTGTGAGTACTGAAATCATTCAGAAATTCATTTATTGGTCTCCTGACAAAAGGAGGGTGGACCTGTAAATTCACCCTTGTCCGTTCGTCTGTCTGCACTTTTCTCAATAACTATGCCTTGGAATTTGTTGAAATTTTGCACAAACATTATACATGATATGAGTAAAAAAAGTAATAGAACGGATTTTCTGGAAAAATTCTGGCAAATGATGGACTTAGTCATTTTTTTTTTTTTTTTTTTTTTTTTTTTTGCATGGTGCAGAACTCAAATTTGCATATGTTAAGGCCTAAAACTGCACCGTTTGTTCATTTTCACCCAGATTTGACATCCCCTGGGGACTCTTAGGGATAAATGGGAGGGTTCAAATGCTGAACTTAGTCATTTTTTTTTTTAAATTTTTGTTTTATGCCTTGTTCACTGTGCACTCACGGGGACCATACATGATTCACTTGTTATGAGTATTTTAAACTTTTTTTTTTAAACCCAGTTTTACTTGCAAATATATTTTCAAGAAATTAATTCCTATTTCAGTCACATAAATTAGAAATAGTAAAAAAAAAAACAAGGTGAATGTGGCAACATATTCATTCATTGTGATCTAATTTAAAAAACTTTATTTATTTTTTTTTTTGTGGACGGGTCCAAATTGGAACTTGGCAGGCATAAGTTTACTAAAAGTTCTTGTACAGAAATATACATTTATACATTAACGTTAGTTCCTTTTTAGCTATTTCTTATTCAACTGACGATAGCTAAAATGGTAATGACTAAGGCTGGAGTGCTATATTTGGGCTTCAGTTTCGATTCTAGCTGATGGCTTCAAAGTCATATTTTGTTTTTGAAATCACTACTATATATTGGGTACAATATCATGTATAGAGAATTTCATCTATTATAGATGAAATCTGCATAAATTAAAATATATTTAAGTGTATTTTATGACTGGGCAATGTTGGGTGCCACTGCTAGTTATATATAATTAGAAAGTGAGAAGAAAAACTTCAGTATATAAATGTACAAGTATTAACCCAACTGAAAATATAAGTTAAAATAACATACTCAATACTGTATCAAATTGGCTCAAAGAAGTTTAATGGAGCTATTGTAGAGTTCAGTAAATACGTTTTATCCAGTTTGTATGAATAAGAACTGCTACAAATATAATTTTAAAATACTTTAAACCGTAACTAATTACCAACCTCTAAATTCCCCCTTATTTTGAACTTGTGATTTCAATTAACTATGTGGTTAATTACATTTAGGTCTTAACGATATTAAGATATCGATTACCATTCAAAGTTTTGTAAAAATTTATCCTATTGAATATCCTTAAACATTGTTTCTACCTTCACACTGTTATTATAGTTAGATTTTAAACTTTTGCTATCAATTTCCATAGTTCCTGTATCCTAGTCCTTCGACTCCGTGTTTTTTTTTTTTTTTTTTTTTTTTTTTTTTTTACTACTGCCGATATTGGAAATTAAATTTTGTTTTCTCTAATTTTAACTCTGCATTATATTAATTCCACTCTACCAATATTCATGATTTATTCTGTTAACGTCCATAGTTATTCTCATGTTATGAATATTCTAAGATCTCCACCTTTTCAAGGTCACCATTGAGGATGATTGACCGATAGCACACTGATAATGGCTCTCAATTGCTAATACGATTGGGTTTGTATCCGTTTGAATGGCTGCCTGTTTTTAATTCAGCTGATACAGTGAAACGGTTGTCTATTGAACAAATATGGTCGGTTGGAAACCATCCAACAATACATGGGCATTTGTCCTTATTTGGATTCATCAGACTACTGTTCTCATCTTGAGTGATTTTTTTTTTTTTTTCTTCTTCACAACGTACTGGTCGATGTAACCTTACACCTTCCTTAGGTGTATTTTATCGAACTCGGGAATGTTTGTCGGACTTGGGAATTTCGTCCAAATTCCCGAGTTCGACAGAAACATTCCAGAATTTGACAAGATACACCTGAAGGTCGGAGGTTACATTGACAGAAACGTGAAAATCACTCAAGATGAACGGTCCGATGAATCCAAATGCAAATAACCAATCCTCATCTCAAAAATTCAGAAACGTCATGGGCTTTTGTATCTGGTAATTTGATAAACTCTTTTTGTTGAAGCTAATAGAAGTGTTTTGTTTGGGACATTTAAAAAATCTATTCAGTTTTTTGTGCAATTCCTGATAATACATTTTATCTGAAATCGGATAGAAACAAATTTTAATAGCATTCATTCTTTCATTAATTTATAATGAAAGAATGAATGCTATTAAAATTTGTTTCTTAGCAGCAGGAATATTTAATAAGACTATTCATTTGAGTAAAAATTGTACTAAGACCTATTTAATCAACATCTTTTAGTTTTTAATGGATTTATTTTAGAATTCAAGGAGTCACTATTTATCAAGGCTAAAAACCACTCCAGGATAAGGTTTAATGATATATTGTTGAATGAACATCTTTTTCATTGAAAGAAAATTTTTTATAAGTTTCCTTAAATCTCTTTATATATCTAAATATTTTAGCATATAAGTTTAGGCATTATTGAGAATATTTACATTGGCTGATGCTGAATATCCAGGTTACATGGATGTTTTTCCTTCGGAAAGGTTTAATCCACAATCTTTTGCATATTGCATAACATTGCATCGAGAAGTGTTCTTTTGAAAAATACTTGAGTTCATCACTGATGAAACTTTGAACCAGACTGGAGCTCAGTTAAGCATTTACAATGGAAATGATAGCCTATAGGAAGACTGGCAACAACTCTTTTGTGAAAGCTGCTGTAGGGGAGAGTAGAAATCATCCCTGATTAAGCAGCTAAGTTGATTTTGTACTGTTAAAGCAGGAAAGAGTTTTGAGTAGCCGTAGTAGTACTCCATCTTGGGACACATGTCTATCTTTTACAAATAAAGGACTGCATTAGGAGTTGGATACTTTTGCAAATTAGAATTATTCAACCATTTTCTCATAGACTGATGGATTTCTAAGTTTTTCATTTTAGGTCTTGAGTGAAAGTCTGTTCAAGAAGCTTATCGGAACAAGGGGTTTTCTTAAGGAGCCATTCATTTTAAGTGGGCCAAAACATGGCTACCAGCATTAGTAATGAAATGAGAAAAGCTTGATGTTAAAGGTAACAAGTTACTTCCATTTGCACCGTGGAATACCATATCGGAAAAAAAAACAGCAAGATATTTGTTAGCAATGCTTTTCAAAGTACTGCCATAGTTATCCGCGTAGATTTCAGGGAATGATCTTAGAAAGTGGTTTTGAAGATCATTGAATATCAGGAAAAGGATTTGTCCTAAAGTGAATCTGAAGCACACATTACCATAACATTATTTCTCTGTGGGCTACATGATCATCAAATCCAATAAGAAAATTGCAGTTCTCATAATCAATTTTTTTTTTTTTTTCAATCCCGTTTTATCATTTAGCTGACAATCTATCCATCTCATTAGCTATTAGCCTCAAGTTGCTTTTAGCCTTGATAGATTGACATTAGTAAAAGCAAAAGAAATCTATTAAATAGGAAGTTCAGTTCAAAATTTCCACAAAATAAAAAGAATCTGAAGGAAACCAATGACTGAAATAACAAAGATGAGGATAATTGTTCACATGTAAATAACAAAAATATAGCAAAGCATTTAAAATATTTTTAGGCACACATTTTTTAATAAAAGCATTTCCTCAATAAAATGAATCATGAAGCCAATATTAGTGTTCATTTATTAAACTGGTATTTAACACATTACAATTGTTTCGGCATTAAATGATTCAAAAGTAGTTGATATGCTGTAAAACAAAACTGTTTCAATCTTCATGAAATTGAGTTGAATTGCATTAATAATAAAGTAATATGTAAGAAATAAGTTTAGAAAGCAAGTTAACTTTTTGTCGATTTAAAATTTTTGTTAATTATAAAATACCGATTATAATAACTTGTATGCAATTAAAGTATTTTTTATTGAATTTGCAGAGAATAGAAAACACTTGATAGTTTTAATATTAACACATGCACACAGAATTGGAAATAATTTACTTGCTAAAATAAATAAAAATACTTAGTTTTGAGCAAACTGTAGTATCTGATACATTTCTGGACTTTCCAAATATTAACACCTATCTTGAGTCTAACTCTGCCCTTGTTGGAAGGTAAGTAAATAGTAACTGTCATTCTAGTATAGATATAAAAAAGATCTTTTGAAATAAAAAAAAAAAATAAAAAAAATTGCTCACTTTCAAAAGCAATAAAATGGTAGTGATAGGTGTGAAAAGTTACAATTGTGTGTGATTTGAATTGACCTGTCAAATGAGAAAGGATAGAAATTAAAATGAAATTTGAATCTTTAAAAGAATAGATGGTATAAGTAATGAATTGTATTGATGTGTAAGGCATCAAAGATGCTGCATCTTGGTATAGATGAGAACAAAGGAAAAGTTATTGGCAGGTAAAGGAAGAACAAAAATGATGGCGGAAAAACTCTGAATAAAAAAGGGTTGCAGATGCTATAGCTTTGGGCATTAATCAAGTGTCTGCTGCAAGAAAATGCATATCTGCATTCTCATGAAAAATGAAAGGTGTACATATATGCACAAACATAAATCCAAGTATATAAACACATATGTAAAAAGAAATACATACCGATTCACTTAAAACAGCAGTTTAGGACTATTTCAAAATCAAACCGAATCAAGACTCATTTGTTCATACAAAGGTGGGAGTGTATATTTTTCATTTTGTAATTACCAAATAAGTCATCTTATATCTTCTATGCATACAAAATACTTTTTTCATACTAATATATATATATATATAATATATATATATATATATATACCGTAAAAAAAAGTTTTAATAAAGAATATTTTTCCTCAAATTCTAACTAGGGTCATTAAGGTCAAATTGCTTACAAAGGTACAATCTATACTCCTATAATTTTTATTTTTTTTGTGCGTGTTGATATTCATATTAAAAACCCTCTTTTTCTATTTAAAGAGAAAATACAACTTTCTTATATACTAGCATTTCAGCCCGGTGTTGCCCGGGTGTTTGGAGGTATGTTAAACAAAAGCGGTCAGTTTTTTAAACTTTGACCCCTTAACATTTATTGCTTTGGGCTCAAATTGAGTGATTAAGTTAGATCCATGTCTAAGGAACCTATATCTAAAATTTCAAGTGTTTAGACCCAAAATTTTTAGGAGTCCTCAAGGTAAAATCGTTGAACTTTGACCCCTTAACAGCCAAATTTCTGGCCGAAAACGGATTACAAAGATTTTCCCAAATCTCACTACCCTGTATATCAAATTTCGAGTCTGTAAACTTAAAATTGAGTTATTGCATAGGGAAATGTGTACACACACACAAACACACACGTGTTCACTTTTGTAGATATATAGATATACATATATATGGAAAGAGTTTTGTGTTTACTATAAACTTTTTATGCAAATATTATGCAAGTATAAATTATGTAGAAATCTGCATTAATATAATTACATGTAATAGATGATCATCCCATAAGAAAACTGAAATTAATAGGGAAATAATTAAAATGAATGTTTAAAAGAATATGCAAATTAGCCGATTTCACAAGATCAGTATTGTTTGAAGCTCGACCCTTCAGACGAAAAATAACGAAAAATTGGCTAAAAACATTTTCTTCGCCCTTAACTGGGCACTTTTCTACAGGGAGGGGTCGCTTTTTTCGCCAATTTGAAAGTCATCCCATCTTCTCGATTGTCTAGCCTTAATTAAAACCTACATCACTCCTGGTTTGACAGTGGTCGTAACAGCAAAGACGTCATGTTTTTTTTCCCCGTTCTTTTCCTCCTTTGTGGTACAGGTTTAGAGCCTGCCTTCCTACTACCACTTTTTTTTTTTTTTTTTCTCAACATCCACCTCCAAACACCCGGGCAACGCCGGTCTGAAATGCTAGTTGAAAATAATGGCAATTCTCAAGACTGATTCTGGTTGTAATTCAAACAAAATCATTTTCACTTGAGTTGTAGCTGTAGTATGAAACGGCTATTGTCATATATTCTAACACTTGTGGCATTTAAAATTACCAGTCTTTCAATATTTAATTTTCCTTTTTGCTATATTTTAAAAATGTGGTTTTGGAAGTAATGTCGACAATTGGTCATTAATTTAATTTATGCAAATAAGGTAATTATTACACGACTTTTGACATTTTAGATGCCTTTAAATTCCTTTCAACTGCCAAATATATGCACAAACAAATAAATCCAAGTATATAAACAATATAGTAATTTTTTAAATCTTTTTATTGTTTAAGAGAAAATTGCTGACTTGTTTACAAAAATGGATATGCATTCTAATCGGAACATTCCTCTGTTCAGTTTTTACAAAGGGAGTAGTGCAGGCATACGATACTCAAAGTGCAATGAAATTACTGGTAGGGTGAGATAACAAGTTTGTGTAAAAAAGTGGAGGCGAATGAGAACTTAAATGTGGGGATATATCTATATCTATAGCTATATATCTATAGCTATTACATATATATATATATATATATATATAGTCATCACAACGGTTCTAGGTTCGATCCTCGGCTTGGGATAGGTGTTAGTCTAGCGGCACTGAGTTGTGAAACAACGAAACAGATCTGTATGTCGATGACTAAAATATATTTTATATATATATATATATATATATATATATATAAAATTTGAAAGATTAAGATATTGAAGTTGTTTAGAAGTTTTATCTTAGTAATACTATTGGAGCACAAAACTTCTGCAATTATCTAGCAGTGTTACATTGCTGACAAAGGAGTTTATCAGACATGTGTATGCAGTTTAATGTCTGAAAATGAAACCTGGCCAGTGAGTTAAGAACGTGCATTATATGGAGAGAAAAGAGTGATGTAATGTGTTAAAAATGACCTCAAAGATTAAATCTGCACAGTAGATGTGTGCCTTCAATGGTGTATGGCCATGTCGAAAAAAAAAATGGATGAATGTTCTTGGATTAGATGTAGAATAATTAAAGTAGCAAGTTCAGTTCACTGGAAGGCCAAGAAAAATGGAAGTTATAAGGATGGGCTTTCAAAAAACAAGGGATAAATAAAAACCTTGCTAGAGATAAGTTAGTTTAAGTCTGTTTCTAAAAGCCCTACAACCTGCCAGCATGTAAAATGGATGTTGAACTCTATTATATCTAGAATCCTTATTGGTCCTCTGATAAAGGAGGGATTAGACCTAGCAATTAACTCTTGTTCGTTGGTTTGCACTTTTCTCAATAACCATGCCTTGGATTTTTTTAAATTTTGCACAAACATTAGTCATGGTGAAAGTAAACTTTTCACTTGTGGAAGGGAACCCTGCATGCTTGACTAATTCTATTTTTTATTTTATTTTTTTTCACCCCCGAAACAAGGCACATTGCCACTTGGTGTAGGGATAATATCAGGGACATAAGCTACTGGGGTACTATGTAGGAAGTTGGGCAGCAAGATGTCGGTTTACGTTACACTTGAACTTCTGCATGTCAGTACAGTCTGGGAAGCAAGGACCTGGAATGGAATTCCAAAGTCAAGTAGTTTCTTTCCCAGAACTGCTAGAGTAGAAAGCTCTCCTACATCTGGGATGTTTGTGTAGGGGTGAGATTTAGCTGCTTGTCAGGTTTGTCGAGGGTATTTGCATCGTGGGGGCACAAGTGCTTGCAGTTCGTCAGCCCATTCACCCATTAAAATACTTGTAGAACAGGCAGAGGGATGTAACATTTCATCGGTGGGACAGAGGCTGAAACTTAGATGACAGTTTAGGGCGTATCAGGTTGGAGACTCTTTTGGACCTTGTCTAGGAGTAAGACTAGTAGATGCACCAGCCCAAATATGACAATACTCCATACATGAGCGAATAGTGGCCTTATAGAGGTACAGGACACTTTCGGGCATTAGTAGCTTCCTAGCATGGTAGAGAACCTACCTTCGCAGCAGTCCTGGCAATGCTCTCAATGTAATTGTTCCAACTCTGGTTTCCTATGAACATTAGGCCGAGGAGTTTAAAAGTACTTTCAGATAATGAATCTTTGGCTATTGCTATTGGTGGTAGAGAAGGATCCTTGTAATTATTGAAGGAGACAAGCTTAATCTTGGCAGCAGTGAATGTGACCATCCATTTTTGTCCCCATTCCACTAGATTGGAGGTCATCCTAGTGTTTCTGCCATTTCCTTTAGATGTTTAGGTGTTCATTTGTTTTTTCTGTCGTGCCTGTAATAGTGTGGTGTCATCAGCATATATACCCATCTCGGAGGCAATTTTGTCAGAGGTCATTTAGGAATAATAAAGGTCCAAAGATAGACCCCCGAGGCACTCCCACATTTATATCATTGTTTAGATGTACGACTGTCAAGGACAACCTGGATTTTTCTCTTATCTAAGGATTTAATTAAGTATTCATCCAGAATTACCATATAATCTGACTTTCCTGAGACCGTCGTGCCATACTGTCAAAAGCCTTGAATATATCTAGAGCTACCACTCTACCCTCCCCTGCTTTTTCCAGTGAATGGTATATACGTTCAGAGATTAGTTAGGATGTCTGCTGTGAAACAGGCTTGCCTATATCCATATTGTTGCTCGGTCAGAAGTTGAGCATCTGTAAGGTGATGGACTAGAGCTTGGTTAATTATAGACTCAAATATTTTGGCGAAAAGTGGGAGAAGGCTAATGGGTCAGTTCTTTCGCCAGAATTCTTGAAAACTGGTACCACAGAAGCAGTTTTCCAGCAGTTCAGAAAGCAAGATTCATTAAGGCATTTAAGTTTGGCAAGAACTGGAGCTACTCGGCGGAGCCAATTTTTAATATTGGCGGGATGAGATCAGGTCCACATGCTTTTGAAGTGTCAAGGTTTTTTTATGATAGTATGCACCTGAGGAGTGACTTTCAGATCGTTTAGCGTGGCTTCTTTCCGCAAAGGTAAGTCGGAGAGGGGGTGGTTAGCAGGGTCCAGTGTGGAGTTGGAACAAACCGACTGGCAAGCATGTTAGTCTTCTCGGTTGCTGAGCAAACAACTTCATCATTGTTAGTGGGGGAATTGTTGATTGCCTATTATTTACTACACTGTTGTAAATTTTCCAGAAATCCTGGGTTCGTAATTTTTGTGCTTTGATGCATTTTTTGGTGGTTTCAGTAAATTCTCTTAGCTGTCGCTATTTCTTTCTTACAGTTACTTGTAGCTTTTATATGCTTCTTTCGGTTAAATCTGCAGTACACATGCTGCCTTTGCACAATGGCAGTTGCACAGGTAGAAGTAAACCATTGGGGAGAGTGGGGCTTGCTATAAAATTTCCGCGTGGGAACGTGTGTGTTTTTTTTTTTTTTTTGCCATTTTGAACCATTCAGTGGTCTCATTCGCGCAATGTTCAGCAGGAAGAGAAAAGATATTTCCTCATGGGGCATCTCTGAGATCCCTGATGGCTTCCCAGTCAGCCTTTTTATAATATCTCATTTTGAGCAATGGCTCTTCAGTTTTTGGCTCTATAGTTTAGAGCGATTTCGACCATTATCACTGCATGATATTAATGTTGATAAAAATCTGATTTTAATTCTAAAAATGTCTAAAGTTAAAGGGTCTTGAAAAAACTTAAATCGGAATCTTGCTTAATTGATAGCTAGTGATTGTGGATAAAATGGAATGCAAATCTAAAATATATAAATGTTCAAATGGGAAATTATCCCTAAAGAAATTAAATTTTGGAGAATGTTTATTGATATCTTATACCTATTGTCAATTTCACAAAACTGATCTGAATTTTTATAAACTTCTATCCTTTTATCTCCGTGCATAAAACTAAATGCAACCTGCATTAGCCACACTTATGCTTAGAAACTGTTCCAAAATCCATAATGATCACTTAATTAGTTTAGAAGTAAATCCTGTACAAATATATAAGTACACATATGTATTTATTTTATTTTTTATGAACTCTCCTGTCGATTTAGACATGAGGTTCTGCCACAACAACTAAGTTGCTAGGAAATCCACACGGATGATTTGTTTATAGTGGTGAAGGCTTTGTGTAGAACCAACCACGCCTTTTTGGTATTACTAACCTCCATCAGTACAAATGACTGCCAGTAGACCGCAGGTTTTACATCAATTACCTCCTGGATGCATGTCTTAACTAAGACTGGGGGTGAATTTCTCCCAGTGAATTAATGCACCTCCAGATACCAACCAGGAAATGTCTACGAATCTGCACGGTACATACAGCACCTAAACTTCCCAAATAGTCACCCATCTGGTATTGGCCAGTCTCAACATTGCTTAACTTTAGTGATCTGGCAAGAACTGGTGTCAACGTGATTGTGCACAGATATATATATATATATGCATGCTGATGAAATATATTTTCATCACTTGGCAATATCGACTGAGAAAGGTAAAAAAAAGAAAATAGTATTGATTGTTTTAAGCACCTTGCTAAAAAGAACTTATGGCCAGCAGGTAGAAAATTTTTTGAACTTTTGATGAGGAAATCATCATATGCGTAAAAATTAGAAGATTAGAAAAATTACTTTGAAAGTGAAACGAGTAAAGAAAATATGGCCTCCTCTCTGCATCACGGTACCAGATGTGTCTGCCTGTATGTGTGGATGTTTCATGCAGAGAACAAGAAAACTAAATTAGAAAAAAAAAATAACTAAAAAAAAAATACAATACCCCCTCCTCCTCCAGACACTTATTTTACGTTCAAGAGATAAATATAAAGTTCTATCAAATAGCAATTTTTCTTAATCATTTTTTAATATTCATAATAAAAAATAAGATTGACTTGAAGCAACATAAATAATTATAAAAAGCATATGCTGTTATGTGCAAAATAAGTATCAGATTTTCAAAGTTAGACCCAAATAGCATTTAAGCTGAAAAATTAAAACTTTGCTTCTGACTAACCAAATCTCATTTGTTATTGTATTATTGGAACATGTAATAACTTTGCTATTTATTTACAAAACATTAGTCTGGACTGAACGACTGTTAATATAAACATAAAAATAAAAATCAGCGTGACAATACCTCTTACTTTGAATTGAAGAATTTAATTGCTTACATTATTTGTAAACCAATAAAAATTCTGACCAACGTTGAATAGGTACAGCAAGTGTGTGGGTATATCTGTATATAGGAAAGTTGTCCGTGTCCAGCTAAAAATAAAGCACTACATAAAACACACCCACAAAGCTGGCATGTTCTTATTTGATATTGCCTTAGACAAATAATTTACAAAAAAGAAAAATTGTTCTCTGAAGGTCAACTGAAACAAATTTCATCAGCGGGCAATTATTTCCAAAAAATTTTAAAAGAAATTGGTCAATCCTTTAAGACTTTGAGAAATAACTGTAGTTCTAGCCAATTGATAGGATTCCTTTAGTCCTTGTTACCTGATTAATATTTGAGAGCTTTCCAGCCTTGATATTTTTAAAGTCTTTAGTTGGTCGTCTAGCACACACTGACCATTATTACTCTTAGGTTGATAAATGGGCAATCCTTTATAAGAGGGATTTGCGTAATCTAGAGTAGTTCCAGTATGTGGGGCTCGATTTATTGTATTAGAAACTGTGCACACACGTAAGTATACCAAAGTTTTCCTATTAATTTTTCTGTTAATTTAAAAATTGTAAATGTTGGGTGACGAAACTTGAAGATTATAAAAAAAAAAATAATTTGAAAAAAAATTGTCTGGGCAAAACCTTTGTAAATGTAACGAAACTTGAAGATAAGCATAAATATTTGTTTAAAGTAATCGGGGGGGGGGGGGGGAGCAAATTTCAAGCGAAATGTGAAAATTTCCAAACTGCTTAAAGGAAAAATTTGTCCTAAAAACATTGAGTGGTTCTAAAATGGGTGATCTATTTACTAGAACGTTGCATTAGAAACTGAGCAATCCGTACACATTTAAATATTGATTTTGCTTTTATTTTAATCTGGTAGATTAGTGCCCATTTGCTAATAGTTTGTTGAAAAATGAAGAAAAAAACCTAGATGGGGATCTCTCTTACACATCGACCTTCATTTCTTTTAAGTTTAAGGTATTTAAGTTGGATATTATTTGCTTGATGTTTTGCATCCTTTTTATTTTTCAGTTTGTAAATGCTTTATGGTAAATGGGTCATTGACATTCAACGTTTTAAGTAAATAGACGTGGATGAGAAGAATCTGTGCAATATGAAGTTGATCAGAACATTATTTTTTTTTTTTCTGTGGTATGAGAACCAATCTTCAATTGATGGTTAGGTATTCTATCAGTTTTTGGCAGTTATCCCATTTGTTCATGATGAAATTGCAGATGTTTTCTTTTTACTGTATCATGTTTGAATCTTTGTTAAATGGAATTGTAGGTTTTTATTTTTGGCAACTGTATCTGTTTTTCTTGTTTCCATAAATGCCAATATCACTTGGAATCCAATAGATGTATTTTATTTTCGTTTTATTAATTCTGTTTAGTAGTTTCAAAAAGGTATGCTTACAAGATCTGAGGATAGCATTGTAGTATCACGAGATGAAAACTAGGAAGGTGGGCAAATTTATGAAAGATAATATAGCTGAATATGAGGGGGTGGAGAATAGTTGTGTATTAAGCGTGGTCGAATGACCCCCATCCCCATCGTGGATTCTTACTTTGTATTAATCTTCCTTTACCATAAGGAAGAATAAAAACTGATTGGCATTCATTTTATTTTTTAATGTTGATCTTTTTAGATCCCCCTCCCTTTTTTTTTTTTTTCTTTTTTTAACCAATGTAGGAATCCTAGCATTGCTCAGGCATGGAGATCCCTGTGTATTCCTGTTAGTTTTGTACACTGTATTACCTTACATTTTTTGATTTCTATAATTTTAAATTTCCAAGTTATAAAGTAAAACGTCTTTTTGGTTTATGGATATCCTGTTTGAATGCAGAGCCTAGAACATTGTAAAATTCATTAATATGAAAACAATAGTAAAATTTGATTTCTTGAAAAAGACCACTTTTTGTTCTTAATTATATTCCTGGACAGACACTTACAGATATCCCCCTCCCCTCGTTTTTATTTCTTGGTACTCCACTATTTCATAAGTAGCAGAACCATGAAATGAGAAATATATTTAATTTTAATGTTTTGATAAAGTTGATATTTTTCTGGATAGTACGAAGTGTTTTGGACAGAAAAACCAATAACACTCAAATAGTTTATTTCTATGAAAATAGTGTCTGTATTAAATATAGAACTAACCCAAATGAGATAAATTAAGTGCTAATAAATACTCAAAGTAATATCGTGTGAGATATTTCAGTACAAAGAAAATCTCATTGTAGAATTAAATCTCTTTAATTATTTACTTTCAGTCAGCATCTCTTGGCAGTTAGCAGACTGTTTTTTGCCCGGTTTCTTTTGAATGCTTTTTTTTTTTTTTTCAAAACATTTTGCTAATTTTCTTTGAAGAAGTACACCTCAAAATTCTGACACATACAACAATTACTATGTATTATAATATTCGAAAAGGAAGTTACTCATATTCTTGTCCAGGGTTGCCGGATTGACCTTTTAAGCCAAATGTCATTAAGTTAGCCTTTTCTAAAGCAAGCAGAATATTATAAATATATTTATATATTTACCTGCTACTCATGATGACTGGCTATGACACCATTCAACCTTAATATATAATGTGGACATTTAAGAATGCCATAATGACTGGTATTCAGTCATATCTAATTAGTAATCTCTTTTCCAGAACTATGTATAATTTAAAGATTTGTACATTTATTTTTAACCATAATTAAATTTGATAGTCTACACAAGATATTTGAGATGAAAAAATATATACAGAATTTACTTGCTAATTTTCAAGGAATAGTTTTCAGATATTAAAATATTAGCAGACGTTCCATAGTTGTTTTTTTTCCTCTATCTTTATAATTTACTGTTAGATTATTTCAAGAAATATATATCAGGATTAATAAGAAAAAAATTATTTCTTTTTCTTTAAAATTGACATCAGCTAAATATTGAAAATGAAACAAATATCTATTGGAAAAGCTAAGTTTAGTTTTTTTCTAAAAGTTTTTTCACTAACATAAAACATGTCAAGTAAATATTGAAAACATTCTAAACATTTAAATGTTTAACATTTATATGAAATTGTAACAATTGAATATGAAAATCTAAACATAACTAATGTAAAAAGTAGTTTTGGAAACTAAGTCTAAAGGGTAATATCCATTTTAAACAAGTTATTTCAAAATGGGCAAGTAAGAATTTTTTGTTTTACCTTAGTGGCAAGTTAATTTTTAATTCAATCTGTGGTGATTGAATGCTCCCCCCTCGTTTTTTTTAAATCGCCGTGGAAGTGATAAAGGACATGTAAAAGTGAATCGGTTTATTATGCTGATTTTTGGAGCTATTTAGAATATTAAATTTACTTTCATTATAGAATTTTATACAATTAGCTTGTAATAAAGTTTGATGCCTAATCTATTAATGCTTTGATTTTACTTATGTAGTTAGACTGAATTCTGATTAGGCAAGTAGACTTCTTTAAATGCAATGCAACATTCTCTTAAAAACTTTTGTTGGCATAGTGAATACTACTAATTAAAACATGCCTTCTCTTTGCTTAATTATCAGCCTTTATTGAGAAAGATTTTTGGATTGGAAAGAGTAAGATTAGAGAAATAAGCAGAGAATCGGAATGTATTATCTGCTTCCTTCACCAGTTCATGACTCTTGGAGGTGTTGGCATTTTGAATTCCAAAAGTCATGCCAAATGTGTAGAGAAGAAAAAGCAACATCTCTTGTATCTGCCTGCAAGGCTTCTTCAAAGCTCTTTCCTGTTTTAGATTATTCACTCTTTTTTTTCTTTTTATTTTTTCATCATTAAAAATTCCATTATGATGGCTTTATTTTTATTAAAAAATCAGAAATTTTAAAACTGGTAACATTAACATAATTTATAGGCTCCTCCTGCTATTTTTCAAAACTGAGAATTATTGAAAGAATAATCCCAGAAACCAAGAGACTATTTACTTGTCATTCTAAAGTAATTAGAATTGTTTAAAATGGCTTTGTTCAAAATTTAATATACTAGTTGAAGTTCCCATCTATATTGGGGCAGTATCCTTCGCTCTTGTAATAAGAGCAATGCGTTTGTTTTTAAATATATATCCATCTCATCACAAATTTACATAACGAATGACAAACCTATTTCCACTGTGGAACATTTTTCTTTTTCTGCTTTCTATAATTCTCATTTTTTTCTTACAAGTTTTCCTAATCCTTTCTAAAAAATTAAATAGAATAAATGGAAAGTTTTCAGGCTGAAATTGTTTAAGATGTTGTTGCTACCGATAAGTAAAAAGTCTATCTTAATATCCTACCTCCTACTAAACCAAAGAAAATAAAAGGCAAAGTCAATGGTTAAAGTTTTATTTCTTTAGATCAGAAATGACTTGAATTAATTTTGAACTTAGTTCAATCTTTAATTATCCTATTAAAAACAAACTAAATAGTCAACACTTTTATCAGAAATTAAAATTTATGTAATAAATTTTAAAAATATTGCCAGTATTTATAATTTTTTTCCACATTTTTGACATAATTTTGAAAATTACTTTTTTTATAAAATTTGATTTTGCAAAATGTTTCTTTCTCTGGGCAAGCTGAATGTTTGCTTTCCTAATATTTTTCTTAAACTCTCATTCTCTTTAGTAAATGTAAGAACTTCAAACGAAAATACTTCACACAAAAAACAAATGAAAACTGAAGATTACATCATTGAAGTTACAGACTTGGATTTCAATTTTTAAAAATTCTATTAGAAAGTTTTAAATTGACCAAAATTATCTTTGGTTTCAAAAATAATTGTCATGAGTTTTAAATCTCATTAAAATCGAGGGATGTGGTTGGTCTAAAGGATATCACCAATTGTATGATCAGCTATGTAGTGTTTGCATCCTAAATGTTTAATTGCATATTAATACTGTTGGGAATAGTATGATGACCTCTCTTCTCCTCCATATAGAATGACTTATATTCAATTCGTGTATATAATTAACTATTGGCAATAGGCATTGCTTTTTGAAATTAAATTGCTGATAAAACAGACTAAATCTTAAAAATATTGTTAGTGATATAAATGTTCATCTAAATTTTGTTTTATAAGAGGAAGTTTAGGTATTTTTCTCTTGACACAATGAAACCGTTCTACTAAATAAATAAAACTTGCTGCAGGTTTTCAGTAAATAAACTAAAAAAAAATATATCCTCACGTATCATTTTTTGCTTTCTTGGTTATGTGCAGTGGTGAAATTTGAGTATTTTTTTTTGTTTTGAAAATGGCTAAATGAACTCCATTTTCACTTGACAGTTTATCTTAAGTCATTAAAAAATCTGCACTACTAAAATGTCTTTTATAAGAAGGTTAATTTCTGAACTAACTGAACCAAAGTTCAAATTATAACAGAATTACATTAAATTGTGGAGTATTTGAAAATCATTAAAAAGGTGCCTCCTCCTCCCCAGTCTGACCAATCGCCTCAGACCTTCAGCACTTTTTGTTGCTTTCCATCATCATTGCATATCACTTCGTTGTCACAACAGCTGTTTAGCATTTTTTTTTTTTTTATATAAAGGCTGTTGGCATTCATTTGATTAGTCAAGATTTTAGCATTCATTTCTTTACAGTAGAGCTCTGGATGATGTCCCCCACTCCCTGCTCACTCTATGCTTGATACTTCGCAGCTATTTTTTTTTTCCTTTATTTTTTAGGGGGAGAGTGAGGGTAGGAGTGTCAGATTATGGATTTTTTTCACGTCTATTCTAGCACTTATCTTTGTTACATGTTGTGGCACTATTTCCTTGTGCCACTGTTTCTAACACACTCTGCAGCATGGACGGGTGGTAAATTGTCCATGAGCGTAGAGATAGAAAGAAATCTCTTCCCATAATTCCCTTGCTATCTTTCTGTCTCTTTCCTGCACGACCACCGTGATGTGAGGACGCATAGTCTGTCTCTCCGTAAATGAGGGGGGCCACCCCCTCCCTCAACACTAGTTAGGGTAGGTTAGTTAGCTGTTGTTAAAACCTATTGTCCACTT
Organism: Euprymna scolopes; assembly: GCF_053919585.1. NCBI lineage: Eukaryota > Metazoa > Mollusca > Cephalopoda > Sepiida > Sepiolidae > Euprymna > Euprymna scolopes. The sequence goes on along the minus strand of NC_136484.1, from coordinate 89,090,397 downwards.
TTAAATTGTTTTTTTTTTTTGTAATATATATTGTATCTCTAATGTAAAATAAAATAGTTAGTTATACCTTACAATTGTGTCGCGTGTCGTTTTTTCTTGTGTCTGCCATGAATGCCTCCATAAATGTCTTGTCGAAAGGCGGCCCTGAGGACAAAGAAATGAGGATTCCCACCAGAATGCCACCAGGGTGAAGAGATCATCTTGAGAGAAGAAAGGAGCCACACCCAGATCCAACATCTCGGGTATGATTTTCTTCTTGCTACACAGACCCTAATGACTGGCCCATCTTCATATCTTCATGAGACCGCTTTAAGACATTTACTATAACACGTCTGTCGGTCACACCTCAGTGACCGTCTAATAGTGGTATAATGTAATATTTTTTTATATTTCTAATGCTTACATAATGTTATTCTATTTCAACATTGTCCCTATCATCTAAAGCAAAGGTTATATAATTATGTGCTATTTAATAAATTAATTGAGTGCTCTACTGTTGACTCTCACACAAACTAAACTATTTAAAAATGTGTATACATGTTTGAAAAAATTTTTACAATTTAATAAAAAAAATATGGAGAGAATATTAGATTCCCAGAATATCAGAATTTTCCATGCACTATATGGTGGTGGAATTTTGGTAGTGCTATTGTACAAACAAGATAGTAAATTGATATTACTAATGTTATTGAGAACCCTTTTAAAAAGATCATGTCATAAGAACATTATCAAGAAGAAAAATTGGTATAAAAAACGTTTGTTTTCATTTTTCTATTCTAAACAATGAGATCCATATAATGGTTTGTATGAATTAAAAATTCTTACAGTATTTGAATTAAATATAACACTTTGTAATAAAACTAGCTGTATATACCCGGTATTGCCTGGCAGTATTTACATTTAAAAAAAAAAAAATTTTTAATTTTTATTTTTTTTATCAAACTATATTTTTAATAATTTAGTCATTAAATTATAAATGAAAGCAAATGGTTTATAAAACAATATCTAATTTTGCTATGGTAATGTTATTTTGATCTATAGAATTATTAATTGTAAATATTTTCTAAAACTTTAAATTACAAAAATTTACTAAGGAGTTTAAGTTAGGAATGTCTTTTTATTGAACTGTTTAAATGCTTTCAAATTACTTAAAAATTTCGAAATTGTTGGGCTTGTATGTTTAACACTCCCTTTGAACACTCAGATATATGAAAAAGCTCCTATCTATGCAGTTCTTGCCCTTTTGGGGATAAAATACTGTTTGAAGTTTATTTGTGAAAGATTTTTTTTCATATAGCTATCATCACGGCCATGTTTAAGGTGTTGGATAGTTGTTCGTTACATGGAACATTATCACTGTCACATATATATATATATATATATATAATGGGGACGTTTAAAAAATAATGCCTCCTATTATAACTGGACTTTTCTATTCCTAGCCTTAAAGTTTCTCTGTTGCAGATATTGGTGTGGGGCTTTAGGAAAGCAATACTTGTCATGGACGTGCGTCACAAGCAGAGATGCTTCATTGAATTCCTGGCAAAAGTGCACTGAAAATCGTGGTGACCGTCAAAAAATAAATTAACAAAAAGTTGTTTTAATAGTATTGTCTTTATAGCTTTCAACATTGAGTTAAACAAAAATTAGGAGGCTTTACTTGACTCTCGTATGTGTGTGTTATATAAACTTGCTGATCCAATGTCATATCTATTTTCTTTGCAAAAGGGACTTTTATTTGCCATTTAATTTTTTTTTTTTTTTTTTTTTTTTTTACTGAAATGGATTCATACATATTTTAATCTCGACAAATTAAAAAAATTTAATCCAAAATTAGGTTTTAAAATATTCTCTGCGATTCGGTATTCATTTAATTTAAAATTACTTTTTTCTCCAAAAAATTTAGATTGCTTTTTCATGTGTACGTTTTTAATGTGCATAATTAAAAATCTGTGCTCTCATGAGAAAAATTTGGATCAAAGTACTGCTGTAAGCACCATCTTGATTTGAAATATTTATTGCTGAATTTATAAATTGGTTATAGGCTTATCATAGAAATATTTCTTAAATTAGGATCTGCTAGAAGAAAAAATTAATCAACTTTTGTAAGGTTTAAAAAAAATTCTTCTAAAGGAGTTTTTGCCATTTGTTATTATACAGTTTAATTTTTTTCTGAGATGTTAGTTACTGCGCAGAGTTTCAGTGTTCCTTTAAGCAAAGTTATCAGCTGTCAACTTCCCTTTAATATGCCAGTGGTTTACTTTTCGTCAATATTAAAAATATGAATATAAAACGAAGCACAACATTGATCTATAAAAGATGTGCCATAACCCCAAGTTGAAAATCCAGATAAAGATTTTACTTGGGTTTATAATCTAAAATGTAAATGATGCTGAAAAAATTAGTGTTACTTTTGAAATGATGCAAAATATAATCTGCATTGTGAATTCAAGTCTATACTTCCCCCGCCTCTCACCAACAATAGAGAGGCCTCACTAGAGGATTACCTTGTTATATATGGACCCATGTTAAATTCTTTTAATAAAAAAAAAAAAAAATCAGAATTAAATTTTTTTTTTTTTTATACAAAGCGGTCACCACTTATCAAAGCCTGAACACCACTCTAGAGTAAGAGTTAATGAGTGTATGGTAGTCTTTGGGATGTAATCATTAGTAGTGGAAATTTTGTATAATTTGATTAAGGGGATAGTCCAACAAGAACTTGTTTACATTGGACTTGAATACACCCATATTGTAGTCTGCTTTCCAGCAGACCAATAGAACAGTTCCACAGGCGGACAGTTCTAGAAAAGCTTTGTTCATGGAATCCACGTTAAGGTTTAGGCACAGATAGTGTAGGAAATTATTGATAGTGCTTATAGCTAGACGAGTGTTTTTTTATGAAAGTTTGTCAAGAGGGGATCATAGATTGGAGTTTAGATGAGCACTTGCCATGAAAATAATGATAGTGCAGAGACAGGCTAGCAATGTCTAATCTGTGAGAAAGAGGTTGAAGGATTTTAATGAAATATTTCAGTTATTTAATGAACTAGCAGGATCCATTAACTGGCATTGCCTGCTGGTAGCATGCAACTCACACCTCCTGGTGTAAAAAAATTTAAAATATGGCTTTTTTGTTGTTTGCCAACCCCCAACCTCATGTTAAAAAATTCATAAGCTGGCATATGGTCGCATATGGCATGCTCTGCCATCATATGCATCCGAGCATAGTTTTAAAGGATTGGTTGAAGGTGGAAAGAATCGTCGTATTTACCCCCCCCCTCCTTTTTTTTAAAAAAATTTATTTGTAAAATGTGGCAAAGCACTTGTTTGCCAGCATTTTAAATGTGATTATTTTTGTTTTTGAGCATTCCTAAATCTAAGTTGTAATTTTAAAGGATTGGTCGAAGGTGCAAAGAATTCTCGTATGTACCTTTATTTGTTGAATAACGTGTTTAAGCGAAATTAAAATGTAATGACATCCTCATATGTGTAATAGTAGCCTGATGTAATTTTAGCCACTTATAGTTTGTATATATATTATAATTTGTGAAATAATATCATGATTTTATTTTAGCCATTTATAATTTGTGTATATAAACAAACATAAATCTAATCAGGAACAGGAAAGCCAAATGAAACCTAATATCCATAGAAATAGTATTTTGGTATCTTTATTAATAAAATAGAAGGTTAAATTGTGAAACAGTTATAATGTAAACAAACATGAAAATTTAAAAATTGAATATCCATTTATAGTTTGTATATAAACAAAGAAGCAAACAAATCGACTCGAAACTAGAAAGCCTAATGAAACGAAATAATTGTTAACCACATTTTAAGATGTGTAATAATAACGTGATTTAATTATAGCCATTTAGAGGTCTCTCTCTTTCTCTCTTTTTCTGTTATAGTAGATCGAACACAAAGTGTCTATCTATTTATCTCTCCATCTAACTGGAGAGATGGATGGGAGATGAATATGTAGAATATTGATAAAAACTGTCAAAATATGCTAAATTCATATCATAGATTAGTTTACCAGATGGTCTTATCAGCTGATCGGATCTACATGTATGTTATGTGGATCAGGTTAGCTGGAGATAGTTGGAATTTGGACGTTGAGCAGAGCAGATGGTTTAACAGGTCGTCTCCCCCTCATCATTGGGGAGGGAGCTGACATGTGAAAATACATAGAAGTAACCATGCAAGCAAAGATACTCGCTTTCCATTCTTCTGCGATCGACACCGGGAAAGTGAATAAAAAAAAAACTATAAAACCAACCAGCGTTCTTGGAAGTGAATGAATATTCATCCAAACAGGGGTAAGAATATGCGATTTTGTAGGAAAGCTGTAATCAGTTAATGACGAATGATACAGGAAAGTATGAAAAAGTATAACTACTTGGTATAGTGTGGGTGAAAATTGAGCTACTTCCTCTGTAGGCTGCTGATCATGGCGCTCCTCAGAATTAATGTAATGTTTTAATATGAAAAAATATGTAATTGCATTCTATAGCTAGATAAAATAATGGCTAATGACATAAACATAATAATTTATGTGCCATCTGTTGTCTACCTATGGTAGTTTCGGCCAGAGGGGAAAAATTGTCTCCTTTATTATATACAAGATTATACAGGGTGTTTCAAGAGTCTTGGGAACATAACGATTTTTAATAACTTGTAATGTTCCCAAGACTTTTGAAACGCCCTGTATTTTACTAACAGAACTTGTGTTCCAATACTGTCTGGATGGAAATGTTTAAAAGCAACTAAAATTAACTTATCTAATGTTTTGTAGGATGGGTTTAGGCTCTCTCACCTCATTTGAAATAGGGACTAAGCTCCCTCTCCCATTTTAACATCAATATTTACTCGGTAAATGTGGAATAGTTAACTGGAGAAATTGTAAAAACATGACATACAAAACAGTATAATTTATCTGACTTATCTGGAACTTTTGTCTTTTTAAATAAAATAAAATTTTGTAAATCAAAACAAATGGCTGCTTTTTCTTAACTGGGGAGGGGGCTTAACTCCTGAAAACTTGTAAGAAATAAGTTATCCTACCACTAATCCTAGGTCAGTTGTAACCTATCCTGAACTTAGGTTTAGTGGTAGTCATGTTTTTTGTTTACAATTGTGATTGGAAATTTACTTACCAATAATAAAATAAATTTTTTCTCATTAATTTTTTGATTATTTTTTATAATCAACTAGGAGGGAGACTCTGTTGCCTGGAATTGAATGAGGATCAATGAATGTTCCACACTTTGTATACTTTTATTGTGATCGAAATTGGTGTATCACCCGTTCTTCAATTAAATCGATTGCCTACTCTAATTGGGGATCTAATGCTTCATATGCACAGGAACTTTATTCACAATACATTGTAGTCTACATTGTACTCTAGAAACCTACTTTTTTATATACTAGCGGGACTCTTTTACTAGCGTTACCCTATAGAAGTATGACAAAGGACCCCCACTCCTTGAAAACAAATTAAACTATGGTTGTCAGTCCTAGAAAATAGCAGGTCCCGACGATTCTGACCAAAATAAAATCATCTGGCTTCTATTGTCAAGCATTGTCTGGCAGTGGCAGCTAGCAGAAGTCTCTGGCTGTCATTGTCAGCACTGGCAGTTACTAGTGATTAGTATTTGGAGTGATTACTTGTGGGTTCTGCTTGCCTTTGCAACTGGCAGTCACTGACGGCCATGATCAATGTCGACCTCATTGGATTGCTTTGAACTGAAATGGTCAACTTTTGGGCATTGTTAGGCACTGGCTGTCACTCCTGTTTTGAAGCTGTTACTTACACTGGCTGCCTTTCCAACTGCTATTGTCGGTTTCTATATAATAGGCTTCCTTAACTACCATAGAGAAAAGTTGGTAGAGACCGCAGACGTCAAATTATTTTAACTTTGACCCCAATTTTGACCCCTTAACATTTAGTTTTGGGCTCAAATTAAATTAAAATGTTTGAATTATGTCCAAGTAACCTACATCTAAAATTTCAAATGTTTAGACCTAAACTTGGCTTAATAGTTTGCTAGACACCGCAAAGGTAAAACCTTTTGAACTTTGACCCTTTGGAAGCCAAATTTTCAGCAAAAAAGCTTTCCCTATGTCTGAATACACTATGTAAAATTTCAAATGTTTGGACCAAAAATTGGCTGAGTAATTTGGTAGACAGCAGAGATCAATGTTTTTAAAAACTTTACCCCAATTATGACCACTTAACATTTATTGTTTTGGGCTAAAATCAACTTATAAAGTTAGATCCAATGTCCAAGGAACCTTATCTAAAATTTCAAGTGTTTATTGCCAAGATTGGCAGATGAGTTTGGTAGAGTTCTCAAAGGTCAAATCATTTAACTTTGACCCCCTGAACAGCCAAATTTCTGACCGAAAACTGATTAAAAAGATTTTCCCAAATCTCAATAACCCTTATGTCAAATCTCGAGTCTGTAGACCAAAAATTACCACTTATTTGGTAGGGAAGGACGGACACACACACACGCACGCACGCACGCACGACATATTTGCCATATAAATGTTTGGATATATGGTTAAGTGGCAATTTTAGTCATTTAGAACTGCTTTAAAGCTTCATCGCTCATTCATTTTTCAACCAAATTTAAAACGGTTACAGTTTATAGATAACCTTAGCTATATTGTGAAAAAAATTTTCAATTTTCGTTCAGTAAAGTAAGTTATGAATTTACTGATGCTCAAAATCGTAAAAAAGACAAGGTGAGCGACATTTTTTTATGACTGGTTTCCATAGCAACTGTCCCTTCAGCGACTGTTACTATTAATTTACTGCTCTCACAAAAATAACAAATGAGACACAATAAGAGATAATTGGGGGGGGGATTTTATTGAAAGCAGACGAGTGTTGTACATAAGAGTATGTTATGTTTATGGAGGAAAAAAATTAAGACTAAAATTAAACAAAGAACAAGTGAATTTACTGGAAACTTGGAAAAATCATGGATCACAATAGAAAAATGCAAGTATGAAAAGTGATATGGTTAAGCTTAAACATGGAAAAGTAAAGGACTAGTTCTTAAAACTGGGAAAGAAAAGGACAAGATTTTCTAGTAAAAAAAATAAATTTATAACTTAAAATATTGCAGCATTAAGAATTTTTTTTTTTTTTAATTCAATTTATAACATAATCAATGCTGCAATATTTTAAATTATGAATTTTTATTTTTTACTTGAATATCTTTTTCTTTTCCAGTATTTACAACTAGTTTTTTATTCTTTCATGTTTAAGCTTAACTATATTACTTTTCATGCTCGCATTATTCTATTGTAATATATTAACTATTTTTAAGATCTAATATCTTTATAAATTCAAAATTACTAACATGTTAATTTTCATATTAAAAACTATTTTTATGCAATATGAAAATTTTTTCTTCATGGAAGGTACTGGTGCTACACATCAGGCTATCCTTTGGCTTCCTGAGACAAAATGCACTTACATTGACGTTTTTTGTCTTCTGATCTTTTTTGTAAAACTTAATTTTGTTCTGCAAAACCAAAAACAGCCCCTCTCCCTCCCCTTTTTATTTTATCCCCCCCCCACTCCCAGACCCTGTCGGAGGAGTATCAGAATACACCGACTGCCCCCCCTGCAGAGAGTAAAAGTCCCTCAATGCAGCCACCTGTTGGCCATAGAATGCCTTAGAATGGGATCCTGGTGGCTGAGCACCTCATGACCTCGGAATCAAGTGGGCGTGAGTTAGCAACACTCCACTTTGGCTCTTACTTCGGCTAGACAGATGGTCGGGTAGGCTCGACCCGATCAACTGGCTAGTCATGACAGTCCCTAATAATAGTAAATCCCCACAAATAAATACAAACACATTACACTTATAAAAAAAAAAAACACACACACATACTATCATTAGAAGGCGATGGCAAGGGCCAGTCAGATGGTGAAAACTGATGCTATTGACAACTACCCCTTTCTATACCTCGCTGGGTCCAAGGAAATGAAGAAAATTGTCATAAGCAGCTATACTCACTGTTTGAATATCATTGTATCCTTGAGATGCTTGGGCGAATGGGTTTCCCTCCAACCATCTCCCAATTTAGGGCTCCGAGGAGGGTGGGGAGCAAGGATGATGAAAAAAAAAAAACAATATTCTGTGGCTTCCAAAAAATTAAGACCCCATCCAGAAAGTGAAGATGAAAACAAACTTTCTGGAGTATATAATCTTGGAATTGCAAGATAACACACAAATAACTAAAATGTCCCCATTCATAATCAAAAAAATTATCAACAAAAATCTGGACAAAAAACAAATTAGAAAAAAAAAAAAATTAAAAAGTGGAACTTTATTCATACAAGTGTCTACTAAAAGTAGTGCCAAAGAAATTTTAACCTGGACAAAGTTCCATGATATAAACATCAAAGCCTACCCTCACAAAACCCTCACCACCTCAAAGGGAGCCATCAGATGTCCAGAATTAAACACCTGCTCTCTAGAAGAAATAAATAAAAACAAACCTAAAAAAACAGTTATAGATACTAAAAGAATTACAATAAAAAGAAACAAACGAACACATACATATTAACTTTCAATACTCCCACCCCACCAACTGAACTCAAGATTGGATATATTAACATTAAAGTAGAAACATATCCCCAGACCACTTTGCTGCCTAAACTGCCAAAAATTTGGCCACTTCAAAGAATACTGCAAAATAACTACCAAACAGTTAAAAATAAAATCCCACCAGATCCAAAAAATCAAACAATCCTCTAACAAAAAACCCACACAAACTGAAAACATCCCAAAACCAAAAGAACAATCGCCTACTACCCTCCGCAAAGGAAAAAATCAAATCTCACACCAACCAAACAGAAAATAAATGAAAAACCCAAAGACAAATCTCGCTCCACATCAAAAACCAGAACTACAGATCAGAACAAATGTAAATCCTTGGAAATAATGGAAACGGATGAGAGCCTCCGAACCCCCATAATCAAATAGTAGAAAACAACCACTGTTATTCTTAATAAAATAAAAGGAAATCAAAAACAAAACTAAACTATGGCTAACAAAATAATCCAATGGAATTGCAGAGGTATAAAAGCCAACAAGAATGAATTACTTCTACTATACAAACTCTGCCCTGCTATGATATGCCTACAAGAGACTTTTAAAACCATCTGAAACTGTCAATCTCCGTAACTTCACTGAATATAACCACACAACAAATAATCAAAATAGAGCTTCTGGAGAAACATCCATTCTCAACAAAAACACAGCACAAAGCCAAATAAATCTACAAACTAATTTACAGGCAATTGCCACCACAATCATCCTACATAGATGGAGCAGATTGTGACTGTTCTATCTACCCCCAAATGACCCTATAGATGAAATGGAGATAGAAAAACTTATCAACCAACTTCCTTGCTCCTTCATATTATTAGGTGACTTTAAATCATAATGTTAGTTGGATGTTAAGACACAGAAAAGGAATCATTATAGAAAATACTATCAACAACAACCTATGCATATATAACAAAAAACCAACTTTTATTCACTCTGCTACAAACTCATACTCAGCAATGGACCTCTCTATAAGTGATCCTAGTATCTTTATGGATTACAACTGGACAGTACATGAGGACACTTGTGGGAGCGACCACTTCCCAATAATAATAGAACACTTTGGTCCTGAAACAAACTCAAAAATTCCTCGTTGGAACCTTAAAAAAGGTAACTGGAATAAATTCAAATCATTATGCGAACACACTCTTACCTGGAAAACATGTGAAAGACCCAATCACTCATTTTACAGATACCATCATCTCAATAGCTGAGGAATGCATACTGAAAACAAAGGTATCAACCAAGTATAATTGGCCCTGGTTTAATGATTGCAAAAAGCCTATCAGGCTACGACGTGCTGCATTAAGAAAATTCAACAACCGACCAACTACTCAGAATTTAAACAACTTCAGAATATGCAGAGTTAAAGCACGGCGAACAATAAAAGCCAAATGTGAATCCTGGAAAAACTGTGTGTCCAAAATCAACAATAACACCATAAACAAAACCATATGGAAAATGATACGGAAAATACCAGGAAAAAACACCAGTTCCTCTCTCAACCACCTCTGTATAAACAATAAAAAAAATAACCCAAAAAAAAGGACATAGCCAACGTGCTTGCAGACACTATTGCAAATAATTCATCATCCAAAAATTACAATAAAAAAATTCCAGACTATTAAACATGAATCAGAAAAAGACAACCTACACTTTAAAAGTAATAATGAAGAAGTTTATAATAAACTTTTTACCATTCAAGAACTAAAGGATTCATTAAAAAAAAGCCAATAACACGGTTGAAGGACCAGATGAGATAACATGAATTCCTGAACCAACTACCAGATCAACCATTAAAGTACTTACTTTCCATTCTTAATGACATCTGGATCAATGGCAACCTTCCAGCTATATGGAAACAAGCCAGTCATTCCCATACCAAAACGAGGGAAGGATGTATCTGACCCCTCTAATTATCGCCCCATAGCTCTAACAAGCTGTGTGCAAGATGGAGAGAATGATAAACACCAGACTAATGTGGTTTCTTGAAACAAAATATTAACCAACCTTCAATGCGGTTTCTGAAAACAGCACTACAGACCACTTCATATGATTGGAAACCTTTATTAGAAATGCATTTATACAAAAAAAGCATGAGTGCTATATTCTTTGATCTGGAAAAAACTTATGATACCACATGGCGGTATGGTATCATGAAAGATCTCAAAGAAGCCAGACTGAAAGGAAGACTACCCATCTTCATCAACAACTTTATCAACAATAGATTTAATGTCCATGTAGGAACATGCCTCTCTGATATTAAGGAACAGAAAACGGGAGTACCACAGGGAAGTATTTTATCTGTAACATTGTTTAATCTAAAGATTAACAATATCGTTAAATGCATAAACCAAGGTGTGGATTGATTACTATATGTAGATTTTTTAATTGCATATAGCTCAAGGCATATCCATATAATTGAGTGTCAACTCCAACTATGCATTTCCAAATTTAAAAAAATGGACAACTGAAAACTGATTTAAGTTTTCCACTAAGACTAAATGCGTGCACTCTTGTCAGCTTAGAAAACTGCACCCAGATCCTCTTAAAACTAAATGATACCCAGATTCTTGTTGTCGACGAACATAAATTCTTAGGGTTAATATTAGACAATACTCGCATTCATCCCTCATATTAAACACTTAAAGAATAAATGCAACAAAACTCTCCAGCTAATGTGAGTCATTGCCCACATAGACTGGAGAGCGGACATACAAACCCTACTGAAACTATATAGATCACTAGTATGCTCAAAACTAGATTATGGCAGCTTCATTTATGGCGCCAATAGAAAATCATATATAAAGATACTAGACACTGTTCAACATCAGGGCCTCAGGCTTGTACTGGGAGCCTTCTGAACTTCTCCTACCGATAGTCTCTATACAGAAGCCAACGAACCGCCATTATCAATTCGCAACAAATTAGCTTTACAGTACTTAACCAAAATTCTCTCTTGCCCAGACAATCCTGCCTACAATTGTATTGCAAACGCACTATATTACAATTTCTATGATAGGAAAAAATCACAACCATCAAATCCCGCCTTCAATCCAAACTACCAAAACCTATTTGACCAAAAGGTAAAAGCTATAAAACCTTTGTATAAAACCATTAGTGGAAGATGCAGGTATCACAATCAGGAACATCCATGAGGTCAACCAACTAAACCTCCCACCCTGGCTACTAAAACAACCCGAAATTATCTTTGAACTAAACAAGCTCCCAAAAAATCACTCCTCCACTGAACTATCCAGAAAAACTATTTAACATTCAGGAAAAATACCCAAATCAGCATATCTATACAGATGGTTCTAAGGACGGCAACAGAACGGAATAATATCCAATAGTACTACCTTGCAGAAGTGACTACCAGACTATGCTTCAATTTTTAGTGCTGAAGCCACCGCTATAGACCTGGCACTAGACCTCATTACTGACCTCACCTACAATTTTTTTTTTTTTTTTTTTCAGACTCCCTATCAGTACTCGAATCTATAAAGAATCAAAATTTAAATAAGCCGCTACTCATTAATCTATTACAAAAAATACACTGTTTCACAAAAAAAATATCAAATTCTGCTGGATACTCAATCATTTTGGAATCCAAGGCAATGAAAAAGCCGACAGAGCTGCAAAAAATGAAAAATCTTGATGTAAGCGATTTAAAAATTCCACACTCAGACTACAAACAACTAATACATAGATTCATTATGAAGAAATGGCAAGAAAAATGGAATAATTGTCCAAACAAACTTTTCAAAATCAAACCCACAATAGAGAAATGTTTACCAAATTTCAGAAAATCGCGTAGAGGAAGTAGTTTTGTCCCCGCATTTGCATAAGACATGCACACATAACCCACCCTCCAGAATATGTGGCATGCCAAGAACCCTTTACTGTGAAACACTTTTGGATTGTGGCGACCTCGAGCATATCTGGCAGAAATATTAAAATGTTAACAATTTAAAAGAACTATTTAAAGTCAATCCTAACAAAATACTAACATTCCTAAAAAAAGCAAATTTATACAAAATATAATTTTACCCGATCCAACTTCACCCCCACAAAAAAAAAAAAAAAAAAATCCCACCTAATGACCCAAAAAGGCTGACTGAATAAGTTAAAATACCTAACAAAAAAAAATGACTGACCTCAGCATTAAATAACCAAAAAAAAAAGGTTGATATGCCGTAAAACCTAACCTAACCAAATCATGGAAGGTAAGATTATTTTCCATACATAAGAACTTACAGAAGATTAACGTTTCATGCTAAATCCCTATCCTCTTAGAAAGTTAAATTTGTTTGAACACCTTGAAACATTTCAGAATTAATTTCAAATGAATTCAATGTAAAATGATCTATTTTTCAGAACCTTCTAGCATTTTAAAGGAGTTCATCAAAATATTTTATTTTAGTCTGAAAAAATTCTTTGCACGAATTATGTGTTGATTTACGACCTTGCTAGTTGAACTTATGGTTAGTGGTCAAAAGAAAATTATTGAACATCCATAAATATTTAGAATAGCCTGGAAATGATCGTTTTATGTTAAATGTGTGTGGGTGTATTTTACAGTGTCTGTCTGAAACAGTCTACCAAATTTTGGTGTACAAACTTGAAACTTAATATATAGGGGGATTTGAACCTGTAGAGCAAATTCGATTTTTTTAGCTGGTAAAAATAACTAAGGGGTCAAAATTGGAACATGGCTGGCACACATCAACTAAACATGTTATTTCTATGTGTATGCAAATATACATTTATAACTAACATAAGTTTTGATGCGTATGGACTTAGCTCATGGGGTAACAAATATGCTAGTTTTGATTCTATCTGATAGCAACCAAATCATTTATTTTTTAACATTTGAAATCGCTGCTATATTTATGGTACAATATAATGATCAATAGAGAAATAGCTCTAATAAATACAAAATATGCATAAATTAAAATGTTTAAGCATATTTTACAGACAACCTGATAGCTTACATACAAAATTGATTTGCCACTGTAAATTTTAAAATTACTTTTGTCTTTCAATTTTTTTTTTTTTTTCCAAGGTGTTCACATGTAATCACAAAAGAAAAAGTAGGTGCGATTTATCTGAAGATATTAATCTATATCTCCATATTTATCTTTCTGTTCACAGTAAAACAAATGAACTAACTAAATCTGTTATATTGACAATAGCAATAACCAACGAAATCTTTTTTTTCTATTAAAAACATGAACCTTCGAGTATAAGGTATAAAAATATACCTCACCCACATGCTCTCTCATTAAAGAATTTTTTAACTAGTAATATCATTTACAAACCCATTAACATCGGGAAGTGGCTTTAACTATTCTGTTCCTACATGGTCTTTGTGTAATAATTGTCTATTGTTTATGAAAAAATTAAAATAGTATTTTGTCGATTTGTAACTAATTAGAATCTGCTCTGTTTTAAAGGAACTATATCTTTAGTTGCTTCACTATTTGCAAGAAAAACATTTAAGAAAAAATAGGGCTACTATGCAATGTACAGTCTTGTGTGCATTTTTGTTTGTGAATTTTTGCTTTGAATTACTGTAAGATATCCATCTTACAGCAATTCAAAGCAAAATAAGCAATCTCTAATTTATAGATTATAATTTAGAAATTAGATTTTTTTTTCACTTTGAATTACTGTAAATTATCCAGTTTTTACAAACATAAAATACATGCAAGAATCTGTCTATTTGAATTAGTAATGGAAAGATTCCAAAATTTTTCTAATTAAAATGAGTCTGCATATTCAAGATATAATTTCTATTACATTACAATACCTAACTACCATCGACACTACACTTATTCATGATTATAATAGCTAAATTTACAAAAACGACACTGTTTTATAATTGCTTTTCATTTATAGTTTTTCTAGCTATTTTGAATAGTCTATCAGTCATGTCTGATAAATTATGATCACTTTTATTTCTGCAGATAAGAGATGAAGTCTCTTGTGTCTTTGTTTTTGACTTAAATTTATAGTGAGCTTGTTTGCACCTTTTTTAGTATTTTTATTTTTTTTTAATCTATAGTTGAAATAGATTTCTCCTCATAGATAGCTGAATTTGCTTGGTTTTCACTACTTTGCTATGGTCTTACACAATCACTTTCTTTACCTTATTTTCTCATCTTTGCTTACTTTCAGGGTGAATATTTCTATTCACCTATAACTCTAATTTCAACTTCTATGGACATTTTATGACAATCAATATTTCAGGTGGAATCTTGCCAGTAAATACCAGAATATTCTCTTGAAACAATTATAAAGGAATCTTCAGATGTTTACCAGCTGAGCCTCATATTTGAAACTTTTGGTTTCTATAATCTATTTTCTATAGCAGTGAAGATTTTAGTGTTTGACTATTTTTGGTCATGTAAAGGTTTATAGAATAAGACAATGAAATCTAGTTTCATTCTATATTCAAAAGCAACTTTGTCATCTTCATTTAGTAGTGTGTACAAAAGAAATGGGTTAGTAGCTGGAAGTGTTCTTGTGTTTATAGATAGATTTAATAGAAAGGTTTGAAGGCGAAGAGTGCTCATATGCGCTTGTATTTATATTCATGAAGAGTTCCTGATGTGGAGACGAAGATTAGATATGGATCAGACCTGTTGAAAGAAAGGCATTCAGTGAGTTTACGTGTTGTAACGGATAGTAGTATGTGTCTAGTTTATATATCGACATGAGTAATCCTGTAATATATATCGACGGGAGTAATCCTGTAGCTTGTAAGGAAAGTTTGTGCGTGTACCATGTGTTGTAGGAGTCTGTGTCCAATAGTAGAGATGGGGCAAAGGGTTAGTGCCTCAGGGTAGGAAAGAGTACATGTGTGAAGCGCACGTGGAAGCAAGTTTTGATGATAGCCATGTTGGTTTGTGGTACTCGTGTTAGCCTGGGGCCAAAGCCCCCAGGCAATGTTTGCTGCCAGACAGCAGGGAGAAAAAGAAGAGTTGCTGATTTTGCCTTTTATGTACTCGGTCACATTGAGAGCTGGCTTATGATTGGACAAGCCAGGGGAACGGTTGATTTAAATCTAGAGCTGCGAGATTTTGCCCCTGCCTTTTTTTTTTTTATTTTTTATTTTTTTATTTTTTATTTTTTTACACACAGTGGTCACCACTTATCAAGGCCCGGAAGCCACTCGGGGATAAGGGTTATTGCAAGTACATTACGTTAGTGTGGAGATTTGATGAAGTGTTTACTTAAGGGGGCGGTTCATTAGGAATTTGTTAACATTGGACTTAAACACATCCAAGTTGTAGTCAGGTGGGAAGCAGGCAAACGGAACAGTTCCACATGCGCGCAGTTCTAAGAAAGAAGCTTTGTTCATGGAATCCATTTTGATTTGGGCACAGATAAAGAGTGGGGGAAATTTTTCACAGTGAATTCGGCTAGACGGGTGTTTTTCGTGAAAGATTGGCGAGGGGGGGGGACCAGAGATTGGAGTTCAGACGAGCACCTGCCATGAAAATAACGATAAAACAAGGATAGGCTTGCAACGTCTCTTCTGGGAGAGCGGTTGCAAGGTAGAGAAAAGGGCATCCCCCACTAAGCCACAAAGTCTATTTTGTACTCTGTCAAGGCAGGATAGGCTGTTTTTAGCAGCTCCTGCCCAGATATGGCAGCAGTATTCCATCCTTGGACATACTTGGCTTTTATATAGATAGAATTGCATCAGTAGTGAGATATCTTCTGGAGCGGTAGAAGGATCCCACCATCTTTCCAGCGACCTTGGCAACAGACTTGATGTACGTGTTCCATTTCAGATCAGGAGTAAAGGTCAAACCCAGAAGCTTGTCAAAACACAGGGCCTCACCCAGACGAGAGCCATCCATCCCAATTGATGCCAGATGGGGATCAGAGCGTTGATGATGTAAGGATAGGAATTTGGTTTTAGATGCATTAAAGGTAACCAGCCACGTCTTCCCCCACTGAACCACGCGCTCGAGATCAGAGGAGAGAGAATCAGAACTTTGTCATTTACAGCCTTTGACGTGTTGCCGTAGATGGTCGTGTCATCAGCATAAATGTCAACGAATGATTTAAGTATGTGTTTAGGGAGGTCATTGATGTAGATCTGGAAGAGAGTTGGGCCCAGGATTGACCCCTGAGGGACTCCTGAATTAATACTGCAGGCCTCTGATTTTTGTCCATCGACCACTACTCTTATGAGCCTATCAGAGAGAAATGATTTTCCTACTATTGTAGCAAGTTTTGACTGCTACAGGTTTCAATTGTAAATACCTGTTATTGTAAGTGTAATTTCCTCACTGAAATTGCCATGTTTGCTGACAATAACATTTTAAATGTTCTTTAATATTGTAAGTTGGCTTCAGATTTTCTGAAACACAATCTTGTTTCAAGGGGTTGTGAGGTGATCTGTATTATATCATTGAGCTATATTGATGCCAGGTCTGTCGTCTTAACATGACACCGGAGACTCTGACTCCATTTTTGGCACCCCCCAACTATTTTTTGTTTGAACCTCCCAACTCTTTATGTAACTAAGCGTTTATGGCCTACCTATCTCGTACAGGTGATAGATACACTATAATTTTATTAGGCTTGTATTATAATTAGTTTATATCAAAGAATAAAAATTAAACTGTGACGGTCGGTTTAGTTTCATTAGCTCAGACTCTGCAGTTTTCTGTGTATTAGTATATACAACAAACAAAACTTAAAGAACAGTAAGTAACTCCTGACTATTATGACCTTGAAACTGTAGAGCAATACATCATTCATGCAGGTAAATAAAGATGCCACTGATTCCATAACCGTGGAAATATGAACCTTCCTTCAGCTGAGTAAAATAACTTGTGTTCAATTATAGTGAAAAATGAATTGTTTATTGTATTGTGCTTCAGCCTTAAATCACCTAAAGTGTTGATATGCCACAAAGCAGTCAAACCAAACAAATTTCTTTCAGATTTATCACTTACTTACTAAAATAATTTCTTGCTTTATCATGGTTAAAATATTTTAAATTTTCAGTTTTACTGGTAATGTCAAATTAAAAGGGATTATTGTGATTGGAGGAGGAGAAGGAATGGATCCTTCAAAAATGAAACTGTAAGTAGCTTTGTCAATTATTTTTTGATAGAAATAAAAATTTTTTTATTAATCTTTGCCAAAGAAAAACATTTACTCCAATTACTGCTAGATTTTTATTGAAGTATCTTTAATATTTGCTAGATAGTATATCTAGCATCCTAAGGGCTTATGACAAACTTGCAGTTTTACCCATTAGTTTTGGAGCTTGTATGTGTTTATAATTATGGCTATTGATACTTTAATGTAGCCCCCCCCCATTAGAACTGTGCTAAATTTAGTACAATTTCGTCTGCGTATGCAGCAATTGACTTTTACTGGTAAGAGTATTAGTTTAATTATGCCCCCCCCCCCGACAAAAGTTGATACCAAATCTAGTATGTTTCCACAATGGTTTGGAAGAAATGTTTCTAAATATTATCCATTACTCATCTCACACCTGATATCTTGAAGCTTTATACCATACTAGCGAGGGGTACCCGGCATTGCCCGGATGTTTGTAGGTGTGTGTGGTGTTAAATAAAAAAGAAACCGGGGGGGGGGGGTAGGATCGAAGCCGAACCCCTGAGGCGAAGTTTGAAAATAAAATCGGCCAGCCAGAAGTGAAAGATGTTTGAAAGTCGTCGAGCGTTACGATGACGATGTAAGCATTGTTATAAGCGAAGTAAAAAAAAACAACGTTTTAATTAAGCGGGGGGGGGGTTAAAACACGAATTAAAACTGAAAAACGAAGAACGTTACGTGAAAAATGGCTTAAATAATACAGGATTCAATATTAAAATTTAAAAAATCGAAAAAAGACATCTCACACCACGATTCGAACCCAAAACGTTTAGATAATGAACTAACCCTTAACTACCTACGCTAAAGCGGCGCATATAAAGTTTGTTCAGTTTATCAACTATTTAAAGTAAATCAGGTCATGACGTCATCTGATGCATGCGTTGTTGACCCTCCCCCCCTGTCGAATCTGTCTAGACATCGCTCTCTCTCTCTCTCTCTCACTTCGTCTGCCTTACTCTAAAGACTGGAAAATGGCGTCTGGCTGTTTTTATTTTTAATAACTTCGTTCGTTAATATTTTTTGTAAGCGTATTTTGTTTTTACTTCACATGTTTGGCTTATTTTTCGTTTAACTATCGAGTCTAACTATTTTGAATGTGCTAATAACTTTGGTAACGTTGACATAGCGTAGAAGTTCATAGTTTAGGTTTAATTTTTTTTTTTTACCGCTAACATTTTTAAATTGTAAATTAAGACGGCCATTAGAGGTTGTTGACGTCAAGATCACGTGACATGACTCAGCGGGTTTTAAATACAAGTTGACCCAAAATAAACGGCCGCGTGTATACTTTATGTAGAAGAGTTAGCGGCCATATTTTCTGGGGCAGTTATAAATCGATTTAAAAATATGTAATGTTTAACATTAAAATGTCACTTTTTTGGCCCCCCCCCCTTGCAGAAAATCGATCAGTTGACGCACTTCTAATGGTCACTTTGGGCCAATCTTTCGATATTTGTCGTCCGGAAGGTGGGGCTTTCATATAAGACCAAGTTTGTGAATTTTTGTTATGCCTGTCGAAAGTTTTTAGCAGACAAACATACATACATTTTTGCTTTTATATATATATAGATTTGATGCAATGCTGTTGAGTTTATAAGTAAACAACTGATCAACAGAACTAGAACAATTGAGGTAGCAGGATCTTTACATACATAAACCTAGAACCCCATCTTCCAGCGTAGACCCCTACTACCAGGTCTCCTTCTCCAATATCAGGGGTCTACGTTCCAACCTTCCAGAGGTTGAAACCCAATTACAGGAGACAAAACCGGACATATTATTTCTATGTGAAACTGGAATAGGGCCGACCACTTCCCTAGATGAGTTCATAATTAATGGATACTCCAATTTAACAGCTAAATCTGACTCCCAAGATCGCCATGGGCATGGAATATGTGCCTACATTAAGGATGGCTTCCCATGTGGCAGGGATATCTCTAGAGAAGATCCTAATTTACCCTATATGTGCTTCAGGGTTGCACTTGCTAACACCACTGCATTTATATTTGCCCTCTATAGGCCCCACAACAGCGGAGTTACTATCTTTAAGAGCATATCTGAGAAAATAGACCACATACTGTCTTCACATCCCTCGGCTAACATCCACATCTGTGGTGACTTCAACGTCCATAACGTGGAATGGCTGACCCATTCAAATAAGACAGATGATGAGGGGAGGTTTTGTCATGATTTTGCCATTGCTTATGACCTCACTCAGATTGTTTGCGAACCCACCCGTGTGCCCGATACACCCAATCAATATGCAAGCCTCTTAGACCTTTTTCTTTCAACTTCCCCTGAGCTATGTTCATGTACCGTTCATTCTCTTTTAGGATCCTCCGACCACTCCGTCGTATCAGTTAAGATAAAAACAAAATGTAAGAAGCCATCAGACGTACCCCTCCACTGTACTGTATACCGATACTCTATGGCTGACTGGGATAGCTTCCGTACATTCATATCTGATTTACCTCTGCACTCCATGTTTAAAAAGGAAGTGTCCTCTATAGTATCAGATCTGACCGAATGGTTAATTGTAGGCATAGACCAATTCATACCATCAAAAAAATTCCAACAAAAACCTAACAGCCAGCCATGGTTCTCCCCAGAATGTGCTGCTGCTATCGCGCACAGAAATCACTTTTTCCATAAACTACCAACGTAATAGATGCACTGAGACTAAAGCTGCTTTCAGGACTGCCAGCAACCACTGTAAAAGAGTAATAAAAAATGCAAGAGAGCTATATGCCCAGTCTGTTAAATCCAAGGAAGCTGATCAGCGGCTTGGTTCCCACCAGTTTTGGCAAATAACAAATAGGATCCTGAACAGAAGTGTGCGTTCTATCCCAACCATTATCAATGGACCAGAGGTTATCTCGTCAGCGTCAGACAAGGCCAAACTATTTGCAAAGAACTTTGCAGCTAATTCTACCCTATGCGACGAAGGCCATCAACTCCCCATATTTCCTCCTATAACACAGAACAAGCTAGGTAATATACAAATATCCGTGCATGAGGTCGCCAAGCTAATAAAAAACCTAGATTCCAGTAAAGCAACTGGCCCTGATGGCATCCCAATTATAGTGTTAAAAAAGCTTCAACCAGAACTTGCTCCCATACTTACGAAACTATTTAAGCGCTGCCTTAAGAAGTGCTTTCCGACCCCCTGGAAGACCTCATCAGTTTGCCCTGTATTTAAGAATTCAGGTGATAAGTCATCTCCCTCTCAATACAGACCAATAAGTCTTTGTGTTATGAGTAAGTTACTGGAATCAATATTAAATAGAGAAATAGTCAACCACCTCAGCAGAAACAACCTTCTTAGTGACACACAATATGGTTTCCGCTCTGCAAGATCTACCGCAGATGTGCTGACGGTTATATCCCACAGGATTAGTGAATCTCTTGACAAAGGCTTCCTTTCTAGGGCAATTGCTCTTGACATATCAAAGGCCTTTGACAAAGTATGGCATAAGGGTCTACTTCACAAGATTTCCAGCTACGGTATAACTGGAAATGTTTTCTCAATCATTAAATCATTTCTCTCCGATAGGCTCATAAGAGTAGTGGTAGATGGACAAAAATCGGAGGCCTGCAATATAAATGCTGGAGTCCCTCAGGGGTCAATCCTCGGCCCAACTCTCTTCCTGATCTACATCAATGACCTCCCTAAACACATACTTAAATCATTCGTTGACATCTATGCTGATGACACGACCATCTACGGCAACACATCAAAGGCTGTAAATGACGAAGTTCTCTCGGATTCTCTCTCCTCTGATCTCGAGCGCGTGGGTCAGTGGGGGAAGATGTGGCTAGTTACCTTTAATGCATCTAAAACCAAACTCCTATCCTTACATCATCAACGCTCTGATCCCCATCTGGCATCAATTGTGATGGATGGCTCTCGTCTGGGTGAGGCCCCGTGTTTTGACAAGCTTCTGGGTTTGACCTTTACTCCTGATCTGAAATGGAACACGTACATCAAGTCTGTTGCCAAGGTCGCAGGAAAGATGGTGGGATCCTTCTACCGCTCCAGAAGATATCTCACTACTGATTCAATTCTCTATCTATATAAAAGCCAAGTACGGCCAAGGATGGAATACTGTTGCCATATCTGGGCAGGAGCTGCCAAAAACAGCCTATCCTGCCTTGACAGAGTACAAAATAGACTTCGTGGTTTAGTGGGGGATGCCCTTTTCTCTACCCTGCAACCCCTCTCCCACAGAAGAGACGTTGCAAGCCTATCCTTGTTTTATCGTTATTTTCATGGCAGGTGCTCGTCTGAACTCCAATCCCTGGTCCCCCCTCGCCAAACTTTCACGAAAATCACCCGTCTAGCTGAATCCACTGTGAAAAATTTCCCCCACTCTATATCTGTGCCTAAATCAAAACGCGGATTTCATGAGCAAAGCTTCTTTCTTAGAACTGCACGCCTGTGGAACTCTGTTCCGTCTGCCTGCTTCCCTCCGGACTACAACTTGGATTTCTTCAAGTCTAATGTTAACAAATTCCTAATGAACCGCCCCCCTAATTAAACACTTCATAAAATCTCCTCACTAACGTGATGTACTTGCAATAACCCTTATTCCTGAGTGGCTTCCGGGCCTTGATAAGTGGTGATCACTGTAAAAAAAAAAAAATGGGTGGGGGGAAACCCAAGAAAAACATCTCGAGTGATAAGGATGGACTTGAGAACAAGACCAACCAGAGATAGGTTTCTTTGCAAGTTCATTTCTATAAACTCTTTCATGAAATGTTCAACTGAACATGATATAAGATTTTACTTTTCTTGAAATTTTAATTTTAAAATATTGTTGTATGGTTTTAATTTTTATAAGTAAATTCTTGAAGTTTTTATGAAAATTAACTTCTGTATTTGAAATGGTTCATTTTTGTGCTCTTCTCTCAGATACAAAAATCGTCCATCTATGACGTTTGATGATGTCTCATGTGAACCTGATCAAGAATTTGACCTCAATCCTGATCCAGAAGGCAGGTTAGAATATCCAACAAAGTAAGTATCTATGCATATTTCTGCTTTCACATCTATAATGTTGACATACTGGTTTCTATTAGATTACCAAAGTTAAGCAATGTTGGCATAATTAGTACAAAATGATTGAGAAAACCAAATTGTAAGTAGGTGCTGTATGTAACCAATTTCTCCAAATTTACAAATACTATACAAAAATCTGCATGATTCCTGTATAAAATCAACCAATCGACCTTGATGCGACACGTACACAAGTGAATATCTATATAGATTTGTAGTTTCTTCACTTCTCTTGTCTTTTTTTATTCCGGTCAGTGGATATTTGATAACTTTTTAGAATACTCATCTGAAAATTTGACAACTTGCCTCATTCATTTAGTCTTTACTCAATCTGTTTGATATTCAATTTATAATTGTCTGAATTTAAATCTGTGACATCGGGACTTGACAAACATAGAATATATATTCCTATCAAATTTAAAGTCCTAATACAACCTTACTTTATTTATTTTACAACTTCTTCCCATGTTCTAAATGTCTTTTGTTTATGCATCTGTTGCTGATCTGATTTCAATCTGTTCTGTCAGTTCATATTTATCATAAGCCAAACCAGATGAAAATAATTTTTATGGGAGTTTTTTTTTTTTTTTTTTTTTTTTTTTTTTTTTTGAGATTAATGACCCAATTCTTACTGCAGATAACCAAGAGTAACAGTAGCTGATAGAATGATGAAATTTTCTCCCATGGATTAAATAAGTTTGGCATAAAGATTCTAAGGTTTGAAAAGATGCATTTGAAGGTCAGATGTTACAACAGCTGAAATGTAAAATAAGATGAAAATAGTTCAAATAATCCAGATATCAGGTTTATAAAACAAGTGATCCAACACTGCTGTTGGATAAATGCATTATTGAATAGAAATATTTTAGGGTGAATTCGATCTAGATGCAAGTTCCATCATTAGCGAAGGCACTTATAAGATTTAATACCTGTTAATCAAGTGCATGGAACTAGTTTACTCTAGTTGATTAAATTGTTTAATTTGAAATTGCTACAACAAAAAAAACCCAAAACTGGAGAGCATATGACATTAAAGATGAGAACATTCTGAAACATTTATTACTAAGGGAGATTTGGTATCTTTCTGGAACCAAAATTATTCTATTAATTGTACTGTTGCACAATGTTTTGGTGGTAAGTTGGGAGGAGGCTAGAATGTACCTGTTCTATTATAGTACCATCCTCCCAAACATTAGTACTTTTTTAAAAGAAGGTTTAGTATCTATTGTCATGAGATCAACCATCTAGGCCTTACTTTTTCAAGTGGGAAGTGATATAAAAGTGACTTGGTAACAAATTAAATATAAAAATGGAAAATTGTTCATAACAAATTGTTGTACAACAGGCAAACTTTTTGTTTAATCCTATTGACACTGTCTTGCCATTAGAGCAATTGTTCTAAATAGTTGCTTAGACAGATTTGTCTTGTTCTATAACTCATAAATTGCTTCAGTTACTGCCAGTCTATTAAAATTAACTAACATGATTACAAGTTATTTGTTTACTTTATTTTGGTGATCATCATGGTTCAGCAAGAGACAACCTCGGTTTGCTTTAGCTAACAACTCATTTTATACATTCTGCTCAAACCATTTCCAGTCTTTTTCACCAGTAAAAGCTTTCCTATGACTTTACTCTTTGATTCCTACTTCTGCTTTTGCTTTACACTTCTCAACCCTGACCATCTAACCTCGCTCTACCACTTACTAAGGTAGTTCTAGAATGGTTAAAAGTTCCTCTCCTCCAATTTACAACTCTACTGCTTCATCCATTTTTTTTATCGTGCTTCTTTGGAATTTGTATATCTCTTATTTTGATCAACAACCCTATTTCTACTTAAATTCTTGTTTTGACATGCACATAACCTACACGATATATATATATATATATATATATATATATATATATACATACACAAATCAAAATAATTTAAAAATTTCATTAGATAAATCCTTAAATTTCCTTGTAAATTCTTTTCATCAGAATATTCGAATTTATCCATCCGGTTAGCATTTTCTATACTAGTTATATTTTAACTTGATTAGATTGTTCTAAAACTGTATTACTATTATGAGAGTACTCTTAGAAACGAATTGTGGTTCATTTAGTTTTCAAATCCTTTTTTAATAAATTTCCATTACGAAAAGAGGGATATTGACAAAAAACTTCCATGTTTAGAAATGCCATATTTTGAATTTTTTTTTTTTTTTTTTTTTTTATAGTAAAAATAGTTAAACATAATTCTAACATGTTATTCTAATTAAAATTTTTAACCTAGTTTTAATAGTCTAAAAAATGAGACATGGTTAAATTGTTTGAATCATGAGAAAGTTGGTTTGCAAAACCAGTTACACAGGGTGTCCGTAAAGTTACTATACAGTCTTACAAGTTACTATACAGACACCCTGTAATATATTAACAGTACAGTAAGATATTGTATTAAAATATTTTCTTTGTAACAAAAGAAATAAAAAGAAATAACACCTTTATGTTTATAAAAATCTCAGAAAATACGTGTTACATCTGAAAAGACTGTAACAATCAAGGCAAACAATTTCTATGACAAATATTCAAATTGGAGGCCTTCAGCTCCAATACATTCTCGACAATGTGACACCACACTGACAAAATTTGCGCTCTTCCAAAGTTAGCTTGCATGGCATGCTTGATTAAATAAACCTGTAAAAAAAAGAATAAATATTAACTATTAATACAAATATAATACAATAAAACAATAAGCCTGTATAGTAACTTTACGGACACCCTGTATATTAAATGTAAAGATAAATTCTTTCTGTTATTATTACTGCTTGTGATATTTCCCTTTCATTTATAATGGAATATTCCAATCCCTTTATTTTTTATCTATTATGATCAACTGTTTATAAACACTGGAAGATAATGAATAGCTACCATATGAAATAATAGCAGGTCATAGTGAGAGGGTGAAAGTGATTGATAGGAATTTCATAAGAGATGTCACTTATTGAGTTAATTGCAAATCACAACTAATTATTTTTACCAAATAAATCAATTTATAACTGACTAATATTTTAACATTTTTTTTTTTTTTTTTTTTTGTAATTAAAAACAAATCCTTAATTTTTTTTATTTATTTTTTTTTTTTATGGAACTTTTGCTAGACAAGACATGAAGCCACTCTAAGACAGGGGATACCTATTGAACTTGACCTTGAAAAAGGCTATAGATAGGAGAAAAATAGTCTGCAGGCAGTTTCAGAATTCTGCAGTTTTTGGAAAGCAATTGAAATGGAAATATATATTCTAGTGAGATGACTAACTAGTCAAGCGATCTGAAGCAAAAAAGCAGAATAAATCAGAAAATTCTGATTATAGTAACCTTAGAGAAACAGATGTTGATTCACTTAACATAATAGATGTCAGTTCTCAAAATGTATTTTTTGAATATTTTTAGGATTAAAAACAATACGCTTATCAGATTCAATATTTACTTAAATCTAATTATCTATAAAGTTAGGTATGCATGTATCTAAATCTATACTATTATATAAATGTAACTTTGTGAGTTCGTTCGTTATAGACTCAACGGTTAGACCGATTTTTATGAAATTTCACACAAAGGTACTTGGTGTGTCTGGCAGTGTTTTTAGGGTAGGTTTTGCATCAAAATGGTTTCTATAAGTATCGGCAACTGATAATAGCTATGCATTATTGTGCGTATGCAAATGAAACTGACCGGCCATTTTTCCAGGTTGTTGCTTAGCGACGAGCCAGACCGACGTTGACAACATATTTCTGTTATGGAATTGTTCATACTACTACTTTAGAATTCAGTGCATGCACACACGACCATTAGTGTTTTGTTTCTTTCACTTTTTTTTGCGACGCGCCATTTTGTTTTCATGAGGAAGCAAATACCATTGTGTGTGTACTTGTAAAGATACCACATTAATAGAAATAGGTAGAAAGTTTCTGAAGATTAGTAAATAATTGGGTGTTTACTCCTATTAACATGGTATCTTTAAAGAAAAAAAATTATAGCTCTAGTGTTGCAGTGAGCTATTTAAATAAGTACTTTATGTATTCATATGTAAAATCATTGTCCCAAGTAATTGAATTACATATAAACGTGTGTGTGTGTGTGGAAAACAACAGTGAAAAAGCTATTAACTCACTAAGAGCGAGAGAAACAAATAATTTTAAAAACATTAATACCTAGATAGTGTTAAAGGTGAAAAAAAAATGTTAAGTTTTATATATTTTTTTTTTTTTTACCGGGTTTCATGACAAATCAAGAAGTTATCAAATGGGAGGTCTTTATAATTCATATTTACGAATGCTTTCTTTTTTTTCTTTTGTTACTGTTATTTTGTTTTTCATAATACCACTCCTAAATGTTTTGCTTTTTATATTTTTCTTTTTCACTAATTTTATTTTAATTTTATACCTGTAAAATGACTTTTTTTTTTTTTTTTTTCTTGTGGCTTTTACAAATCTGAAGATGGTCAAGTTTTCAGAAACCTCATCTTTATTGAATAAAGCCTAATTCACATAATTGTTTTTCTGTCATATGTCATCTTCTATAATATAAATCTCCTCTGTTTATGTATGCTTAAAACTCGACACAGGCGACGGATTTGCATGAGGTCGGGACCATTTTGAAGGTCGATCCTTCAGACGACAAATATCAGAATTGGCTAAAACCAATAATTCCTACACCCTCAACTGGGCACTTTTCTACAGGGAAGGGTCGATTTATTTCACTAATATTTTTGAAAGTCATCCCCTCTTTTCGATTGACTAGCCTTAATTTAACACCTGTAACTTATGGTTGGTGATGGATGCAACAGCAAAGATGCCACAGGTTTTTTCATACTTTTCCTCCTTCACGGTATGGGTTTGAACCTGTCTACCTACTAACTTTTTTATTTTTTTTTATTTTTTATTTTTTTTTGTTATTGCCCAACACACCTCCAAACACCCAAGGCAAGCTGGGCAACTAGGCTCGTCTTTTTATATTAGTATGTACAGAATTCATGTTTAAACTAATTAACCAATCATAAATTTTGGAACAGTTACTAGGCATAAGGGAACTAAATATGGACTTTAGTTTTATGCAAAGAGTGGAAGCCCTTTATGAAAATTCAGATATCTTTGATTTTATTTTTTGTGGAATTTTAGGTGTTAGGCATCAATATTTTTCAAATTCCAGTTTCTTTGGAGTATTTAAAGGGTTTTGAGAGGACAAAATAAGAGCAGAATTTCCCATGTAAAAACTAAAGTATTTCAGATTTGCATTAAATTTAATCCATAGATTTTCTGAATTTCAATTAAGATCCCTTAAATGTTTATAAATTTTTCTAGAATCAAAATCATACAATGTATTTTGATAACAAAATTAGTATAAGGATTCTAGATATAAAGCTCATCTTTTAATCTTGGTAAGGGAACATAAGTGATGCAAAACTTCAGAATTTTACATGTTCTGCGATGGGTATTAAAGTATTCTTATAAAATGGGAAATTATTGTAAAGGCCATATTTAGCATTAACATTGTTAAATTTTTCCTGATAATTAAAGCAAAAACATTAAACCTATAAAAATAATTTCATTGTGAACTTGTATAAAAAATATACATTTTCTTATATCTACATACATATTCTCTGGATAAATATACATTCTTTCAGACTTCTCATATTTGTCGATTTAGCTTTTTATTTTTGTTTGAGCAGTTTTTTTCCTTCACTTTGTTCTGATAAGTTTTATCATTTAAATGAAATTGCTTTGGATATAAGTGACTCAGATATTATTGGCATGAATCAATGGAAGAGGAGGTTTGTGCAAACAATGCAAGATTTTATGAAGCCAATTGCATGTATAGCCGCCCAGTCAGATGTAAAAGTGGGGCACCTATGGCGGCTGCGTTAAACAGGGCTTGAAGATCTGTTGGAGCCTTATTGACTGTTGTAGAAAAGAGGAAACGGATGTGACAATCGACAAGGTGCAATAAGCCATGTCAGTTTTGAAGAGCTTTAATCGGAGAGTGGGGGGGTGTTAGGAGCATGTTTTTTGTGAGCATGTTTAATATTATGAGCAGACACATCGCAACTCTGGATTATGTTGCCTGCCGTTGGCGCACGCTCACACAAGCGCACATATAGGCACACTCCATTCAATGTAAGAAACATGTTTTCAACTTGTCTTTCATTGAGACAGAAGTAGCTGCAAAAAAAAAAAAAATCTCATATTAACAAAGATTTGAAGATGTGAACTTTGGTGTAAATCTCTTGGAAAACACAAGATCAGACATTCTTTTTGTGATTGGAAACTTTTTCCGTCATTAAAGGATGTACAATATTCAGTTTTTACTAGAAAAAGAAACAATTTCTAATACTGTCCATTGCTGGTTTTCGTGCTTTTGAGTATTCATTTCTGAATATGAATTTTTTTTTTCTAGTGATCTTTAGACCAGAATATATTTATCTCATTTGTAAATAGTGACCAATGTAAAATAATTTATGCATTCCTATAAGGAACTTTTCCTATACGGAACTTTTCCTATACTAGCATGAGTGCCCGGCATTGCCTGGGTGTTTGGAGGTATATGTTGAGGAAAAAAAAAAAAAAAAAAAGTGGTAGTAGGAAGGCAGGCTCGAACTCATACCGTGAAGGAGGAAAAGAACGGGGCGGGGGACTGACGTCTTTGCTGTTACGATCACCACCAAACCGGAAGTGATGTAGGTTTAAATCAAGGCTAGACAATCGAAAAGAGGGGATGACTTTCGAAAATATCGGTGAAAAAAGCGACCCCTCCCTGTAAAAAAGTTCCCAGTTGAGGGGGAAGAAATTAATGTTTTTAGCCAATTTGTCATCTGAAGGCTCGAGCTTCAAAACGACACTAATCTTGTGAAAATTCGTCGCCTGTCAAAAGTTTTAGGCAGACATGCAAACATACATACATTTATATATTGGTAGCTCAAATTTTCGACCCAAACCAATTAAAAAGCTTGCCCTATCTCTGAATACCCTTTTTGTAAAATTTCAAATGTTTAGACAGATATTGTCTGAGTAATTTGGTAGACCACAGAGGTCAAATTTTTTAAAACTTTGACCCCCTATTATGACTCCCCTTAACTTGATTTGAGCCCAAAACAATAAATGTTAAGTTAGATCCATGTCCAAGGAACCTATATCTAAAATTTCAAGTGTTTATACCCAAAATTGTCGGAGTTTGGAAGAGTTCTCAAAGGTCAAATCGTTGAACTTTGACCCCCTTAACAAATTTCTGGTGGAAAACTGATTACAAAGATTACATACGTACACACACACACGCACACACGTACACACATGCGCACGCACGCGCGCACACTTTCACTCTAATAGATATATAGATTTAATATTATTCAAGCCCATGATTTGTGTTCTTTAGAATATATAAAAATATTTTTATTTAATTACTTTTAAAATTTATAAGGATGTTTGGTTTGTTGGAAAAATTATGGAATCTACCTCTTCCTTAAACTGCAATTACAAAAGTAATATATATATATACACTAACAAGATCAATGTCCTGACAATGCTTGAGATTAAATATAATGTAACTATGAAAAAAAACTAAAATATTTCAGGTGTTAGTGTGTATTTAATGTACTTCTAGAAAATTCGAACTGAACCAAACCGATTTTTACTAAAGTAAACATAAATTTTGAAATAATGTTAGGTTAAGATTAAAAAACAATTTTTTAAATCTTGTAGAAGTAAAAGAAGCATTTTCAAATTATGAAAACCAGTTTAATATTGTGTTGATAATAAAACAAAATGCAAACTAATTGCCTTACATAAAATATAGTGGGAACTTTAACTTTTTTTATTTTAATAAACTGTCAATTGCCACTTTTAAAAGTGGCACTAAGTTATAAGTGGCAGCATAAATGTGAAATGCTGAAATGTAAACTATAATAGTCCATATTTTTATAAACAAATCTGGAAAATGATAGCTGAAATACATTTTTCCTTATTAAAAAAGAAAATGAAAATTTTGAAGTTCAGTTATCATTCTTCCAATCTCTCAAGTTTAAACCTATTTTAATGTTAAAATATACATTTTTTTTACTAGATGTAATATATTTAGTAAAAACTGTAAATTATGTTTACAAGATGCTTATTTTAAGATTTCACAATTTTTATTTTTTGTACAGTTAGACAATGTACTACGGGATACAGTGGCCCTCGGATATGTTTTTTCAGGTTATGACTTGGAATACAATGTTTTCTCTCTCCTGGTTACGGCATTTGCTCCACATTAGTGTTATTTATAATATGAATGTCTATTATATACTGTACTGTATTTTGTTACTAATTTTTAATGTATCCTGGGGTTCTACTGTATTTCATTTTCAAATATCACTATCTTTTAAATAGATTTTCTGTGGCTTATATGAACTTCATTATGTTCATTTTAAAATGTTACATTAGCTGTTATTGATTTTACAATTATATAAATCGATATTACTATTGATACTATTCTTATTACTATTTTATTGTGCCTATTCATTGTTTGTACGTTTTCCGTACAACAATAACTAATTTTAATATTCCTTTTGACACCTTATTTTTAGGGGAAATATTAAATTATTTTGCCAATCTGTTTTATGTCAATATTTTCTTTCATATTTGTCTTGTGTTGAATATATTGTTGGAATTTATACATATTCTATAGTCTATTAAAATGAGGATTTGAAAATTATTGGGTGAGTGATCAGAATATTTAATATATACTGATTTTTTTTTGTTTGTTTGTAAAATTTAGATTTCATCAAGATTAAGTTATACCTAGAAAGTACTTTTGAATTTTATCTGTCAAGACCAAGGTTTTTTTATTTGTATTTTAATTTCTACTTAATGTATTTTGAAATATTACAAGATCAACATCTCTGAAATTACCAATAGCTTGGCAACTATTAGTTTATCAAATATAAATATTCCTGGTAATTTTTGTATTGTTTCATAACTCTTCCAAACATTTAAGTTTGGCTTTTGATAATTTTATCCATATTACACAATATACATTCTCTATAATACTAGCCTGGGTGCCCGGGTGTTTGTAGGTGTGTGTTCAGCAAAAAAAGTGGTAGTAGGCAGACAGGCTCGAACCTGTGGCACAAAGGTGGAAAAGAAAGTGAAAGAAAATCTGATGTCTTACGGCTACTCCATGACACGACTGGAAGTTCAGAACGTTGAAATTAGGCAAAGTCAATCCAACTCACATGATGGCTCACAAAAAATGTTGTAGAAAACTGCCCAGTTGAGGGTGAAGGAATTAATGTTTTTGGCCAATTTTTCGATATTTGTCATCTGCGACATCAAGCTTCAAAATAATACCAATCTTGTGAAAATCCGTTGCCTCTGTCGAAGGTTTTAGGCAAACATACATTTAAACAGACAGGTGAGATTTATGTTATAGATGTTTATCGCTTTCAGAAGTTCAATTTCGTTTAAGTTTATTGTAACTTTCAGGCTAGTTTTCTATTTTAGAACTAAGCAATATATGTTGGATCTAAAGATTAAACTTTCAGCAACACTTCACTCCCCCCCCTTCATCCTTTCATATGATTGATCTACTATAACTAATTTAGTTACATAATACATCCACTGAGGAGATAAGAACCAGCATTTTCATACCAAATTTGCAGAGGTGCAAACACTTCTCTCCAACCATAAGTTATATTGAATGTTAAAATCTGCTTTTTTGCTTCCACCTTATCTTAAACACAGACCTACGAAAATAGACTTTAAGGATACAGCAAGATGTCAGTTTATTTTCATAATACTAAATTTGAGTGATTCTTTTTCATTACATAGAGCTATTAAAAATTAACAAATTTTGCTTTAAATTTTTAAATTTTTTCGAAAGAAAAATTTAAAGTCCAGGCATTAAATTAAAAAGTGACTTTGATTTATAAATTTACTAGCTGTATCAATCTGGTGTTGCTTGGATTTGATTGGTTGCACATTTTTTAAATTTAGACTAAAATAAAAATGTAAGTCACATAGGAGACAAAGAAAAACATGTTAAGAATAACATATGAATAGTATGTAAACAAATCTTTGCAACTTAAAATGTGATTTATTCCTCTTGCATTATTTGAATAATTAAAAATTGTCAGTGTAACCTAACCAAAATGTTAAGCAGAATCAAATATCTGTCAGATAATTGGTTATAAATTCTATAAGTGAACAATAACTTTATTAGATAAATGTACTTTCTGAAGTACCAGAATTAGATCTTTATATCTTAAAAATTACTTCCTTTGCATGTTTTTTTTTTTGTAACTATAACTTATGAAACTGAATATTTGAATTATGGAAAATATAAATAAAATGATTTCAAGGAAAATGGTTAAATTTGTAATTATGTTGGAAAAAAAATTTGATAATCTTGACATTTGAGCAGGAAAGTCTGACTATATTTCTTGGGACTGACTCCCTTTTCACATGGTTGAAAAGGGCTGGGTAAGAATGTAAAATGATGCATTCTGAAGTAAATGCGTATATTCTGCTCAAATTTGAACTTATATTTTTAAAACTATTTAATTTCTAAAGATTTACATGTTTTTATTTTTAACTAAAAACAATAGAAAAACACTAAAAATGATTTTGCAAACTAGAATGTCTTTTCTATTTTTCTTTGGAATTTCATTAAAGATCATTTGCTTAAGTATTTATGGTTTGCTTTTTACTTTTTTTTTTTTTTTTTTTTTCAGCAGAAATACTTTAGGGAAAATTAACATTCATACCATATTAAATTCATACCAAATGCTTAAAGACTGTTAGTTATCAAATTTTTTTCGTTACAACTATTTTTGAAATAGAAGCAAATCCGGATGCTTGATCGGTAAACACAGAATCTCATTGCTAGTGACACAAATCTTATGTCCTAAATCTAAAAGCAACAGAAATAAGTTTGAAGAAAATTAACTACTAAAAAAACAAACAAATGTATGGTTAGTAAAAATGAACAGAATTCTGAAGCCAACATTAAAACTATTTCACCTCTTTATACACTTAGGACATGAGATTTCTGCTAAAGAAGACTGGAGTCTTAAAGATTTTGTATATGCAGGCTAAATCGCACATTGTATTACATGAAATTTGAAACTATCAACTTGCATGTACTGCCATGTACATGGCTTGAGTGTCAAATAAACTGACAAAACAATAGAAAAATTATTTCAAAATAACACAATAGGAGCAGAGTACAGAGAAGTTACTGGATCATGTTAAGCAATATTTTAAAACTAGCGAGGGTACCCGGCGGTGTGTGTGTGTGTGTGTGTGTGTGTGTGTGTGTGTGGAGGGTAAATCAAAACAAAATGCAAAATAAAGAATAAGCGAACGTTTAAATATAATTTTTTAAATTGGGGGGGAAAAAAAAACTGCGAATGTGATGGAAAAATAAAAAACGTACCTAAAAATGGTATAAATAGCTCTTTCAAAATCGAAAAAAAAAATATCTAGGCTCGAACATGCAATCTTAAGATAACGACGTTGCCACTATAATGACTGGTCTATGACTGCGTGAGTGAAGTTAGGTTGTTTTTTTATATTATTTAAGCTAATTCGAGAAAGAACATTTTTTTTTTTTTTTTTTTTTTTTTTTTGTGCATGCGTGTTTGCCTAAATTGTCATAAAGGAACGATGTTTTGCTACCCCTCCCTGAAAAGTTCCCAGTTGAGGGTGAAGGAATTAATGTTTTTAGCAAATTTTTCAATATTTGTCGTCCGAAGGGTAGGGCTTCAAAACAATACCGATTTCATGAAAATCCGTCGCCTCTGTGGAAAGTTTTTGTGATGAAAGTTTGCTTAACTAAAAAAAGCATGAAAAGTTTGTCTAAAATTAATAATCTGGTATAGATAAGTGACAAAATTATGTTCTATACATGACAACATTGCATCAATCTTGGATGAGCAACTTTCAACAAAAAAAAAACAAAAAACAAGCAAGTTCACGCTTGGAATCGCATTTATCAGATGAAATCTAAGATTATCAACTCCAGTAGTGATATATGGTGTTGTATGTGTCAAGTGACTAGATGAAACAATAGAAAAACTCACTGAATCAGATTAGAATAAACAGTATTTTAGTAAATATGAAAAATGCTAGAACTATAGACATGAAAAAAGATCAACCGTCAGTGTGAATAATGTATGTTTGGAAAGAATGGTAAGAGTGCATAAAGAGGTTAACTACAAAGAAGAATGTAATAACATGCGTCAGTATTTTATTTAGCTGACTGATTAATCTAGAAGTCCTGTAACAAATGTCTCGAGGACAGTTAATACATGCTAGATCGTATTCTGTGGTAAACTGGAGACTACAATTGTGGAAGTAGTTGATTTGATGTATTTTCTCAAATTATGTGGCACTTTATTCCTTATGGGTATGCACTCTTTAATTTATATAAATAATAAAGTAAAGATAGTTTAAGGTAAAGATTACATTATCTACTTTATCTACACCATCTTTTATCTTGCAGACTATAAACAAACAATTCACTTGTCTAGCGATGATCAAATATTAGTTTCATATTCCAATAATGATGGCTTTAGGGGCCAACAATCTGTATTGCTCAATTAAGCCAACTTGTGGTTTTCTTTCCTTTCTCACAGAATTATTCCTTTTTGTTTGTATTTCTCAATCTTGCGGTCTATAAACAATCTTACCTTTTAGCATTCTTTTTACTAATCAGGACATTTTTAGTTTTTATATTTCTTGTCATGGAGGACTTTACATCCGGAGACATTTTCTAAACTTCCAGCACTACATTTCTCATTGACTTTGAAACAATATAGCATTAGTTTGAAATTATAAAGTTTATTTTTCCTTTAGGGAGGGGGTATGGTTTTAGTGGCACACTCTAAATAGGTAATTTGTGAAAAAAACAAAAAAAAACTATGTTACATACTGTCGCCTAGAATATATATTGTATAATTTATAAGCTTGATAGCTCCGGATTTTATCAAGCACATGTATAGCAATTCTTTTTCTCTAATTTTTTAAAAAGTTTTAGGGGGGGAACACCCCCATCCCTGCCCCCATCTAGTAATGTTAGTGTTATTCACCAGGTTATCTAGAAAATGTATTTCAAAATAATCGGTTAATAATAAACTTAAATATATACCTAGCTAACTTTAATATACTAGCAGGAACTGTTCCAGAGTTGACCAAGAAAGTATATATTTCAAGAAATTTAGCGCCCTAAAATTTAACCACGGGAGTGATTCTGTAATTTGTTAACTGAATACAGGGAAAATACAAAAATATATTGTGTGTAAAGGGAAACCCGTTGTGATTGATTCTATAATTTAGATATTTCTAATCCTGTGATGTTTAACGTCAATGGAGAATCTCAACTTTACCCTAGAGTCTTGATAAACAGTGACCTTTTTTAGTTTTTTGTGTTGCATAAATGATTTAAATATTAATTCTATTTCCTCAGAATATGAGTTTTGTATTTCATCTCAAACAACTTATGTTTAATGTAACCATGTATTAGTCAACAAAACACATTAAAAACCATATATCAAGTTTAATTATATACGTAAACTGCTGAAGTGAAAACGCTTATAGCATGTATCATTTTCAGCATTTCTATTCCAACCATCAAACACTAAAATCTTAATGTTTAAATTAAAATATAACCCAACTCTAGTGCAAGTTTTCATTTTGGCATTTAAGTGTACAATGAAACTTGCTATAAGTCTCTTTGCATATTATTTTTTGTAGATAAACACCCACTTCACCTATCTTAGTAAACAAATGAGATTCTACTTTTTTTTTTTTTTTGCTAGGAGATAAACTTATGGAATTTCTAACAAAACTTAATTCAAGGAGTTATTGTTCACAAGTTCTAACTAACAGCCTCTATTTACTTGCATTTACATAAGTGGTAAGGTTGCGGCTTTTTATCATGAGTAAAATCCATCTCCCCAATAATCCAGCTCCCCAATGTTTAGAGAAGCAGTTGTCTTATACATTCGTCAAGAACTTGAAATGGATTAAATAGACGACACTTAAAAACTAAAGCACTACAGCATAACGTAACAATATTACTTTAAATTGGTGAAATTAAATTGATAAGAAAAAAATCTGAGAAAAACGAAATCAACTCTTTATAATGAAACTTGGCGTGTAAGAAATTCAGATTTGCTTTCAAATCTAGCCAAGCTGTGCTCATTACTTTTCCAAATGACACTTTCAAGTATATTGCATCCCTTCCAACACTAAGAATATTTTTTGTCCACTTAAAAGTGAAAGAAATTCTTTCCTTTTATATTTTCTATATTATTGAGATTAAACTCCTTTTTTGTTTTTAAAAATTAAATTGTTATACATTATTGAACTGAGCTAGATATGTGTACGTTCACTTTCATAAAGATTATACTCCATTTTCATTTAAATTAGACTGGGTTAGTGTTTTAAAGAGATGGAGAAAATAGGTTATTTGGATCATCTGTAACTACAAAAGTCTGATGTGTATAAATAAATGTAAATCTCAATGATTTTTGGTAATATTTTCTTTGATAGAATTTTAAAATCCATTTTCTGCTTCGATTTCCTATCCTGAGATTTCTTCATAATGACTGGAAATGCACACGATGCTGTGAAAGGTTAATATATTACTGTTCTGATGTTTATTTAATCGAGCAGATAAAGTAGAATCTATAGACTTCATAGACCTATCAAACTCTTTAACTGCTGTTTAAAATTATGTATTCCTTTTTAGTGTTGTCTTCTCAGAATAAAACCGCAAGCCAAGTTAAAATTCGCAATCATTCCATGAGCTTCTTAATGTTGCCTATTTCTAGTGAATCCATATAAGTTAGTTTTTCTGACTTTGCTTTCAAATCTACCCAAGCTGTGCTCATTAGTTTCTCTAATGACAGACTTTCAAGTATATTGCATCCCTTCCTTCCAACACTAATTTTGGCCCGTCACAAAAGAACGCAGTAATTATCTATTGGCTCTGGGTTACTCTACAAGAAAGCAAGAAATGGGGGTCGTCAGCAGAAGAGGGTAGGTGGGTTAAAGAAATAAAAAGAAAGTTATACCCTCCTCTTTATGAAGAAAGAAAAAAAAAAGACGAAATAAAGATGCCTGGCTTCAAGCAGGAAGTGATGCAATTTGCTCATTAGCCGTGTGCAGACTTTTGCAGTGTTTGGTTGGTGAGTTGGGTGGCAGTTGAGGTGGTGAGAGGGTGCTGATGGCGTAGGCAGCAGCAGTAGCAGCAGTGGTGGAGTTGGTAGGGAAACATGGGTTCTTTTCGGTTTTGTTTTGACAACCAGCTTCATTGAATCAACCAGGAACACAAGAACACACTTGGTGCACATATGAAGCTGGCAAAGAATTCATGGTTTATTGCTGCTGTTCAGATTGAATGGAGACATTTTTAAAATAAGAGTTGACTGATTTACAAACTATCTAAAAGATCTCTTAATGAAGTGTTACACGCACGTGCGCGCGCGCACACACACACACACACACGTGATTTGATTGCATTGTATACTTATTCTCATAACTATTGGCTCATGTCTTCTATGTAGGCTCATTTAATTAAGAGCTGCTTTTGTTATAACTTTTTCATATTTTTCATTGAAATATTAATTTATATAATTATCAGTTGTAGTAATGAATGCACCTCATGTTATTCCTTCAATTTTAATTAACTTTTTTTTTCTCTAATATATTCACCTGTCTAGATCTCATATACTACCCTATCACCTTTGACCTTTTTAATTCTTTAAAATTATAAAAATTTGAAGGAGGAAATTATTAGTTAAAAAACAAGGCAGATTTGCTAGTAAAATCTATAGAAAAAGCCTATTTGGATGAAGTATCCATAGATTAATTTGTGCTATAAAAAATGCTTTCTTTAACTAAATCTTAAGATTTAATTAAAGAAACATTTTATAAGACAAATTGCTACATTTTCTTGGTGTTGCTTGGATGAAGATATTACCAAATTTGGTACTGAAATAATTTATTTCTTTTTAAATATAATTTTTAAAACGTTGCTGTAGTTTTCTTTTTATTTCACTTTTGATTTCAATACTTATAAATGAAAACAATTTGGTGTATTTATCAGCTACATATCGGCATATATACGTACACATCAGAATGTAAATGTATTAAATGGAATAAAATCTTATCTGGTTTTATTAAGAGATTGCACTTATCGTGTTAAACAATTTTTAGCGATTTATTTTAAGTTGACTATTTGTATTCTATTTTGTAAACTTGCTTTTTATTTTTGTTCAAATATAGACAAAAGATTTTTACCTTTGTATTTCTATCCAAACTACTTGAAAAATTATCTTTACTTATTTCAGCCTCCTTACTGTCAATTTTTTTTTCCAGTCTCATCAATTGAAGCAATATTTAAATTTTTTATTTATATTAGATATATTCAACATGTGATAACTTATTCCTGTCCAAATATCAACATCGTAGCAGTATGATTGGCTATAGTGTTTATCCAAATTAACGGAAATGCTCTCATAAATTTCTTAGTTCTCCTATTAAACCGGATTTCAGTAAAAGCCAGTGAACAATATAAAGTGTAGCAAATATCTAATGTGAATTTTTAAAATGTATTTTCTTATGTAGCAATTTAATCCGAATTTGGAAGTGGCATGCAGCAAGTATTACATTACTTCTCATATGGAAGTAATACCTGAACTGTCACCAAAAGATTGAAAAAGAAAGTTGAAGGTATATACAAGAGCTTCTTTTAACATTAAGAGGCAGCAACCTACAAGGAAGCAAATCTATATGCAAAAAAAATTTTGACGCACATCGTTTGAGATAGCTCTTATAAAATAGGATATCTTGTTCTTGGTTTGTCAACGACCAAACATCTTAATTCTGTTCTAACTTTGAGATATATAATAATGATGCATTAGTTGTTGAAAGATAAAACAATGTATTTAAAATTCTTTTTATTCTCCACTTCACACACGCAAATAAAGATTTTTTTAAGGCCATATGGTTCTGTTAAAACATGGCTTTATTCTGGATGAAGAATACGAGACATTCAGAATACTGAATAGCAAAAACAACAAAACAAATGCTTTGAAAGTCCATATCTTTCTTACATATCTATTTTCAAAGTCCAAACCAAACAGTAATGTATCAAACCTTAATATTTGGATTTTACAATTGGTCATCTTCATTCTATCATTTTCTTTGCCAGAAAATAATGTATTTTGCTTATTTTTCTTTGAATGAGACATTCAAATGGCCTAAATAATTATTTCTAAGACTAACTGAAGTAATGTAAGGGACATATCTTGATTTCTTTTTCTTTTTTTTTTCTTTTTTTTTCCACTTGCATTTTACCTCAATCCATCTCCATATTAGGGCAATTATGTGATCACTTATTGTTTGTGAATTTCTTTACTATACATTTCAAATTTAGTATTATTCATGGAATATGTATTTAAATAACCAAACATTAAAAAATTTTGAATCTTACCTTCAAGTGAAGTCTGTGGGTTAGAGAATTGCAATGTAGTTGTAGCTAGTAGGAGGGATCATTGCAAGTGTTTTGAAAGTTGCAAAAATGGGTATGGCAGGATCCAGGTAAGGTAATGCAAACCTAAACAGATGAACATCACTAAGAATGTTGAAAAAAAAACTGACTATAGCAAGGGCCAACTACTATACGCCAATACACAAGAGAACCACATTATGAAAGCCAGATGCTCACCAGCAAGGTCAAATATTCAGTCAAGCTAGAAATGCTTAGTTTCTTAAAACTACTGCAATGTGTAAAACAAGTGGTTAGACTAAAGCCTGTACAAAGTCTTACATGTCTTGAAATTCTCAAGTTTGGTTTTGGGTGTATTTCATGTTAAGGCTACATGCTATGTCACATCTTTTGAAAACTGATTCACTTCAGATGTCTATATCAAGTTACTGTTCATTAAGTGCTGGATGGTTAGGGGAAGGCAATGTGTATGGCAGTGGGACTCTGCGCCTTGCCACACTTGGGGAGGGGCAGAAGTGGCTGTCTGATAACTTCCATTTCACCACTCCCAAAGTATATCCCCCTGAGTTGACTGATTACAACCCCATAGACCAGGGGTCGGCAACCTTTTGTTTAGCGTGTGCCGACTTAGGGTTTCAAATTATTCAGCGTGCCAACATTTATTATTTATAACGATCAAGGTCAATATACCTGTTCTCTATATTTATTTCATAAAATATATAATAATGTCAAAGTTTATAAATAATGTGAAAAAACTGTTTCTGAAAAGTTTTTATTATTAATGGGACCCTTGTCCTTGCATGGTCTTTGCCAATTCCTCAATGTCGGGAACATACTTTGTAACTTTGAGCTTAACACAGTTTTCTGAATGTTCAGGTGTTAGACGACTTCGACGTGGAGACAACACGCTAAAGTTTAAAATATGTACATTCTTTTATTTTTTAAAAAAGATTTATGAGCTGTGTAATTTTTTTATTTTTATCATGCTAAAAAAATTAAAGTTTCTTTAGTCTTTCCCTTAAAATTAAATTTGCTCTTTCGAAGATCTGCTAAAATAGCTATTTTATCTGTATCGGAACACTTAGTAAATGTTACGAAAAAAAAAAAACCATGTAAAAATATTTAAAAACAAAAAAAAAATATAAACTGAAAGTTATCCCTTCTATTTATAATCATTATTTAAAGCTTAAAGTACTCACAACAAACATTCTCCTTTTTTCAAATAGAGTCCACGTGTTTTTAATCTCTCTTAGAGCTGATGACAGATTTATGACAAGCTTAGTGAAAGAAAGGGTAAGTGGTAAGTTAGAGAGTTACAGTATAGGGAGATAACAAAAATGGAAGTTTGTTTTGTTTTGGTAAGCTTTAACCCCAAAATGACCCATTGCCAGTCATCGTCTCTTCACAAGGGATGGTAAATAGTGTCATTTAGTGTGAAAAAAGGAGGGGTTTTACATATTGTTCCAGAACATTATAATCATTTCTCACTCTTTCTCTCTCTTTCTGCTAAACGAACGACAGACAGACAGACAGCCAGACAGATATTGAAAAAAAAATGACTACCAAAAAATAATTTGTTTCCTAATAAGGTTTATCATATTTTGAATATGGTAGCATATACTTAGTTTCATTACAAAACTTAAATAATAATAAAAAGCTAAAAACAAAAGTTTTATAATTACAAATAAAAATTTATATACTTTTCTTAACTTTTTTTCCGGCATTGTTTTTTTATTTGTATAAATATTAAAATAAATTTAAACAAAAACAAATAAACTCCATGTTACACGTGTTGTTATTATCACTGGTAAGTGTTTTATTTTAATTAAGATAATCATAGTCAAAAGATTTTTTGGTTTACATATACACTTTTTATAATTTCAAGTTAAATTTTATATACACTTCAAGGCATCCGTAGATTTCAAATGTCAGCGCTGCTGCTGATGTAAACAAAACTTCCGGCGATTCGTTGAAATTTTGGGCGGATTTTATCAACCTATCTCTGAAAATATTGCTTTAATTTCCAAATTTATGAATTCTTGATTATTTTTATTGTTGATTTTTGTAGAGGAATCATTCATTTACTTATTGGTCATTTATTTTCGTCTGATAAGTTACTTTTTATATATTTATTAGATTTTTTTATTATGATTTTTGACTAAATTTTACATTTGCAACTCTCTCACGCTACGTTGTATTTCATCTGGGTCGGTGAGACTGAGTCACCAGACTCAATTCAAAACGCATTTCAAAATTATAGTATCTGACAGAACATACTTTGAACGAGCATGGAGCATCTAACGCCTACGGTTCGCACGGACAAAAATAAAACGCGTTTTCTTGTTGTGGGCATGCACTTAGGTGGCAAGAGTACGCAAGAGATCGCAGATATCCTCATAATTCCAAGGAGAACTGTTTCCTTTTGGCTGTATGAAGTTTAAAAGATTTGGAGGCTCGGCGTGCCATTAGAATTGCTTGG
This sequence comes from Euprymna scolopes, assembly GCF_053919585.1. Lineage (NCBI taxonomy): Eukaryota > Metazoa > Mollusca > Cephalopoda > Sepiida > Sepiolidae > Euprymna > Euprymna scolopes. The sequence goes on along the minus strand of NC_136484.1, from coordinate 89,047,544 downwards.
CGTGCCACCTGTGGCACGCGTGCCGTAGGTTGCCGACCCCTGCCATAGACTATTATATATAGTATATACAGGCCAGAAAGGCAGCAACTGTACTACCTACAATGCTGGAGATGTGATTGCCAGGATCAAATTGGTGACCTGGTGTCTCTCAAAAAAAAAAAAAACTGTAAAGACTGTGGTTCAGGTCCTGTCTGAGGGCTGTAGTGGAGACGCAGGATAATCATTTCACTTTTGCTGTGTTTGGCAAAAGACCCTTAAAGTGATACCCTTTAATTTTATGAATAAATCGTTTACCAAGATAGGAAACTGTTTTTCCTTTTTAAAAAGTGCCAACCTGTAATATATAACTAAAAGGGTAGGGTTTATCAGGCTCAACTGAAAGATACGTTTCAAAACAAAACTATTTTGTAAACCCTTGCTTTATTCTATAAAAAAACTCTGTAAAAATGATTTTAATAGTTAGTAAGTCTTTATTAATATAGTAAAGTATTATAATTTACTATTTCTACCATGAAAACTATTACTAGATAGAAATTAAAAAACATGAAAAGCTCATTTGTGCTTAAGTAATGAAAACAGTAAGCCGGTTCATTTACTTAAGATTTTCTTTCCTCTTTCATTCTCTCTTGCATCTCTAACTCCAAAATCAGGTTAAACTTCAAAATTGCATGTGACTTGTACTCAATTATCGACTATTAACAAAGTTGATAACTCTTCACTAAAAAAAAAAAAAAAAAAATCTATTACTCTCCCATCAATTACCAGAAGTTCTTTCATTTCATGTATTTTGCAGTTCCTTATTTCATTTTTTTTTATGTGATATTATCTTTCACCCAATGTGATTTTCTCTAAGTAAATAAGGACTGCCCCCTCTGGCCTAAGATCATATTTTTAAGGTGTTTTGATTGGTTGACTACAATCGAGGGAATATTTGAAAACATTAAACTAACATGGTGTCTCTTTTTCCTCCATTCAGTAAAATGTTTTCGACAACAAAAACCAAATTCTTAAACTCCAATTCTTTAAAAAAATTTTTTTTATCTTAACTGATTATGACTAAATTTACAGGATGAAGGAATATTATCAATAATACATCAGAAGTTTCTTTTTCACAACATAAAAGTTGATGCTATTTCAATGAATTGTATAAGGTTTCTTTTGGCTGATTTTTCCACTATTAAAAACTTCCGTATCTGCCTCGGTTTAAAAGAAACCTTCACCAAATTGCCTTCACCAAAATTGCCTTCACCAAATTGCCTTCACCAAATTAGCACAGAACAGATTACATGCAATATTACAACAAAGTGCAAACAAGTAAATAAATCCCATCCATATTGAGTGATAGGTATGTAATTGAGAAATTTAACTCTAAAACAGTAATTATTGCTGTAACACTCCAGGAAAATACAAAACTGATCTAATTTCAATCAGATACAGCACTTACATTATCCCCCCCCCCCATACCCCGGGTAAAAATTTGAATTAGGTTTCCAGTTCACATATGTTGAAAAAATGTTTTTCTTTAATTTTAAACAATTTTTATCCCCCAAAGTTTCTTTGCTTTTTATCTTCCTGCATTTATATTTAGTACAAAACAATCACTGATTAGGATTGTTACAAAATTGAAGAATTTAAAACAATACCTATGAATTTAAAACACTTCTGACGACCCAAAATTCATAAAATAAATCGGATATCAGTAATTTGAGACTAAAATGATTTACTTATCCACTCCTAGAAATGTTTGTTTTATTTTCAGAATCAGCATCTCATACTGACTGATTACAACCCCATAGACTGATATATATAGTATATACAGGCCAGAAAGGCGGCAACTGTACTACCTACAACGCTGGAGATGTGATTGCCAGGATCAAATTGGTGACCTGGTGTCTCTCAAAAAAAAACAAAAAGACTGTAAAGACTGTGCTCCAGGTTCAGGTCCTGTCTGAGGGCTGAAGTGGAGACGCATATGATATATATAATATTATATTTGCATATAACTTAATGTCAGCTCCATGGCAATCGCGTCATATATTCCAGTGCCATATCTACTTTTATTTGCCATTTAAGAATATTCAGGTAAATAACTTTCTTTTAACATAAAAAAAAGTTCTATTTCCATGAATGTTCTGAATTCACACAATATTACAATGCAAGATGTAGTCAGCTTACAATTATTTACTCATTTCAATGCCTAAGCATATTTTCAGTTTCTGCAAAAATGTTTGTATTTACATGTAGCCGGGCTTGATTTACTTAAGAATCCCCCCCCCCTCCAAAGAAATAAAATTACAAAGTAATAACGTTATTTCCCCAATTGTAAACAGTAGAAATACGAAATGTAATCTTCTATATAAATAAAACGTGTGTGTGTAAATATTTAACAGGTAAACTCTTAAACTACTGGTCACATAGCACTGAAATTCTCAGAAAATAATATTCATGGTTTATAGCGAGTAATATCTTTTATATGCATGTACATTGCGCAAATTAAAAAAATGTAAAAATGTTTATTCCCCTGTCACCTACATTTTTGTTTTATGTGCAAGAGTTAGATTCGCAGTGATTCGCTTTCCGTCAGGCATGGATCCGGCACGATCGGCAATCATCGATTTAAGCAGTGTTGTTCAAATGTTGAAACGTTAATTTTTTTAATTTAATTTTTTTAAAATTTTTTATTTGGGTGATTTAGGGTTTTTTTAATTTTTTTTTAAATTCAAGAACTTAGCGCTCTTCAATTCAGTAATCATGTTTACAATGAGATGCAAACGCATCTCATTTGTTTTGATAAGTTTCTTCTGACAATGAGATTGCCTGCCCCGGTGTTTTCATTTCTTTTTCTAAAATGCATAAATTCATTCCTGTGCCTGACATTATCGGCAAGACTGGAGTGTAGGTGGCAAAATAATCTCGAAGCCTCTATCACATTGAAGGAACAAAACTTCCTAATCACTGTTATGGTACTATGCTAACAATATATAAGCATTGGTATTCAGAAGTTAAATTTTAAATAAGCAGAACTTATGGTACTTGTACAGACATTAAAAAATGAAATTATCGAAAAAAGGTTATATTGTATGTATCCGTTATGGAACAAAGTCCTCCGAAAAAAATTTCTCTTAATTTCAAGTTTCTTTTTTACAGCGAAAAACCTATGATACCAAGTAAAAGGTTCTATTTTTAGGAAGGAAAGCTAGTATTAAAGATGAAAGGAAGGTCGGCACTTTAAATGGAGTTATCTCCCCGTGGCGTGTTCAAAAATTCCAAGATGACTGGCTTCAATGCACTCTCATAAAAAATTTTTTTCCGCTGTAAAAAAACAAAAAAAAACTACTTGATCAAATTAGGTGAAATTTTTTTCAGAGATCTTCAGTCCAAAACGGATACGTACAATATAACCTTTTCGATATTTTCATTTTTAATGTCTTGATTAAACAGTACATGTAACGAATTTATTTTTTTTAAAATAGACAATATGAAAACAATTAAAAAAAAAAATTATTTTAAACGATATATACATAACTTTTGCTACATTTAAAACCGTTTTAAAAGAAACACTTATTTTAAACAGAATTTTAAATATTTTAAGCAATGTAAATAAAACTTATGATTTTAAACAATATACACAGAACTTTCTGTATTTTTCATTTTAATTTTAAACAATGTACATAAAATATATATTATTCCTTAATTGGAATTCATTTTTGAGATGAGCATATATATTAATATTAAAATGTACATAAAAGTTTGGTGCTTATGTATTTTTGGTACCGCGCTATTTCAAGTTTTCTTTTTTTTTTTTTTTCCAGGCTGAATTCAAGTTTTACGATATCTTATTAAATTTTAAGGTGGAAGCCCAGAATAGTTACAAAGCATCCTCTCCTCCCCCATGTTAAGAATTGTTTTCGAAACGATAACGTTATTTCAGCACGGTACATAAAGTACATAACTACCGAACATTTTATCATTTTTAAACGGTAGATTTTTACTTAGTTTCCATCTTAACATTTTCGTTTAAAATGACTACTTTTAAAAGGTTTTCTGGTATGCTGAAAACGAATATTGCATTTAAATTTTCCGCGAATAAGTAGTTTTTCGAATATTAAACAATATAATTTTAATTTTTTTCTATTAAAAGTGGTGGTCATAGTTGTAAAAGAGAATACACTTGAAAATTAAATCCCAGTAGAATACGCGTTTAATATTTTGAGTAACTACTCACGTGATTTTAATCATGATTCAATTTTGAATTAAAAATAAGGGTTTTTTTTTTTTTTTTTTTTTTTTTTTTTTTTTACATTGCTTAAAATTACAAAGTTCTATTAAATTTTTTTACATGTTCTGATAATGTAATCTTTCTATTGATATTTATCATTAAAAATGGTATTCATTGTTTAAAATTATAAAAAAAATTGTTTACATTGTTTTCATGGTAACGTAACGGTGACTACAGGAATTTTATCCCTTTTAGGTGCTAGAGGGTTTGAGATTATTTTACTACCTAAACTCCAGTCTTGCCACAGTAGGCAAGTTAATTTGGGAATCCCCGGTGAAGCAATGGTGATTAGTTAGGGTTTGACATAGAAAAGACCTATACGAAATATTTTTTCATAATCGTTATCTTTGCTTGAAGAAATGACTTTAAAAGTTGAAAAATTGAAGCTATTAAAAGTTTTTCGGTGAATTATCAAGAACGTCCCATCATCCAAACAATCCGCACTGTTCAGAAAACGGAATCCTTACTTCGAATATGTTTTAGACTATATTTTTAAATGAGTGAGGATTATGAATTAATAAAATAAATATTAAGTGTAAAGGCAAAATTATGTTTTTTAAATAATAGCGACCAAAGTTCGCTTTTTCATTTCAGAAACTTTTTTTGGGTGGGAACATTTTAGATTTCACCGTTGCAAAACACGGTCATTATTAATATTGAAAATTAATGTTTATTTAATTTGAAAACATTACGATTTAGGCTAAATTATTTTGAAAGGAAAAACGAAAAAGACTTTAAAATATATATTGGCCCTCTTGTACTTTAAGGAAACAAAAGTACAAGGAAGAAAATGGGACATAAGTCGTATTACACCGGTTGAAAGAATGCCATTTGTTTGGATAGTGGAATATTGACGTCATTACTATAAAAGAATTTTAAATTTGAAATTATTGTAAAAGAACTTAATTAGTAAGTATTTAATTATAGTATAAAAAATAATTATTGTAAAAGGATTTTTCAGCAATTAGTCATATTTAAGTAACACAATTCGATTGCCTATTTATAGTGAACCATTTTACTTTTATTTTAAATGTTAAATCATTTAAAAGATTTCTGTTTTCTAACATTGTCCAATTTCAATATTCCATTTTGTAAAATGACGTCAATATTTCACTATCCAATCAAATGTCATTCTTTCAACTGGTGTAATACTTGTCCCATTTTCTTCCTCATACTTTTTTGTTTACTTAAAGTGTAAGAGGGCCTATATATATATATATATATATATATATATATATATATATAATTTCAAGTGTCTACAGTGAATTTAAAGATTTGTTTTTATCTTTTTTTTAATTTGTTTTTCTATTAGGTTGATGCAAAAATTTCACTTTTTGACGTTCAAACGAACGTCAAAAACACTTTTGCACCAACCTAATATTTCGCATCAAATTTAATTTGAAATTTTTATGAGAATATGGTAATACTTTAGTTTTATATCAAAAAAGACCATACAATTTTATTATACACATTTACTAAATATTGCCACGTAAACTTTAAAGTTTTTCTACTTAATAAAAAATACTCTGCAGATAATCAGTGTCAAATTTTTATTTCTTTTAAGGGAATAATTGTTTTTTAAGCAGTTATTTTTCTAAAATTAGTTTTAAAATCAGATAACCCACAAAGGTTAATACGAGTAAATAAGGAAACTGCTTTAAAGGTTTTTCGTTATTTTGTGCATCTGTTATTGTGCTAAAATAACTTTATTTAGAAAGCCATTCTTAAAATGAGGAGGATAGAGGTTGTATTGTAACTATTCTGTACTTTAACTTAAGAATTTAATGAACAAAAGTTCATAAAAATTAAATTTAACTTAAATACTATTAAAAATAGCATGGTAACATAGATGCACAAGCACTGATTTTTCAAACTTTAAACACTCGTTTAAAATGGCACAGCTACAGCAAGAATGATTTTCTTTATGGATAAATTCATGTTATCGAAGGAGAAGGTAAAGTCTAAAAATGTCTAAACTAAACGTTACTATGCCTTTGATTTGGTTTGGTCCTCTTTCTTCAATACATCTATTTCAACTCTACAAAGTTTTTAATTTCTTATAACTCGCACTTATTTTTTACATATGAAACTGGAAGATAACCTAAAACAGTTTCCTTCAGTTATAATCCATTTATTTATTTTACTTTTCAAATTAGAATGTCAGTAAAAGCACAATGTTCAGTTTTAACCCGTGGTTCACAAAATTTGCTGGTCCATCTTGTCGTTTGGATGAAGCACCACCCCCAACTTCACAAGTCCTCCAGTTTAGTTATTTCTTCGAAAACAGAAATCTCACTTTTTTTTAAGTTAATTGCTAAGGAATTTATTAGTATTTGGCAAGCAGTTAATCCACAATTACCCTTGTTAAAGGAACGTTATATAGGACAATATATTTTGCTATAAGAGGGCCAAACAGATTGACAGGAAATCTCTTGTAGCAACCAAAGTGAAAAGAATGAAGGAACTGCTAGACAGACTTTGATATATTTTCTTGTAGCTGTAAACTTCTGTCTTGAGATGTGATGACTTTGAAGTAAAGTGCAAGACAGAAAAAAAGGCACATAGTCTGCACTTGTCCTAACAAGGAGATAAAATTAATTCTATAGATTCACCTGCAATTTTTTTTTTTCTACAAAAAAAAAAAAAAATATTGGTATTTATGCGTATGTAATCTGGCTCTATTATTAAACATGCAAATTTTGCAATTTTCAGGTTCCACTAGAACTGCAATTTAGAGAAATTTTTAAATTGATGGAACAACAAAAAGCCTAACAGCATTTACTGGTCCTTTGAGTAAACTTTGTATCAATGATTATCAAGATTTGCCTCAAGTAGAATTCTAAAAAAATTAGTGCCCCTCCCGATCATCTGACAGCAGAAGAAACAAATAATTTAAGTGTGAAGACCAGAAGCTACTTTTTTGAAGTTAACCTAAGATATGCAGCTTAGAAAATCAAATCAAGCAAGATGGCTAACATTAGCCACAAGGTTTATGGACCAGAGGTGTCTATCCTCAAACACTGATAAATTAAACATTCTGGTCAAATTTATCATCCAAGTGTACGCAGTTAGTTGGTTTGAGATCAAAACCGGCAATTTTTTTTAACCAACAACAGTATATTTTGCATAATCGATTTCCTATGGTATGATTAAAGGATTTTAGAGGGTGACAGTTTGATAAAATTATATTTTGTTAAGTATTCAAAATTTTTTAATAACTTCATAGCATAAATTTACCACCTAGAGCAAAAAAAATTGCTCTAAAAGGCTAAAATGACCTGAAAATGAGGGATCATTTTAAATTAAATTATTAATCATCTTAAAAAAAAAAAAAAAAAATGAAAAAAGGCTCATCTTTGACAAAAACTCATCTATACAATAAACATTGCCATGTCGGCAGGCATAATCTTTAGAAATATTGGGTTTTTCTCTTTTAACTTAATCTTATTTTTGAACTTTTATAAATTTTATTAAAATTTATTAAAACATTAAAAATTGTAAATATAATGTAAAATAATTTTAGGTAAAAAATTACTAGATAGGTAATTAGATACTTAGATGAACAGAATATCCGATGCTCAAGCTTAAAAAATTTTTGCATATGCGTTTGTGGTTCTGTAAAAAACACCCAACTCGTATTTATTTGTAAATGTGTACTCTTGCAGTTTATTTGTAAATGTGTACTCTTGCAGTTTATTTGTAAATGTGTACTCTTGCAGTTTATTTGTAAATGTGTACTCTTGCAGTTTATTTGTAAATGTGTACTCTTGCAGTTTATTTGTAAATGTGTACTCTTGCAGTTTATTTGTAAATGTGTACTCTTGCAGTTTATTTGTAAATGTGTACTCTTGCAGTTTATTTGTAAATGTGTACTCTTGCAGTTTATTTGTAAATGTGTACTCTTGCAGTTTATTTGTAAATGTGTACTCTTGCAGTTTATTTGTAAATGTGTACTCTTGCAGTTTATTTGTAAATGTGTACTCTTGCAGTTTATTTGTAAATGTGTACTCTTGCAGTTTATTTGTAAATGTGTACTCTTGCAGTTTATGGACCATGCTGTAATGTTATTTAGAAATCCATTCTTAACATTTAACCATTCTGTACTTTCACCTAACAATTTAAAATTGTAATAAACAAGATACCATAATTCGATTCATTTAAAAATCCTAGCAAAAACATAGCACGGTCTGCCAACTAATGTGTGTCTTGCCACTGCCCATTTATCAATGTAGATGTGTAACCATATTTTGTTACATCTGCTGTCCAGGCTTATTTTTTAATATAATTTTAAAGTAAAATGGAATTCTTTTTATTTATCTTATTAAATTGTTCGGTGAAAGTACAGAATGCTTTGGATGTGTTGAATTGGTTTCTGAATAACATTACTTCAGCATGATCTGTAAACTTCAATTTCCAACTATAATTCTAACAATTTCCATTTTGAAATTGTCATTACCAGAGATTTTTATTCAGTTAGAAAAATGACTAATTAAGTGAATTTTATCTTATTTTAAGTCCTCAACATAGTGTGTGCGCACAAGCAGTCGCATGAAAAAGATCATGCCAAATTTTTTAAGCTTGAGCATCGGATATTCTGTTCATCTAAGTATCTAATTACCTATCTAGTAATTTTTTACCTAAAATTATTTTACATTATATTTACAATTTTTAATGTTTTAATAAATTTTAATAAAATTTATAAAAGTTCAAAAATAAGATTAAGTTAAAAGAGAAAAACCCAATATTTCTAAAGATTATGCCTGCCGACATGGCAATGTTTATTGTATAGATGAGTTTTTGTCAAAGATGAGCCTTTTTTCATTTTTTTTTTTTTTTTTTTTTTTTTTTTTTTTAAGATGATTAATAATTTAATTTAAAATGATCCCTCATTTTCAGGTCATTTTAGCCTTTTAGAGCAATTTTTTTTGCTCTAGGTGGTAAATTTATGCTATGAAGTTATTAAAAAATTTTGAATACTTAACAAAATATAATTTTATCAAACTGTCACCCTCTAAAATCCTTTAATCATACCATAGGAAATCGATTATGAGAATAACATTAACTAATTTGTATTAGCATTATATGGACTGTTTTCATCTTGAATTTTATTCTAGAAATGTTTTCACAAAAGCGTGAGAATAACTCGAGATGACAAAAGTAGTTTGAATACTACAAATACAGATAAATCCTAATCTAAAAAATTCAGACATTTGATTTAATCACCAACTGTGTGTGTGTGTGTGTGTGTGTGTGTGTGTGTGTGTGTGTGTGTGTGTGTGTGTAAAATAGAAAAGTTTAAATATTGAGCTTGACAAACATTTACAAGCTAAAGTTGCCAATAATGTGTGTATATATTTTAAATTGTACTAAAGTATCTTGAATTTGCTCATTTATTCCTCGCTAGTATGTGTGCACTTGATTGTGTGTAATACTTATATCCTCATCTACATGGAAAATGAATAGATACTTTCCACATACACACTAGAGTAGGAAACTTTAATTATTATAGACGTGTGTGTGTAAATTGAACTTGCGTATTCTGGTGTGCTTTCTCACTGCTTGCCGCATGGTTGGGCACTCTTCATCTGTTGTTCAGTGTGTTGTAAACAGTCATATTGTGCAGTCTCATTTTAAAAATTAGAACATGTGATTGGCCAGTCGGGGCCAGTGGTCAATAGCTATTCAACAGTAATTGCCATGGTTCCTCTCTAAAATGACCCCAGTCGAATGCACCCTATGCTTTGTTACACAAAGATCTTGATTACCTCTGATAAAAAGACACTTGCACCCTCCTTATTGTGGCGGGTGATGAAAATGTGTCCGCTTGCAAGTTTCATCAATTTCTGCAATCAGCTCGAAAAATCTCTGCGGAGAGAAAGATGGCCTGTGTCAGTAAGCCTTCTGAAAACAATTACCATCATTATTAGCAGAGCTCCCTCCTCTCCAGACACATGTCATTTGTACCAGTTTCCTCTTGTATCTCCACTTTCTCGTGTGTGTGTGCTCTCTGTCTCTCTGTCTCTCTCTCTCTCTGTGTCTCTCTCTCTCTCTCTCTGTATCTCTCTGGACAGAAGTAATGGAAAATGAGAATGATAGAATAAGCAGAAGATGGTGAATATTGTTTGGGGTTGGGAATTAACTTTCATCACCAGAAATGGACCATCAGGCTCGATAGGCAGAGCTGTGCATTCAGCCAGTTTCACCAGTTGGGTGCTACAGAGGGTTGGAACAAGGGACGGTCTGTGAGGGTGGTGACGGAAAGATGGAGTAAGAGGTAAGTTGGGATGGGGGTCATGGAGGGTGCCCAAGGAAATATGGCCTCCGGGAATGCCACAGGCTATGGAAAAGATTCATAGAGCTCCAGTTTCTCTGCCATCTTTACCTTTGCCAACAATACTGCCAACCTGCTTAGTGTTTGAGTTGTGGCTGCCTCCTCACTTCCCCCTGCTTTGTTCTATTCCCTTCCTGACCTGTACTACCATGCCCCTCTCTTCCCAGCACCATACCGGCAGCTTTGCTTCTGGCTATGGCTAATAGTAATCTGCTTTTGAAAATTTTGGTGTTCAGTTTGTAGTTTTTATTTCTCTTATCAATGTTGAGCCAAGCAGTCAGGTTTAACTTACCAACTGTTTCTAAGGGACAACCTGAGAGGACTTGCTTGAAATATCAGCTCAACAACTAGAAAAATGCAAGGATTCACCTCATAGCCCCCCCCCCCACTTTATTGTAAACTTGTCACTAAAGAGCGATTTTTTTTTTTCTATAAAGAATGTTTTATTACATTCTAAGGTATTTATAACTTTCACATCACACCACATATTGTTCAATCTGAGGATGATTGGAAAATGTTCAAAATATTACAAAACAATGAAGACGCTATAAAAACAAAAAGCTGCTTTTCATAAACACAGAATACCTGTTTGTTTTTTTGTTTTTTTTTGGGGGGGGGTCATACTTGACAATGTTTTATATACATTTTTTTTATCTTTTTAAAAAGATAAACCTATTTCTTTATAAAATCATTTCTTTTTTTTTTTTTTTTTTTTTTTTTTTTTTTTTGTGCTAGAAATATATTAATAGCCCAGCTATCAAAAACTAAATTTATCAAACTATTGCTTTTTCTAGTAGTCATAATTTTAGAACAATTTACACAAGTGTTATGTTTTAGGGACTACATAATGGTAATTAACTTGCAAGGAATTTATTGAATTTCTTTCACAGATTTAAGAGCATAACTAGATTGTGTGTGTGTGTGTATATATATATATATATATATATATATAACTTTTTGTGAGCTAAAAAATTTACATATTGCAATTATGAAAGGAAAACATATTTTGATCTTCCTGAATTAAAGTATGGAGAAAAAATGGGAGGCCAGCTGACCGGTTTCACCCTCACTATTCTAAAGCTGGATCAAGGTCGTTTTATTTATGAAAGCAAAAGAAACCCACAAAGGAAAAGGTTTAAAATAAAGTGGTGTGATAGTGTATAGGCGGAGAGAAAAAAAAAATAGGATAACACTATATCGATATACCTAAATTTTTTTTTTTTTTTTTTTTTTTCTCTCTCTGATATTGATATTAAAAGCCTGTTTTTTTCTATTTAAGATTTATTAAAACAAAACTTTTAATATACTCATGGATATGCGAGTGGCTATATGAAGTTTAATTTGCATATTCCTTTGAAAAACGAGCATTAACTACTTTTTTTATATTTGGTTTAATTTCACTATTATGCTGAATTCTATTTATGTATACTTTCCACATAATTACATAGAATGTAAGATGAAAACGTTCTAGTGTATGGCAATATATGACCTTGTCCATGTGTGCACGAAAAGTCTATCAGTCTTCTGATTATTTGGTCTACAGTTGAAATTTGATATATAGGATATTTGAACCTCTGGCACATTTTCGATTTGGTTTTTAGCTGCTAAGGGGTCAAAACTGAAAATTAAACAAAATTACCGTGATCTGGCATAAGTTTACTTTTTTTTTTTTTCTGCGTGTGTGTGCTAATTAAGTCATCCTAACCTAACACAGTTGCAAACTCTATCTTTGATATTTTACAACCAATAGTAAAGCATTATAGTAACTACTGTCTAAAAGATTTTTTATTTTCTGAATTTCATTAAAAAATTATAGGGTTAGTAATAATTTTTTAATGATATTAGTAACCTACTTACTATTTTAGAGACAATTAATATCTGATTTTTTTTTTTTTTTTTTTAATCACAACTAGTTATCACCTCCCATTCCTGAAAGCATATTTGAGTTGAAGTTTGCCACTATATCTGAATTTAGTTTTAACAATGTAATGTATAAGCAAATAGATGGAGTATACATGGGTTCAGTCCTGGAATCAACAATGGCAAAACAATTATCTGGACTCGTAAAACCTTTGGTCAATTTTTGATATGTAGATGACACATTCATCCTTATTAATTATGACATGAGGTAAATAAATTATTCTCCTTATAGCATACACCTCATATTAAAGTATACTTATGGAGGAGAGCGTAACTCTACCTTAGCTTTCCTTGATGTACTGGTAATAAAAGCTCCATTGTTACGTTTACAATATATTGATATAAGGTAAGTTTACAAGATTGTATACACACACTGGGATTTATGCGAGGGCAAAACCGATCAGCTGACCTTCCAATTTTTTTTCCATCATTTTATTCATGAATATAAAAACATGTCTTCCCGTCATAATATATATAATTAACCTGACGATTCCCTATGGGTAAGGAACATGGAAGCCTCTATAACTTAATTGCTGTAATTTTCATTATATATTTAGTAATCCAGGTAAGGTTTATATCCACAGGGTATACATCCAGAGAATTTTTTGTGTTAATAGTACTCAATAATAAATGTTTGTATAAATTGTATTTTTATAAAGTTTTATATGAATAAAACTTGTGCATGTATGTTTAAGCAATATTGAGATAGGAAAATGCAGTTAGTAATTAAACCTTCACTATGGACTCCTTATGTAGGCATCATTTCGTTGGGTGTCTATTGTCTCTTGGTATCAATTTGTTTTCAAAATTGAAATGATAATTAAATAAGATGTTCAGTAGAGAACTAAAATACTCGTTTTCCTTCATTTGACTGATAAAAGCTGAAATATAAACTTAATGTCATAATTTTTATTAGTGTTTAAATATCTCTTGAGATTCTGTCCATCCATTTTGCAATTCGAGATAGTGCGTTCATCATTAAATGTACAGATTAAATGCATCTTTATTCAGTTGCTCTGTGATAATGCTTCGCTTTGAAATAGTGCTTTCATTGCTAAACTCTGATTGGATGGACGTATCTTTAAAATGGATCCATTTTTTTTTTGTTAATTTTCTTTGTTGTAAAGCTGTTTAGTTGTGTTAATTTGTGATTCTCGAGTTTCTTCCTTATTTAATTATGAACATTATATGTTTATTTCTGTTCACTCGGCTGTAAATCATGCCCAGACACTTGATGGATTAAAGTGAACTTGGAAGAAGGGCAATTCATTTTGCCTGCAGCAATATTCATTCTTTGGATAAAGTCAGCTCATAAATTTACCCTTCATAAAGCAAACTTTTTCTCTTATCAATACACATATTTTTCTTTCTGCCCCTCCCTTTTACTGGAGAAAGCATTTGCCTGGCCAGACTTTATACATTGAGTCTTCTTCCCTCTCTTGCCAAACAATGTTTACACTGATAAAGCTTACAAGCCATGAATAATCAATAGTAAGAAACTTACTGAAAATTCTTTTTGAGGTAAAGTTTTTTTTTTTATTAGAAATACATTGAAGACAAAAATATTTGCAACTAACACTTTTGTATCTATTCATCTATTTTAAGAGGTGCATAAGGTTAATGGATACTGTTGCGGGCAATGCAATCATATCCTACCTTGTGTTCAGTTGTGCACTAATATTTAAGAACGGTATGAACCCACAAAATATGCTTAAATTAACTTGTGTTAATTGTTTATAGTGCATATTATTTTGTTAGTTAAAAACTGATTAATCTATATTAGGCACCGCCAAAACTGGGGGGGGGGGCAGGCAAGTACTTTTTGACGGACCGTCTTTTTAAAAATCTACTAAAAATCAGGTAATTATCCAATCAATACGAAATTTTCAGCGATTATTAAGAAAAGAATGAAATTTATAACAGTACTTATTAAACAATATTTATATATATATTTTTTTGCTTACAACCCCCCCCCCCCTTGTTTTGAGGGGGTTCCAAATATGCTTAAAATAATCATCTGAAACTGAAAAAAAACATTGTAGTAAGGGACGGGATTATAGATAAAAAAAAAAAAAAAATTATTTGCATACCTTATTTTGATGTCTGAATATCAGAACTTCGATTGTGTTTAATTATCCCACTTTTGAGTTTTAAAGTGTGAAATTTGGTGAATATGTTAAGTAAAATAATTAAAGTTAAGCAAAACAAAAATTTTTTAATATTTATACGAAAAAAGCCATTTTAAAATCTTTGATAAATAAATTAACAATTTCTTTTTAGCGAACCGAATAATGCATGACCATTATTAAACAGGGCATGCTTTGAAGAATCGATACAAAAAAAATGGATAAATATTGTGCCCTTTGTGTTAAAAATATCATTTTTTCGATCCAGTTTGGAAACGTTTGCCGCCTTTCGACTACGGTGGACCAAACACGCTGAAATAATTTTTTTTATTCTGCTTTAAATTGCCCCCTCCCCATTTTGGGAGCTTGACCCCCACACACATACACATTAAAAACCAAACTCATACAAATGCTCAGCATTAATAATACATTGAAATTTTCGTCACTGAAAAATAAGTTTGTTTTTTTTCATTTTATTTTTATTTTTTTGTCTTCCGTAGTTTGCTTTTTATCAAGAACAAATGTAAAGTTTGTAAACAGAGTAATCAAATCGACTCGAAGTAACTGGTTGCCTATATGAATAAGTGGAATTATTTAAAATCCAGGTACTTATATTATAATATTTTTGCATATTCTCATAGAAAATCGCCCTAAATCTTAGACAAGAAATAAAAAATTAATTCTTTCAAAACCGCCTTTTTTTTTTTTTTTTTTTTTTTTTTTTTTAAACTATTTACATACGTTTTTTTTGTGCAAAACAAAAAACGCCAATTGTTAACTTTGGGGGAAAATTTAACATTTCAAATTTAATTAAAAATAGAAAGTTTTACATTCTGCTTTCTATATGATGAAATTCAGGGTTTTATCTTTCTAGAAAAAAAGTTACTCAGAAATAATGGATTTTAATAAACGTAATTTCGTTTTAAAAAACTTGATTTTTCGGCCATTTTTGGCGGTGCCTAATGTGTATATATATATATATATATATATATATATATATATATATATATAAAAGCGAAAACGTGTGGGTGTCTCGCAAAAACTTTCAACAGAGGCCACGGATTTTCGCTAGATCGGTATCATTTTCAAGCTCGAATCTTCCGACAGCAAATATCGAAAAATTGGCCAAAAACATTCATTCCTTCACCCTCAACCAGATCCTTTTCTACAAGGAGGGGTGAAAAAATCGCTCCTTCATGACAAGATGGCTTTTACGCCTTGAATTCGTTTAAATATAAAAACCGACCCACATGCGCCCATGCATCCATAGCACAATGGATAAAGTGACGGTGTCATTATCTTAAGATTGCAGGTTCAATCAGAGTTAGCAGATATTTTTTTTTTTTTTTAAAACTTTTAATATTGAAACAAGGTTATTTATACCATTTTTTTTTTTTTTTTTTTTCGCTTTTCGCTGTTTTTTGTTTTTCCGATTTTTAAAGTTTTACGTTCATTTGCTGTCTAGTTTTTCAGATTTTTTTAAGTTTAAACAGGGTTGTTACTTCGCTTATTCTTTACTCCCCCCCCCTACGCACACCTCCAAACACCTGGGCACGCCGGGTATCCCCGCTAGTATATTGTAAAAGAAAAATGATCTATTTTAACATCTGTTCACTTTCTTACTCTCATAAAAACTGTCCCTCTGGTTGCATTTTTCTGCTTACCTGTTAAAAAGCATTACTAAAATTATATGCTAAGTCGATAGTAATGCGAGCTAATTTTTAACTGCAAATTTTTCAAAAACAATATTAAATCTGCAATAGAAAAACCAGATATTTTATTAACCTTTCTTACTAACCTAAGAAAATTCCAAATTTTCTTACAACTTAAATATTATCCCCCACCCTTTCAAAAAATAAAATAAGATGGTAATTACTGGAAGGATTCTCCTATAATATAAATATGACCTGTTGGTATATCTGCCTAAAACTTTCGACAGAGGCAATGGATTTTCACGAGATCGGTATCATTTTGAAGCTTGACCCTTCAGATGACAAATATCGAAAAATTGGGCAAAAAAATTAATTCCTTCACCCTCAACTGGGCATTTTTCTACAGGGAGTCGTTTTTTCGTCGATATTTTCAAGTCCTCCACTCTTTTTCAATTGTCTATCCTTAATTTAAACCTACGTCACTTCTGGTTTGGCGATGGGCGCAACAGCAAAGATGTCACTTTCTTTTTTTTTTTCACTTTTCCTCTAGTGCGGTATGAGTTAAAGCCTGCCTGTCTACTACCAATTTTTAAATTTTTATTTTTGTTTTATTTTTTTGCTCAACACACCTCCAAACACCCGGGCACCCAGGCTAGTTATAAGATTTGAATTGAATATTAATTCAATAGTCTAAAGCCGGAACTATTCTATCCATAAAGTACAATAGTTCACCAGTCTTAAAATAGTAGTTTCAGCTTCAAACATATACAAAATCTCCATAATTAATAGATTTTAAAAAAAGTTAAATTATCTGTAAGAAATATTGTAAAAAAAAAAATGAAAATAAAATACATTTCAACATTTTTGTTTTTCTGATTTAATTTTCTCAAATTGTTCAAGTTTTGACTAATAGGAGTTGAGCTCACGGTTTGAACTTGTATAAAGAATCTTTGAACTTTAACAATCTAAAGTTAAAAAGGCAGGCATTAATATACTTATGTAATCACATGACGTTTCATTTTTTTTTGTGTTAACCTTGTCTATTCAGCCGTTTTCTCCTACATTCTTTTTACCCTCATCAATGAAAGTGTTAATGGTTAATATTTTTTGTGTACAAGAGAAAGCTGTCAAAACTGAATATCAAAAAGAAAATAGTTGCTAGAAATCTAATTTTCAATTTTTCGTTTTCTGAATGTAAATGTACCTCACGAAAGATGAGTATTTCTATTTATGCTGTAAACATAATTTTTAGCCTAAAACCTGCAACTTGAAATTTTGACACCTTTTCAGTAGTAAAGGGAGGTCTTTTGAATAAAAGAAAATGTGGAAAATGTATGAAGGATTGAGTAGCATTAGTTGTAACAAATCCTTTTCAATAACAAATGACAAAAAAAATGTCCAGTGATGAATAAATGAAAGTAAAGATTTTTTGGTAACACCATATAAGAGCTTTTTCATGATAGTTATATAAAAAAATGAATATAAATTCATTGAAAAATATTTCATATTTAATACTTCAAAACTATTAATAAGTGCAAGAAAAAATAATGCTGTAATCAGAAATTGAACTCTTGTGTTAAGCAATTACTTAAATATCAAATGTCCTTATTCTTTCTAGCACAGAACAACTTTTAAGTGTCCTTGTGACATCTATAAAACTATGAGCGTAAACATTACCATTTAAAATAAGTTATGAATAAAGTAATTTTTGAAACGAACCGTTATGCATTAATAGCTGTACTTACCAGGCATTACCGAGAAGTTTTTATGTGTAACCATATTTTGTTACATCCAGGCTTATTTTTGAATAGAATTTTCAAGTAAAATGTAATTTTTTACTGTATTTTTTTTTATTTTAGGCATATTTTTAACTATTACTTTTATATATAACTAAAAGATTGTCATATGAGGGGTAAAATTAATTTTGTGAACAGAACAATTTTGCACCATTTTATGAATTGAAGATACTGAACCTTAACACAGGATTTTGGTTCTAGAAAATGTCTAAAATTTAAGGCTTAAACTTGAGCCTTAACAAGAAATGGAAATTTGAAATCTTGCTCAATTGGTGTCTAATGAATATTTATCAAATCCAATGCAAATTTTGTATTTGAATGGGACATTGCCATTTAAAACTGTTTAAAATACTACAAAGAAACTAAAATTTGAAGAATATAAATTTCACAAATTGGATGTATCTGTTTGAAGGGGCTTCCTTCGCCTTTATATAACATTGGGTTAAATATAATCCTCATTATGCCCCCATACACCCAGCAAGTTTTTCCAAAATTCATAATGATCTGTTAATTTAAGAATGAATCCTGTACATATACATTTATAAACATGTACATTTAACTTTGTATATATAAGAAGCTAAGAGTTAGTCAGCAAGTGACCCAATAGTAAAGTACTTATGTGACACATGCAGCAAGGAAGAAACTGGCTATGTAATGTCAGACTTGTATGTGAACAAATAATGTAGCATAAAATAGAATTTGTAAGTTTTTATTTTACATTTTTTGATTTTGAATATCTTTAAAAAATCATCAAAGCACAATTTGTTGATGCGAAAAACACTTGATATTTCATAATTTCTTTAATATAAATTTTAGAACATGCCAATTATTAAGCATGTAAGACTTTGTATAAAACCTTCCAACAATAGCAATGTAAATCAACCTTAGAAAAAAATCTCATATTTATAGAATACCAGATACTTTTGTGAGGTCAAATCCTGATTGCTTTGTCATTTCATTCATTATTTTGATTCTTTTATTTTTTAAAATTCTTTGTAGAAGTAATTATAAAATTTGCCTTAGAAAATATTAATTCTTTTTGGGTTTCTAATTAAATTTCAAGTATATTTTTCTTTTTTTAACTGACTTATATAATACTGTTGCCATGTGCCTTTCTAATGGGGTCTCTTGACTTGTCGGAGATTAATTGCTGTAGTGCCATAGAAATGCATTTTTTTTTTTTTATTAAATGAATTATACTTGCAGCATTTGCGCCCTATATTGAAGCCTATTCAACGAACGTGAATCCTTGTATTGATATGGACAATGGAGATGTGTTCAAATCCAAATTGGTCACATCCAGTTTTCATTGACTGAACTTGGATTGACCTTCCTTACCGTTGCTGTTTTAGATGGAAAATCTCCATTGAGGAAACCTTAAAGTCGTCAGCAAAATCTGATTCTCTTTAAACTCGATTTGAGTCTCAAGATTCTCCGGATAACGAGATGGCTGTGAAATTCATATTTGATTAAAAGGAGGTTTGAGTTGGGTGGAAGCAGGATGAATGATGGAAATGGAGAAGGGAATTATGTCTAGGGCCAGAAGTGAACATAAATCTCTGACCTTAGACTTCTTATTTTTAAATTAAAGTTAAAAAAAAAAAAAAGTTTCACTTTTAACTTCAACAAATTTGTTTGGACACAATTCTTACTCCCACCCTCTGCTTTATTAATGCAGAAAACTTAGATCTTTCAAAGATTTCTTGTATTTTAACTTTTGAAAAATATAAGATATCTTAAATGGTTAATCAACAAGATGGATGAGTTACATGATATTTTATGGATTTCAAGGCTTGCATGATTTTGACTTTCAATCTGAGCAGCTTAGAGAATTTTATAATTCTGGTAAAGAATTACTTCAGTTTTAGCAACAAAAATTGACTGAAAATGGAACATTTTCCCTTGAAATAATTCATTAGCAAAATGGTTAATAAAATATAAAACTTCTTTCACTTTTTTCCTGGTGTTTAACATAATATATTGCATTTTAAAATATTGTAAAACGCCAATTAGTAACAGTAGCAAATACATGTTCCTTCTGGTTAACTAATTTTGTTAGGGTGTATGTATATATATATATATATATATATACATGTAAAATCTCAATTTGCTAATGAACAAATTGTAACAATTTCTTGTTGCTGTATCCCCCCCACCCATAAAGAAGGTAATTCTTGGCGGGGGGGGGGCGGTATTGTAGCACAAAGAACTATCCTCCATCTCCCAAAACATGGAAGTAATATATATATAGACGTTATTGTGATAAAATATTACACAAGCACAAAATTAATCTCTAGGAGGATGGTCTCCTAAGAGACTGGATGCTACACAGAACTGATCATTAAAAGATAATACAATAGTCTGAACTAGTATAGCTTCAGATACTGATCACCATTAATAGATATCCTATCCAATGATGGCATTGGTGCAAGTTGTAGGCTCCCTTGTGTATCTCGTTCAAATTTTGCCTGCGACTATTGCTTTGCTTCCACTAATAACTTTAGGAAACTTATAAATCCATCTTTTCTTCTCTCACCTGTTAAATATAGTTTGACTACATGTGAGAAATTAATCTAGAATATTTTGAAATAACAGCTGCTACCAAGTACATTTCTATCACATGGTACACCGAGCACTTGCATGGTTATTACTTAATGAAGTTCACTTAACACATTAGTGTGCCAATTTTATGATTTACTAGTGGGGGGTACCCGGCGTTTCTTGGGTGTTTGGAGGTGTGTGTGGTTTTGGGTAAATCTAAACTGGGGCGGGGGGGTTTAAAAAGAAATTTTGGTAGGTGAGTGTGAGGATCGAACCCGAACCCATGAGGCAAAGTTGAAAATTAAAGTGAAAAAAAACGTGCAACGTTAACCACTGGGCCACCGCGACATACTAATGGAAACACATTCGAGTTTATTTAATTACTTAGAATTGACAGTTGCACGTTTTAATGACTTAATGCGGTGAACTTTGACTGCAGGGTAGTATTTTATTTAATGCAGGAACGCTTTTTTTTATTTTCCCAAGATGTTGGGAGGGGGCAGCTCCCCTTGTCCAAATTGAATAGCAATTGTCTGATATAAGGAAAATATTTCCACATTGATCAAATCTGATTGCTTTTGGACATTTCCGGCAATCGCGACCAGAAAAATACCGCCAGAATTAATGTTGCTTTTATTATACGAAAAAGCTTAATCCACATGCGGCAAGCAAAAATGTTGAATATTTATCTTCCCGAAGTCGAGCAAATTAAATGAAGGAACGATTTTTTCGGCACCCCTTCCTGTACAAAACTGATGATTTTAAGGTGACGGAATTAATGTTTTTGGCCAATTTTTCGATATTTGTCGGGCGAAGGTTGGAACTTTAAAATGATACCTATCTGGCGAAAATCCATGATCTGTCGAAAGTTTTTGTGAGACTTACAAACACACATACATACACACATTTTCGTTTCTATATATATAGATTACCCAAAATCTCTTGTAAATACAATATTACTGGATACTAGAATAATTTCAAAAATTTACTTTATTAAATAAAGCCTTCATTTATATTTATAGAAATGTGGGTTGGTTAGACTACTTTCCAAAGTTGTTTGGATTGAATAATAGCTGGAACTGATTGTACCCTTTAACTCTATATTTGCACATGTGAATGGAGATGGGTGTTGCCAATATACATCAGACAGTAGGTTTTATATTTGAAAGACAGTCCAATCTTTGACTTTGTGTGTGCATGTACACACACACACACACACACACACACACAATTTCTGAAGAATACAGATGTTGCTGATATATGGTTATCCTTACGATATTGAACAATGACCATGCGTGCTAAGGAGTTACAACAAATGCATGTTTTGATGTTTTCTGACGGTTGGAACGATCATCCTGTTGATCAAGGAGGGTGGATACCTACATTTTAAATAATCTGTTAAAATTGATGTCAAAACAAATGTCAAGTTATTTTGATATGTGAAAATAAGTTTCAAATAACAAATTGATAGCATAACAATAAATGGAGCTTATGTTAACCTTCAGTCAAAACCTAGCAACGTTTTTATACATATTAATACTTAATTTATAATTGAAATGAATAAACTCCTACAGTGATTTAGTAAACTTAGTATTCTAGACTCAAGGATTAGTTGGATTATCTTTAATATTTGCAGAGGCATGTTCAATTGTAATATTAATATGTAATATTTTGCAGAGACATGCGAAACTTCTGTTCGGTGAATTCATTTTACTCTTCCTAGGACGGATATTCAAATATATTCTGTTAATCTTATGTATAAAACTCTTATATTTTCAAATTCTATCTCTTCCGAAACCAAGTTGCAGCGCTAGCAGTATCAGAATTTTTGTAGGAATTTTTGACACCCCTAACACGAAACTGCGAATACAATATAAAAATCTCGTAATTTCTCTGTTAAAAGTGGGTTATTTATTTTCTTTATGGATTATACTTCCAAAATAAACTTACAGTTGTTTTAAAAGTAATAGAAATGTTTTTTTTTTTTTTTTTAAAAACAGTAATGAATTTTCCGAACTCAATATTTTTCAATTTTTAAACTTTAAAAATCTATCAAAATTTTTCTATTGATTCTATTTTTACGATATTTTCAGGGTCAATGTGAAATTTTATGTTCTTTCCAATAAACCGAATATAATATTTTAGACAAACGTTTTTTTTTAAATTCACGCCCCCCCCCCAAGTGTCACCCATTTTCAACTTTCTCTTAAAAAGTAAATAATTAATTTATGTCGGAGAGTTTTATATATCACAAATTGAAGAGAAAAGGTCAATAAATAATATATTCAAATTTAAAACAAAAAAAAAATCCCTTTTTTAGAAATTTACCTGTAAAGTCCGAAGTTTAAAACCTTTTTTTTTTAAAAAAAAACATTGTTTTTTTTTTTTTTTTTTTTTTTTTAATAAAACCTTGGTCCTTGCTCCTTTAATTGAAAAAAAAAATTAGGGCTTGAATTACATTTTTCGAGGAGTTATAAGCTTGGAAAGATGGGGTGGAATTATTCACTATTTTCATGAAATTTCTGACACTGCTAGAGCAGCGCTAAGAACCTCAAATGATTGAAATTTTTTTTAGGGACCATTGTTTTTATGGGTCTTCAGCTTGTGAAAATACTTTTCAAGAGGTCAAAAAGGGGGTCAAAATTGAAAAAATCATACATTTTCTACATTCATTTTGGTTTATTTTTAATCAGTTCATATGCATGTTACGTTGGTTTAGTGATAACGTCACCAGCTTTGAATGCATACAGTTTTGCTTTGGTTTCGATTCTAGCTGATGGCATCAAATAGTTTTTTGTACTTTTGAAATCAGGACTTTATATTTACGAAATCTGGACAAATTAAAATCTCATATTTAAGCATATTTTATGACCGGGGAAGCCCCCCCCCCCCTGTTATTACATTCTAACATTTTTTATTTCATTTTTTAAAATTCTGTAAATGCTTGTTTTCAAAATTAACAGTTAAGCTCTGTCAGTTTCTTGGCATTGTCAAGACATGAATGACAAGATAGAATTTCAAACAGTGTAATATTTAAAAGCAAACCATTTCACAAAATAACATTTTTAGTTTGGTAAAAAAGTAAATTCTAATTTTAATGAAAACTTTGCTCTCATTAACAATTTCTGAGTTTTAATTTCATTTCCATTTTATGGAGGATCCAAATATTTGTGATCTAATAACATAGACTTTAAGTTATTTTTAAATTATCTTACACAAATTGTCTGCGCATGATTATTTGATTTCAATAAGAAATAAACTGAAGGTGACTCCCCAAAATTTAGCTGCAAGGAATGAAGTATTGATTTTCTTTATATTTCATTATTTATTCCCGTGATTTTAACTGCAGATGTATGCACATATATTAGAATACCCGTCCTAGGACGGGTAAAATTGCTCGAAGAACACTTTTGCACCACTTTTATGTTCCCTTATGAAAATTAAAATAAACTTTATATCTAAAATCATTATTTCAATTTGGATAAAAATCCATAACCTAATTTTGATTTGAGAAAATTTATTACCATTAAGCCAAAAAAATAAAATCTTAAATGGTGTTTTACTTTGGATTAAATTAATTGCAAATCTGACATATTTGAATTTTCAAATAAGAGCTTGTTTGCATATTCTTCTAAAAACCCTTAAAAGAAAAATTTTGAATATTTTATAATTGATGTATATTTTAAATTTTGTAAAAAGGTGTTTGAATTTTCATTAAGGATTTCCACCCTTTATCTACTCTGCATAAAACAAATTAAATATAACCAATACTTGGAAAACTTAAACTCAGCAAATGTGTTCATTCATTGAAGAGTGAATTCTGGAGAAACAAATTTAAACTGTGAAAAATTTGTGTAAAATCTGAGGTTTATTGTATGCTGTCCTGTGGCAGCCATTGAACTGGCGAAGATCAGCAGTTGTACCCAAAAGTGTGGTTGGTTCTGCACAAAGCCTTCACTACTATAAACAAATCATCTGTGTATATTTCCAAACAATTTAGTTGTGATGGAGTTCATGCATCAAAATTGCTGGGAGGGTCTATCGCACACACTCGTAAAATCTTAAATTTTTTCATGCTTGCAGATTTTGTATATAAACCGATGTATTGATGATTATATTGTACCTAATATAGAGTAGTGGCCGTCCAACATGGCCTGGTCTTAAAACAAGCTTGGATATATTTTAATTCATGCAGATTTTGTATTTTTTACAAAGTTAAGTCTATATTGATTATTATATTATACTCAATATATACAGTGATTTCAAAAGTTAAGACTTGGGTGGCATCAGTTAGAATCGTAAACATTAGCGTTCCATATATATATATATATATATATATATATATATATATATATATATATAATGGCTAAATACAGATCAATCAAAAATGAAAATAAAGGTTAGCTAACCAGGTTTCGTTCATTGCTCAAGAGCTAAATCGAGGAAAATACGATAAAAAAAGTAATGAATATAGCGGGAGAGAGAAAAAAATTTTTTTCTTCTGTTTTTGGATGTTCTTGTGTCCAAGACATCCTTGTGTTTTCTTCTGTTTATCGTAAACCAACCTTTACTGGTCTCTCTATGCGTTGGGACTCTTTGTCCTATAAACCAAAAATACAATTTAATTAAGATTTTAGCACATAGGGCCTTGATGATTTGTTCTAAAGTTAATCTGGATGACGAGCTTAAATTTATTACTAAGACCCTTTGTAAGAATGGTTACTCCTTGGAAACTTTCTTAATAGTAGTTTCAACAATATCTAATTTTTATAAACCTAAAGAAATTAGTTAATAGATGTTCTGTTTGCCTACGTCTACCTTGGCTATGTAATATCAGTGACCGATTTCTAAGCAAATCTTTGTCTGTGCAATGGTTTTATTTTGCATCGAATCCACATATTTTTTCAACCAGACCGATGTTGTCATCCATTTGCAAAGATGTTCTCCCCCCCCTAATAATTCTATTTATTTAAATGTAGTTGCAGTGCACACTGTTGGGCGAACATCGCAAAGATTAGATTTCCATTTGAAACCTGTACCATCAAAGATTCGTTATGCAAATTTTTCACCTTCGGATGTTCTGAGTAATACATATGGTTCTGCGATTTGCGAGCACCTTATAAATAACCATGCGTGTGCCACGAATTTCAGTGCTGACATGTTTACGATCTTAAGTCGCACTCACCCTTTCATTTAAAAATTGAGACCTTCTCTTTGCAAGCAAAAACAATTTTTTAGGACTTAATTTAGTGTCTATGTAATTTCCCCCCCCCCCCGTTTATTTTTCGCTTTTTTTTTTTCTCCCCCGCCATGTTCATGACTTTTTTAATCGTATTTTCTTTGATTTGCATCTGTTGAGCGAGGAACGAAACCTGGTTAGCTAACCCTTTTTGATTTTTTAAATCCTGTTGGTTGGTCTGTATTTAGCCATTATTAAATTCTGTACCCAACGAAAAATTTATATATATATATATATATATATATATATATAATTGGTACATTCAAAAGCCAATCAATAGATTTAGAAAACAGAAATAACTTGTCTGGGAATGAATGAGGAACTGTTCTCATACCCAACTCTAAACCTTCTGTTATTGTAATGTTATAAATATTTATTTGTCTATGAAATCCTCAACACCAGCTGTAAGATATTTTTGTTTAGATTCAGACTAAATATTATTTGGATCTAACTTTGAAAAATCGGACCAGATAACTTTATATATTAGATATATTGTCCATCATATAATACTTCACAAATTTGTGTGGATCATAGTCATTCATGTTGTATGAATAAGGAAACTAATTGTAAGGAGATATGTTTAAAATAAATGTTGCAATTGTCTGAATTTCAAATAAAAACGTATTGGATATTGCTACAAAATGTACTTTTTTTTTTTTTTAATACCATTTTTTGTGAAAATTTAAATTTAATTATATCGTTTGGTAATTAAATTATATAAAATTGTTTTAAATTAAAACTGAAATTTTTCAAAAAATATTAAAACTAGCAGTACTCAAGCCTTTGTTTTACCTGAGAAAGTATATATATAATTAAAAAAAAAAATTCTGGGCCCCAACTTGGAATGAATTATGGCATGAATGCAAATCTCATAAATTTAATGTAAAACATTAGGGAAGCGAGGAGGGGGGGGGAGTGTAACCCCCCCCCCGGACTTAAGCAAGAAGTTTAATTGCAAACCCAGATACAAGTGTAGTGAAGGGCAGTTTTTTGTATAAAGATAAACCTGTTAAAGGTTAATTTCATCAAATTAAAAAAACACATGAAAAAAATAGTGATAAAAAAGTACTTTTTATTTATTCTTGTGATCAAGTGTGAAGGTAGGCACCCATAATGTAAATTTGTTTTAAGTGTGGGGGGGGCACTATGGCGGTTACCATAATGTAATTCTTGTTGGGTAGGTCACCATTTCGGCGTGTCCCTCTTTTGGGGAGTTGTCGAAATTAATAAGACGGGAGTAGAAACCAATCTGGGAATAATAATAAAGAAACAAAGGAACTTCCAAACGAAACGGTTTTATATTAATTTCAGCGTACAAGTGGTATCGGGTTATAGAAAGTTTGTGATTTTCATTTTTGTCCCCTGACTCTGGAACCACTCGCATCTCCGTCTGTTCTCCGCCCTGATTGGTTACAACCTCTGGTCACATTTTGAGGAAAGGAGGAAGGGGGGAAGGGAAGAGTAGGGAGAAAGACACATAATGGAGAAATAGTAGTCTTGGCTTCACTACACGAGTCCCCCTCCCATAACGGAGTTAGTTAATATCCTTAGAATTACTACTATGTCTACTTCTGTTTAAAAATAAAAATATTCATTTTTCTTTTTCCATGTCACTTTTCTTCCTGATCTAATTTATACATGCCACCAGCAATTTTACTCTCTACTTTATGGGTATCATCTGTTCTGACATCCTTATCATTAGTAGTACCTATCTGTGCTTTCCCAGTCACTCTAGTTCTATTACTGCTAGTTGGCTCTGTAAATGGTTTTAACCTATCGATTGATACGTGTGCATGAGTACCGTTATTCATATCCATCTGGAAGTGTTTATCTGATCGAGTCAAAACTTTATAACGACCCAAGTACGTTTCTAATGGTTTCCTAACTCGATCAACCCTTAACCATACTTTCTCACAGGAAATTAAGGTTTTCGGTATAAAAGATTTTGCATTTCCATGGATAAATCCTTTTCCATTGAGTACGTCGATTTGGGGCATCCATTCACATAAATTACGTACATACTTGTTGTTAACTGGAGTTTCTTTTTCTACTCTCTGCTTGTGTACCAGCTGATGAGGAATCAATAGTGGTGCTCCAGTAACAGTGGTAAAAGGTGAAAAACCTGATTCATTAGGGGTGCTGCGTATACCTAGTAGGATCACTGGTATCGCTTTCATCATTCGCGCTATTATCGCTGCTTTAAGGGTACGATGTGCTCTTTCAATAATCTCATTACTTTGAGGATGATACTCAATCGGTAAACACCTACTACCTTGGCCAACTCTTGAAACAATTAGCTCTCAAATTGGCTGCCTCTGTCAGTTACAACATGCAATGGAACTCCAAATCGAGATATCCAGGCATTGATAAATGCCTCTGCTACTGACTGCAGTTATTTCGATCATTTGCTGTAATTCGATCCAGCGAGTTGCACGATCAATACAGGTCAGCAAATATTTGTATGGACTGAGGTAAGAATCTGACTCATTGCATGTTAGCGGTAATGGGCCAACAATATCAATATGTACTGTTTGGAAATGTGCGGATGGTAAATCAAACTCCTGGACTGCAGACTTCGTGTCTGAACTGTTGACATGCAACACATTCTACACAGAATTGCTTGACTGTCTTATCTAAGTTAGGCCAGAAGTATCTAGACTTAATCAGTTTAATAGATTCTCCAGTTCCATGGTGCGCTAAACCGTGTAAACTGTCAAAAACAGTCCTACGAAGCTCTTTTGGGACAAACGGCCTGGGGTACTTGGTTGAAGTATCACACAGGACAGAGCCAATTTCACGTGACACGCAGTATTCTTTTAAATTAGCGTATGACTTTATTTCATCTCCTTTTTGTGCCTGGGCTATTTCAGCCAAATAGCATGCATCTATTTGCACTGCTAAAGCAGTTCTAGACATACATTCTGCAACTACGTTCTCATCTCCTTTAATATACACCACATCAGCGATATATTCAGCAAGTACCGATAAGTGTCGTTGTTGTCGATCCGACTTTGCGGGTGTCTGACTATAAAAGGCTCCACATAATGGCTTATGGTCGGTGAATGATGTCACATGACGACCCTCTGAGGTGACGGAAATGTATTACTGAAAAATAAGCCGCCAGTAGCTCTCTGTCGACCGTAGAATACTTGGCCTGGGCTTGCAAAAATTTCTTGGAAAAGAAACCTATAGGTACTGGTTTCTTATCTATTAGCTGGTGTAATGCAGCACCAGCTGCGTATTGACTACTATCCGTAACCAGGTGGTACTCTGTGGCTGAAGACTGCGGATGAGCTAATGCCGTAATTTCTGACAATTTGCTTATTATTGTTCTGAAAGCATGAGTTTCTTTGTTTAGCTCAAACGTTGCTTTAGGGTCCAACCTCATTCGTTCGGATAGTGGTAGCACTATGGTTGCGTAATCAGGGACTAACTTACAATAAAAACCTGTCATTGCCAGAAATCTACGCAAGCATTTTGAATCTTTGAGTACTGGAAAAGTTTCTAATTAAATTTTTTTTTTTTTTTTTTTTTTTTTTTTTGAAGTAGGCAACAAGCCTTCTTTGCTTACATGAAAACCTAAGAAGTTCAACTCTGGCACTCCGAAAACACACTTAGCTAAGGAAATCTTTAAATGATCACTAAGAATCCTGAATACCTTATCTAAGTCTTCCTTGTGCTGTTGTTCACTTTCGCTAAAAACTAGTGTTTTCTAAATATACGAATACACAATTTAATTTTAGAAATATCTTGTCCATAAAACGCTGAAATGTGGCTGCAGCATTCTTAAAACCAAATGGCATGTGATTAAATTGAAATAAGCCAAAAGGTGTCACGACTGCCATCTTAGGCACATCTTCAGGGTGTACTTTAATCTGGTGATATGCTGCAGTCAAATCGAACTTGGAAAAATATTGTCTACCAGCAAGTTGTGTAGAATGAATTTATGTTCGGTAGCGGTCTCTTGGTAATGCTATTCAGCGCACGGAAGTCACCGCAAGCTCGACATGAACCATCTGATTTCTTCACTAAGTGCAAGGGTGTTGCCCACTCGCCACTGGAAGGCTGGATAACTCCAATATTTAGTAAGTTCTTTAATTCCGCCTGTGCTGCGTCTAATTTAGGACTGTAAAGTTGCCTGGCTTTAGCAAAGACTGGTACATGGCTGCCTGTATCAATCCTGTGATACACTCCACCATATTCTTTGTATCGCTATGAGGTGATATTACGCTACTATAGTTATTTCGTTAACGTATTCTGCTAGGTCTATTTTATTAATCAATACAGTATTGGTTTCAGTTATTGTTGACTTGAATTTCGCGCTCTGTTACATTATCACGGATGGATCTATTCTTGCAATTCACTGCTATATTAAACTTGTTTAAAAAGTCAAATCCTAACAAAGGGTTAGTGACATCCGCGATCACGAAACTCCATTGGAAAGATCTTCTTAAATGTGGAATCTTGACTTCTAAGCTAGTTTGACCATAGCATTTTATGCTTTCGCCGTTAGCAATCGAGATATGAACAGGAGTTGGTTCCAAGGTAATTCCATTTACTACAGAACGTGGTAAAATTGAAATACTGGCTCCTGCATTTACAATAAAGTTTACTTTAGACGCTTCTATTTTTGCAGTAATTTCTAGTAACGGCGGCACTACCGGAGCAAATGCAGTCCGCCCCTTTAGTTTTCCGAATCGCTAGGGGCGGGAGATGAGGGACGCGAGTTAGATAGCATTTGTATATTGCTCTTTTTCTTTGGCCATTTACACCACGGCTTACATGTACGAGCCTCTTCTGTGAAGTAAATATGGGTTCTACATACTCTTGGTCGCTGTTTCCTTCTATACGGGCGTAGACCAACTGGTGTTGTTTCGCCTGTATGTCTAGTACCGTGGTGACTTGTTCGAGCCTGACTTTCTACAGTCTGAAATGCCGGTGTATTTTCTATTAACGGCATCAAGTTGTTGGACAGTCGACCTAACTCTACCAAGGGCATCGCGGTATGAGCCGCTATCACCGGGGCAATTTGCTTTGGCAGTGCACGTATAAACTTATGACGCACTATTTCATCGCTTGCTCATATTCTATTTGCAACAGTTAACATCTCCTGGAGGTATATTGACGGACAGCCCGGCAACGTAGTGGTCCTCATGAATTTCTCCAAGAGTTCAGGTCTAGTCTTTTCGTAGGTAGACAATACCGACTCCTTTAATTTAACAATCTAACGAGTGTAAAACTGCTGGTGGTATATTCGTCACTACGTCAGGTGGAAATGCACTTGTAACGGTATAAAATTTGGTCTCGTTTGTAGTAATGTCGGAGATGGAACTGTGCTTCTAATATTGCAAACCATCCCTCGACACTAGTTTCCATAAATTGTGGGGGGTTTTACGCTTACTTGTTGAGCATCCATTATGATTTTACTAATATTATTTATTTGAAAAAAAAAAAAAAAAAATTGTATGATTATTTTTATCTTTTAATTTTTTTTTTTTTTTTTTTTTTTTTTTTTTTTTTTTTGAAACCGCGACCAAAAGAAATGGCGGGGGGGGGGGGGGCTAGGTATAAGAGAAAGGAAGGAAAAGCGTTTACTCACCAGAGGTTGAATTAACCGAGAGATTTGGGTTTCAAACTTATAAAAAAAAAAATTATTTTTTTTAAGAAATTATATATATATATATATATATATATATATATATATATAGTTCTGGTTAATGTCTTTGACAAAACCTGCGTTATTGTCCGGGCGAATTTCTACGTGCTAATTTCCTCAGGTGTTTAAGATGACAATTATTTTTGTATGCGGCACTTCTTTAGACAGATTTATATATATTTATTTATTTTATTTTTTATTTTTTTGTTTGTCCTCGGACTTCGCTGTTACGTAGTCATTGCTTGTCCGTGTTCATATGGACGTCGGGCGTTCACCAAATTATGGCGGTTACCATAATGTAATTCTTGTTGGGTAGGTCACCATTTCGGCATGTCCCCCTTTTGGGGAGTCATCGAAATTAATAAGACGGGAGTAGAAACCAACCTGGGAATAATAATAAAGAAACAAAGGAACTTCCAAACGAAACGGTTTTATATTAATTTCAGCGTACAAGTGGTATCGGGTTATAGAAAGTTTGTGATTTTCATTTTTGTCCCCTGACTCTGGAACCACTCGCGTCTCCGTCTTTTTGCTTCCAAAACGTTTTGTATCTCTTTGTATTTCGCACCAGAACTGTTCTCCATCCTGATTGGTTACAACCTCTGGTAACATTTTGAGGAAAGGGAAGAGAGAAAGACATGTAATGGAGAAATAGTCTTGGCTTCACTACAGCACTTAAGCGTATGGTGAATTTTTTTTTTTTTTTTTTTCTTGAAGTTAGAAGACGGATCATAAAAAGGAAAAAAGTCAAAGTAAAGAGCATGCAAAAATAAAAAAAAAAGTGATTCTGTAATTTGTTAAACAAAAACATGCAAAATATGATTAGGAAGCAAACTGCATTTAATTATGATCAAGCAGATGTATCTATCGACAAATTTTAAAATCTGTTATAGCCATCAAAAGGGGGAAATAACTCTAAAGAGTTATTGCCCTTTGTAAATCTTAGAAAAAGATTGGAGAGTTCCAAAAAAGAAAAAAAACACTGACAATATGGTGGCTGGGC
Organism: Euprymna scolopes; assembly: GCF_053919585.1. Classification (NCBI taxonomy): domain Eukaryota; kingdom Metazoa; phylum Mollusca; class Cephalopoda; order Sepiida; family Sepiolidae; genus Euprymna; species Euprymna scolopes. Next base: position 89,015,001 of record NC_136484.1, on the reverse strand, counting down.
TTATACATGTATATCATTCTGTAAATGATTAATGTTTCTGCCATGAATAAATTGTATTTAACTTACAATGAGCTTGTTTACTTATTACTCGAATATTCCATTACTGAGGCAAACCATTTCTCCAAACACAACAAAATGGCGATGAAGATGAGATTAAATACCAAACCTCAAAAACAAAACTCACATGGTGAAAATTTAAGAAAAAAACAAACCGCAGAAATATTTTGTGCAAACAGAAAAAATCTTTTGCTCAATTTTTTTCTGAACTGAAGAGAAAAAGATACTTTTTTCCACTTTTTTTGTGAACACACAAAAACACTTTTCTTGCAAACAAACGGTTTGTGCACAAACGAAAAAAAAAAAACGGAGTTATTTACATCATGGATCAAAAATTATTGGAGAAAAATATTGCAAAACCAGCAAGAATTTTTAAAAGCTCAAAACTATTTGAAAATTTAAACATCGGGACACCGAAATCAATTTCTCTGGAAATAGTAAACACAATAACTGACTTTTCATTCAATCCGGATGTAAAGCAGACCTTTACTGCTTGGTATGGGCGATGGAAGGATACGTTTCAACATGAGTTTGCATCCATGGATGAAGCATGAAAAGTATGTTTGCTACTTCATAATCTTGACACTGCAATGAAATTCAGATTACATCCTTCTGAAAACTCGAAGAGATTTCACATTTGATGAAACAATAGCACAGTTATTGGTCATTTTTGAGTCAGCATCATGATTGAATATCCGTTACAATTGTTTGAAATTAAAGAAAAATGCTACACACGATTTTGTCAAATATGTTGGAATTGTAAATCTACAATACAAAAATTTTTGGAAATTGCTGACAGAGGATCAATTTAAATTCCTCATTCAATCATAGGGTTACAATCTCCAGAAAAAAAAAACATTCACACACGTCTACTCTACGTTTATAGTAAAAAAAAAAAAAATAGTACAAAGCAATAACAGTACAAATTCTGACCACAGAATGTCAATGACTAGTCAATTTAAAATAACACAACTGTAACCAGACGTGCACCCCCTCGACAAATCACCGACTCCCAACGTCGTGTACCGTGGATTTTTCGTTCATGGCTGGATCATCATTTTCTCTCTGGTGACACACATGGTTTCACAAAAGTACAAATATGAGCAAAGAAAGGAAAACCACAAACACCAATGTTCATATATAAATTGACTGGACTTGTGTGTGTCTTCTCCTCGTTCTATTGATGTTACATTCGTCTATCACAGTCAACTCTATAATTGTTCAACTGTAGTCGTCATCAACTCTTATCCACCGTCAAGGGTATCTAGTTGTCAACTCTAACTGTCCAACTTCGATCCACCATCTAGCGCATCTAGATGTCAACTGACTGTCTGCTATGTCTTGATCTCTCCGGTCGCCCACCCCACCCTGGCTACCAGAAGCTGTTTCCCTGTTTTATCAGTAGGTTTCTATTGTTTGCTTCTTCCTATCTATTGTTGATTGTAAGATATTTCCTCTTTGTTTATTCTAAGCCATTTCCTATCTCTTTGTCTATTCTCCCCCCCCCCCCGTCTCAGCTCAAATCCACCTCAGGTCCACTTTATAGTATTACACAACAAAGCCCATCGGTTTCTAACATCAAATCGGTAGAGAAATCCCTAACTGGAAATAAAGAAGTTGCCAACACCCTGTTGGTCATCTGGAGAGATGTACTATGCTCGTATTTGCCCATTTAAAAGACCGGTCAATACTATTCATGTTGTGGGCATAAGGACGGATTTTGTGGTAAAAATAACCGCAACACTTCCAGGATGAATACTGCATAGCCAAGAGGTAAACACCATAGAAAATCGCCAAGACGTTTCCAGAAAGCCACATTTTTTTCCACTTTCAACATGAATTTTGAAACTCGGAGAAAATATACTTGAGATGAACAAGCCAATGAACTTTCAATTTGATACCACTTCGGATATCACTTTAATTTCAGTTGTTGGGAAAACCAACTCTTAAAGACAATTCTTGTTGCTTGTGATGTATCAGGAAATAACTGGCAAGTTAACATGCAATGTCTCTTTTAAAGGAGAAAAAAATTCAGGTGTGCTGTTTCTGATGCATCAACCCCGAATCTTCTAATTTGGATTTTATTAAAGAACTCTATCTTTTCAATATTCCTCTAAAGTCAGTTTTCAGTTCTTTCAATATTAATACTGCAGCAGATGCTGAAACACATTTTAAGAACATACTTAAAGCAAGGTTCAATGTTTATTAAGAGGGACTTAGATGTTCTAAAGTTAAAGTACTTTAAAACTGAAGGCAGATGCAAAGATAGTCTTCAGAACAAAGTGTCCACTACCATTCGCATAGAAAGGTTTGGATCATCTACAGGGAGTAATATAACTTGCAAATTACTCATCCTGGGCAGCATCTATTGTCATTGTGAAGAAGGCTAATGGCAAAGTATGCCTATGTGTGAACTTCAGCACAGGACTAAATGACAGCCTGGAGACCCATTAGTATCCACTACCCGTACCAGAGGATCTGTTCTCAAAACTCAATGGTGAAACTTGTTTTACAAAACTGGACCGTGGAGATGCATATCTACAAATGGAAGTTGAAGAGTGTAAAAATCCATTTTCCATTTGGGCAATTTGAATTATGAGTAGCTCTGTAGCTACTTAGAAATGTTTCTATGATCTCTTTAGTTTCTTCCCCTTTCAACTTCGAGAGCACTCTTAAATGTGTCGAAAGTGTTCAACTTGGCCATTTGGTTGTGGGTGGAAAGGTGGAGATCTGAGATGGTGAATAAGGTTTTGTTTACAGAAGTCTGAAAATTCTCAGAAACTAAGACTTCAGGAATGCCAAGTCTTGTTTCTTTAGTTTCATTTGATGTAGTATGGTCCATCTGGAAAACTACTTGCTGTAAGTCAAACAATATTAAGTAATGTTCATTAATTGGTCCTGCAAAGTCCATGTGTAGTCGTGACCAAGGCATTTCTGGAGTAGGCCATGCTTGCAATGTTTTCTGAAAAGACTTTGCTACCAGTTGACATTTGGCACAACTTTTTATAAGTTCCTTTAATTGCCTGTCCATGTTTGGCCAATACACATAGCCACGTGCCAAGGATTTCATCAGATTAATTCCTTGATGTTCATAGTGGAATTGTTAGAGAATTTTTGGAGTTTGAACGGGACATGTTCTCCAAAAAGTGTTCCATTGATCTTGGATAAAGATTTTCTATATATATAAAAAAAAAAAAAAATGGTTGAAGTTGATCATAATCCTAATTGGGGTGTGTCTCTTAGACGGCATTCCTCTTAGTTCCACTCCATCTCAGAGTGGTATCTTTCAAGACCTAAACTTTAAATGAAAATATGTACAACAGACATCAGTGGAGCAGCAATAAATATAAAAAATGAACTAATCATTGAAACAAAAAGCTCTAGAAAAATTTGAAAAGAAAAAGTATTATACAATCTTTAAGTATTATACGATTCTTATAGAAAGAGCAACGAATGTGCCATAGCTAGCTACACACACTGGGTCAACAAAGGTAAAGCTACATAGCTTATTACACCATATCTTAATTTGTTTCAGTTTATCTGTTACACCTCCACATTGTATTGCCTTATAAACTCAAATTTCCTTAATGTATATTAAACAATGTTTTAAGCAAAGTACATGAGTATATATATATATATATACTTATGTGTGTGTGTGTGTATATATATATATATATATATATATATATATATAATTATTTCCCCAAAACCTCTGGCCTTGATGAATATTTCTCATGTATCTCCCCTCTTGTTGAAATAGGGTACAATTATGAATATCTCGCATATCAAATAATCCTTATACACTGAAATTTACTTCATATATGAAAACCAAAAAGGAGAAATATAACATGAGAAATATTCATCAAGGTCAGAGGTTTTGGGATATATATATATATATATATATATATATATATATATATATATTACTCATGTACTTTGCTTGAAACCTTGTTTAATATACATTAAGGACATTTGAGTTTATAAGGCAATACAATGTGGAGGTGTAACAGATAGACAAACTGAAACAAATTAAGATATTGTGTAATAAGCTTACATATTTGGAATCGAGTCTCTCCTTGCTGTTATTCAGATCATTTGAAACCATAGCAGGAAGTTTTAATCTCTCCAAGGCCAGAGGTTTGGGATGAAAGATCAGATTTTGTAATTCATATGCAAAACTAGGAAAACGAATAACTGATTGAAACATTTTATGGTTGTAAATAAAGTGCCAAAAACAGGCCCTAGATGATTCTCTTAATGTGTGACCTTAAGAGCAAATGTCATATAGCACAATTCAGGTCATTACCTTTCAAATAAACCTTTTTGTTAAATTCTGATCAATAGTTGCTGATATTTGGAACTTATAAAATTAATAAAAAGGTGAGATTATATATAATATATATATATATATATATATATATTAGTTGAACATCTGTGTCTGTCCGGTTACGAATAGGCTCCTATATGGTTGACTATTATAGAAAACTGATCACATATAATGATAGATGTATCAAGACACAGGAATGGGTATGTTTGATCTGGCAGAACGGTGGTTCCTTAAAATTGTGGGGTCTGTGTTTGCACCTGGTCCAAAGTATGGAAATAAAAAAAATTTAAAAATGAAAAAAAAAAAAAAAACGTTTACAAGGGTTTTTGATATAGATGTACATAATACTTTGATAAGTATGTTTTAACTTAAATAGGGATGGTATAATAAAATTGTGGGGTCTACGTTCGCGCCTGGCCGCCATAAAATGGAAATAGACACAAACTTTAAAGACTTTGATATCTATCTGCGTAAGTATACTTTGAGAATTGTTTCAGTTTGAAGAAATATGTGATAAAGTTATGGGGTGTTCATTCGAACCTGACCTCCATAGAATGGAAATATGTCACAAAGTTTAACAAAGTTTTTTAATATAGATCCACAGAATATCGTGATAAGTGTTTCCGTGTGAACAGGTATGGTATAATAAATTATGGGGTTTATCTATTTTATTTTTACTTTCATCATATTTTGCTTTGGTTTTGATACCCCTAATTCAATCCAAATTTACAACCCTTCCTTTTCATAACCTGTCATACTTTCATAAATCAGTCCATTTTCTGTAGGCTGTTTTTGAACCCAGTCAATGACAGGTACTTTTGCTAGTATATATTATGCATATACTCACTCGTAGCCTAATTGAATATTGCTCATGTTTGCTTCTATGGGACAAGACTATATGGAAATTTTCAGCCTTTTTGAAGATTATAATACTATTCTTTGGTTAAGATTTATGAACCTATATTTTCAAACCAATAAAATATGCCCAAATTTGTAAATATAGTGTTCTGCAGGCCAACTTCAGTTTTGTTGCTTCAGTTGTCTTCCCTGTCACCTTGCCAGGCCACTAATATATATATATATATATATATATATATATATACTAGCATGGGTGCCCGGCGTTGCCCGGGTGTTTGGAGGAATATGTTGAGCAAAAACAAACAAAAAGTTCAATTTTTTAACTTTGACCCCTTAAAATTTATTGTTTTGGTCTCAAATAAAGTTAAGTTAGATCCATGTCCAATGAACCTGTATCTAAAATTTCAATTGTTTAGACCCCAAATTGTGGGAGTTTGGTAGAGTTCTCAAAGGTCAAATCGTTGAACTTTGACCCCTTAATCGCCAAATTTCTGGCCGAAAACCGATCATAGATTTTCCCAAATCTCAGTAGCCTGTATATCAAATTTCGAGTCTGTAGACTTAAAATTGACAGTTATTGCGTAGGGAAATGTACACACCCACACACACGTTCACTTTTATAGATATATAGATAGACTAGCATTTTAGCCCGGCGTTGCCCGGGTGTTTAGATGGGTATGTTGAGCAAAAAAAGTGGTAGTAGGAAGGCAGGCTCGAACCCATACCGCAAAGGAGGAAAAGAACTGGGTAAAACGTAACGTTTATGCTGTTACAACCACCGCCACACCGGAAGCGAGATTTAAAATTAAGGCTAGACAATTTAAAGAGGATAACTTTAAAAAATATCGGCGAAAAAAAAAGTGACCCCCCCCCCCGTAGATAAGTGCCTAGTTGAAGGGAAGATATTAATGTTTTTAACTAATTTTTCGATATTTGTCGTATGAAAGGTTGAACTTTAAAACGATACTGATCTTGGTAAAATCCGTCGCCTCTATTGAAAGTTTAAGGCAGACATGCAAACAAATACATACATTTATATATTGGTAACTAAAATTTTTCGACCCAAACTGATTAAAAAGCTTGCCCTATCTCTGAATACCCTTTATGTAAAATTTCAAATATTTAGACCAGAAATTGTCTGAGTAATTTGGAAGAGACCGCAGAGGTCCATTTTTTTTTTTTTTTTTTTTTTTTTTTTTTTTTTTTTTAACTTTGACCCCTATTATGACCCCTTAAAATTTATTGTTTTGGGCTCAAATCAAGTTAAGTTAGATCCATGTCCAAGGAACCTATATCTAAAATTTCAAGTGCATAGACCCAAAATTGTCGGAGTTTGATTGAGTTCTCAAAGGTCAAATCGTTGAACTTTGATGCCTTAATTGCCAAATTTCTGGCCGAAAACCGATCACATCGATTTTCCCAAATCTCAGTACCCTGTATATCAAATTTCGAGTCTGTAGACTAAAAATTTACAATTATTGCGTAGGGAAATGTACACACACACACACGTTCACTTATATATATATATATATATATATATATATATACATACACACACACACACACACACACACACACACACACACACACACACACAAAAACTAGCAGACGACCCGACATTGCTCAGTTGTAAAATATTCTTAATTGTATTTTTATTCATACAGATTTTTTAATCATAGAGCCAGTCCTCTATTATTGTACCCAATATAAAGTTGTGGCTTTTCGGTGTGGCCAGGTCTTAAAATATTTTATGCAGATTTCATGTTTATAAAACCAATGTACTATATTAATCATATACAATATATAGTAGTGATTTCAAAAGCTGAGAAAAAAAAATGACTTGGGTACCAAAAACCAAAACTTATCTCTCCAGCATTTAGTTACCATGTGAACGATGTCCATACATATATAAAAACTGTTAAAAAATGGTGTTAAAGTATAAATGTATATTTGAACATGCATAGAACTAACATTTTTAGTTTACTTATGCTTGACAAGTTCCAATTTTTTTCAATTTTGACCCCTTAGCAGCTATTTTTTTTACCAGCTAAACACTAAATTAAAATTGTCCCACAGGTTGAAGTTCCCTATATATCAAGTTTCAAGTCTGTAGACCAAAAATTGACAGTTTGGTAGAGGCCGTTCCGCACACACACACTGACAAGATCGCTTATATATGTGTATGAGTTGATGCTTTTATTTGGGATAGTAGCAGAAAATGTATCTATTTGAACACCACTCCTACTCTGCTAAAGATTTGGGAATTATATTCATGTCTATCTGCCAAATGAATTTCTATTTGAATTAGTTGCAAAAATCCAATTCTTTCATATAATATGTACATATTTCAAAAATAATCATACACAATTTTTAAAAGCCAATTACATATACTTCGCTACATGACATTTACAAAGAATTTAGAACCATTTTCGTTCAGATGTCATTCGTTGTAATTTTAGTCCTTATTAACAAATTATCATAATGTGACAAAACTGTTTTCATCAATCATAACTTAATATTGTTGTGATCCGTTCAAAGCATGCATTAATTCTTTCATGCATTAACGTTTTAAAAATCGTTATTGAAAATTCCAGAATGCATTGTTAATCCCTTCTATGTACACATCTGAGCCAATGATAGCCAGCATTATTAGAGCAAGAGTTTCCTTGCTTCCTCAATTTTTGTGTGCAACTCAAGAATGCAAGCCCTACTAGTAAAACAAATATATATAAACTAGTCTATACAAATATATATAATCAGCTAGTCTATACAAATATATAAACATTTAGTCTTATATATATATATATATATACTAGCAGTGCAACCCGGCTTTGCTCGGGCCCTATGTACTGTTCATAACTTAATGTGCATATGTATGTCAAAAAGTGTGCATATGTACGATAATGCCTTTCTATATAATAGGCTTCTTTAACTACCATAGAGAAAAGTTGGTAAGGACCGCAGAGGTCAATTTTTTTAACTTTGACCTCAATTTCGACCCCTTTACATTGTTTTGGGCTGAAATCGAATTAAAATGTTTGACCCATGTCCAAATAATGTACATTTAAAATTTCAAGTGTTTGGACCCAAAATTGGCAGAGGAGTTTGGTAGAATCTGAAGGTCAACTCTTTTAACCTTGACCTTTTGGCAGCGAGACATTTGCCTAAAAACTGATTAAAAAGCTTGCTGCATATCTGAATACCCTTTATGTAACATATCAAATGTTTAGACTTCAAATTGGCTTAATAGTTTGCTAGAGACCGCAAATGTAAAATCTTTTGAACTTTGACTGCTTGGCAGCCAAAAACCAATGAAAAAGCTTGTCCTATGTCTGAGTAATTTGCTAGAGACTGCAGCGGTCAATTTTTAAAATTTGAATCCAATTTTGACTCAAATCAAATAAAATTTGATCCATATCCAAAGAACCTATATGTAAAATTTCACGTGTTTAGACCCAAAATTGTCGGAGGAGTTTGGTAGAGTTCTCAAAGGTCAAATCGTTGAACTTTGACCCCTTAACAGCCAAATTTCTGGCCAAAAACCGATCAAAAACATTTTCCCAAATCTCAATACCACTTATGTCAAATTTCCAGTCTGTAGACTGAAAATTGACAGTTATTGTGTTGGGAAATATACAGACATTTTCACTTTTATAGATAATCTATATATCTATAAAAGTGAACGTATCTGTGTGTCCGTGTACATTTCCCTATGCAATAACTTTGTCAATTTTAAGTCTACAAACTCGAAATTTGATATACAGGGTACCGAGAAAATCTTTAATCCGTTTTTGGCCAGAAATTTGGCTGTTAAGGGGTCAAAATTCAACGATTTGACCTTTGAGAACTCTACCAAACTCCTCTTCTAATTTTGGGTCTAAACAATTGAAATTTTAGATATAGGTTCCTTGGACATGGATCTAACTTAATAACTTGATTTCAGCCCAAAACAAATGTTCAGGGGTCATAATAGGAGTCAAAGTTTAAAAAAAAATTTGACCTCTACCAAATTACTCAGACAATTTCTGGTCTAATCCTTTAAAATTTGACATAAAGGGTATTCAGAGATAGAGCAAGCTTTTTAATCAGTTTGGGTTAAATTTTTAGTTACCAATATATAAATGTATGTATGTTTGCATGTCTGCCTAAAACTTTCGATAGGTGACTGATTTTACCAAGATCAGTATTGTTTTGAAGTTTAACCTTTCAGACGACAAATATCGAAAAATTGACTAAGGACATTAATATCTTCACCTTCAACTGGGCAGGGGGGGGGGTCGCTTTTGCCAATATTTTGAGTCATCCTCTCCTTTCGATTGTCTAGCCTTAATTTAAACCTACATCACTTCTGGTTTGGCAGTGGTCGTAACAGCAAAGATGTCACGTTTTTTCCTGTTCTTTTTCTCCTTCGTGGTACGGGTTCGAGCCTGCCTTCCTACTACCACTTTTTTTTTTTTTTTTTCTGCTCAACACACACCTCCAAACACCCAGGCAACGCTGGGCTGAAATGCTAGTATATCTATAAAAGTGAAAATGTCTGTTTCTGTCTGATTATCTTGAAAAATAAATGGATATACGAAGTTAAATAAATAACAAAACAAATAAGCCGTTCTTTCATCTGTACATTTTTGTTCATAGGTCTCAATATTGCTATAGACTTTTTATACTTCTCCGTATTTAATGCTAGTAATAACTAGCATTTCAGCCCGGCATTGCTCGGGCCCTATGTACTTTTCATAACTTTATGTGCATCTGTATATATTAAAAAGTGTATACGGTAATGCTTTTCTATATAATAGGCTTCCTTAACTACCATAGAGAAAAGTTGGTAGACCGTAGAGGTCGAATTTTTTAAAACTGACCCCAATTTTTGATTAAATTAAGTGATTTTTTTTTTTTTTTTTACAGCGAAAAAAGTTAGGATACCGAGCAAAAGGTTCGATTTTTAGGAAGAAAAGCTAGAATTAAAGATGGGAAGGGAGTGTCGGCATTTTACATTGAGTTATCTCCCCGTAACATGCTGTTCAGCTTCAGCAAATTTCACAATGGCTGACTTCAACGCGCTCTCATAAGAACATGTTTTTCCGCTGTAAAAAAAACAAACTACTCTATCAAATTAAACGAAAAAATTTTTTTTTTTTTTATCTTCAGTCCAAAACGGATACATACAATATGACCTTTCGATATTTTCATTTTTTAATGTCTTGACTAAACTGTACAAGTGCCAAAATTTTAAGTAAAAATGACAGCCATAATAATGGGCTCATGTTGAATCCTATTTGTTCACAAGGTTTGTTGCCTTAATTTTTTTCAAAATCAGTACAGAGCCGAATTGATTCATGTATTTTTTGAGCACTAACCTTTCATGTTAGAAATAAATGTAGATTTAAAAATTAATATGAAATTTATATTGATTACTTTTAAGTTAGGTCAAAATGAAATTCTGAACTTTATTTTTAGGTTGCGACCAGTCTTGGTATATCTGATATTTTAACAGATTTTTAAAAAATTGATTTTTATTAAATCATAAATTTTATTTGCAGAGTTGCACGTTTCAATCAAGTTGAACATCTGTCAATATTTTTCCCAACTAATTTTGGTGCTGAAAATTCGCGTATATACTATATCGGACTTCGAGGAGAATTTACAGAGGTAAGTCAGGCCTTTTTCTTTCCAGTTTTCATAAAGTACAAGATTAATATAATAGCTGATTTTATTAGTACAGGTTAAGATCTTGTGGATTTTTTTATACATCAAATGTTGAGAAAATATCAGGATGCCAAAGCTATTGAGGGTCTTCAGAAGTTAGATTGGTAATACCATTGAAGCACAGATGTTTCGGGTGCTTGTTTGATTGCAAGACTTAGGAGTAGACTGAATAAATTCAGTGAACTTCTGCCATTACTAATCAACAGAGCATTACCACTGCTGAACAATGGCAGTCTATAAAACTTGAAGTGTGATGTATGGAAGTGAAAGCTGAAAACATGAGTTGCAAGGAGAGAAATGATGGATGTGTGAACAAGTTAAATAAAAACAAAAGATTTAGATCTGAGAACTCCAGAGAGATTAAATCTGGATAGTATAAGATGATAGTATGGTCACATTGAAAGAATGGAAAGTTCTTGGGTCAGAAAATGAAGAACAGTTGAAGTAGCAGTTCGAGTTTACTAGAGAAGGCTAAAGAAAACATGGAAATGATAAGAATGGACTTGAGAGATAATGACATGGTTAGATATTTTTGTAAATTTCTTAAAACTTAAATCAAATATGAAGTATCCATACGTAATGAGAATTTTATGCAACAGTTTTTGTTTAACAAAAACCTGAAGTAGTGATGGGATTATTTAACATGTGACCACATCCTGTTTTGGCATGTAAATGCCCTTGCTTGATCCTGGCAAATAAAGTTGTGTTAAATGCATGGGCCTAGTATTTCTCTCATATTTTCATTGTCTTTTCATAACCCCTCTGCTATGAATCCTTTGAGCACTTCCTCTTTAACAGGGTATAGACCCAGCACTATGAATCTTAGACGAATCTTCCAGAAAGATGGTACAAAATATGAATTATGAGAATTTTTTTGGTTACATGCAAACACCAAAACACAATTAACATAATGCTAAAATAAACCAGTAGAAAAATACAAAGCTTTTGGTTACTTTGCATAATATCTTGAGGACCAAAGTTATTCATTCAATGCAACAGACGTAAATAACAAAGGCAAAAGAGCATTGAAAATTTTATTAACAGCTACAATTGCATTAGAAACTGACCATAAAATGCTTTGGATAATCAGATTTCAAAATAGTTCTAAAATTTAAAAAGAAACCATTTTAAGTACTTAAAATACAACCATTTCATTTGAAAATACATAATAAATATTTGGTGATATACTTAGTTTTGAGCAAATAAAGTAATATAAATTTTAACACTGTTATACAACCATTCCTCCCCCTCTCCTGCACTTAAGTTATCACAAAGAAATCAATCAAAAAAACAAAAAACAAAACAAAAAAAAAAAACTTTGACTTATTGTCAGGATACAAAAGAAACTAGTCAATTTTTTTTTTTTTTAAAGATACATAAATATGCTGTGATACCTTAAATACTATATGCATTTTCAATGGCATATTTTGATTTCTTTTATCAAAATACACTGGGTGACAAATTTCATTGTATAATTTAATGTTTTAATCAAAAAATAACATTTTTATTAAAAAAGTGATGTCAAATCTGACAAAACACATGGTTTTAAAGAGAAAATATCCAATTGTGAAAGAAAGTAGTCACAACTAAAGTCAGACATAATTTTTTTTTCTATTTAAGATCAAGATTCTATGTCTGCCATGAAGACATTTTATGCGATTGAAAACATGTTTGAGAGTGGATATTTTATATAGAAACTGTCATGAATAACCATTTAAATTTTAAATGTACTCAGTCCTAAAATTGAATTTAACGCACTTTTTTAATTTTATTTAATCAACTTTTTTTTTCTTTTACAGATGAAACGGCATGGAGTAACCATTTGTAATTATGAAACGCAAGCCAATCCTTCCGACCACAAAACTAATCTTTTAGACCAAATGGGTCACATTATTCACTAACATTGGCTCTTTTCGATAAAAACTTTACTACCTTCACTTTTTTGATTAAATCGACTGCATATTGCAGTTATTGCTTTATTCAGATTAGATGAAATAAAGATACAATTATTTGCTTTATTAAAATGTCTAGAAAAAATTAATTTGAGTCCTTATTTTTTTAAGTCTGGAAAAGATGGATTTTAAAATTATCTACAAGATAAGTAAACATTCCTTGCTTAGAAATTAGTAAACCACAAATAAAAGTTTGTGTGTGCACATATGCATGAAAAGAAAAAGACACCATTTGCTATTTCTGTTAATTTTAAAATCTATCTGCAAAGTTTCAATCCATATTTATGCTGCAAAATTGTTGGCAACTGATATTTCTGCTCACTTATGATCAAATTTCTTTCCATAAAAATGGATGTAACTAAAGTTTCAGATATATTTTGCACTTGCAATAAATGCCTTTTTGTTGCATGGCAATCACCCCCATGGAAAATTAGCTGTTTCTCCTAATTTCCTTCTGTTGTGATTGACATTTATGATAAATTGCAAAATTGTTTTTATTTTCAAAGTTACTGATAGTGGCCACAAAAATGGGTGCGCGTGTGTATATATACACATGCATACACACACACTTAGAATCTTTTACTCCATACTTTGTCTTATAGGTTGGGTTAACTCTAATAAAGAAAAATAAAACCCTGACCTGTTTGGTCAGATAGCAAGCTTTAGTTTAAATAAAAAAAAATTGAAAAATAAAAATTACAAAATTAATTTGAGATTTTTTATTTCTAGGTTAAATAGTATTAATACTGGTTATATTCTATTATAACAAACTATTCCAAATTTTATGTTAACAAACTATTCCAAATTTTATGTTAACATGGAAACAGGCGAGTGTGATAAACTGACAATAACAGAAACTTGATGAGGGATTTGGAGGGTAAATTTCAAATTACAATGCCATTAATATTTTTTTTATTTTTTTTTTTATATAACTACATCCAAAAGTCATTAGTTTAAATATGTATTAGAGAGAAGCAACCAATTAACTCTGCATTCTAATATTAGATCTTGATATGGCAGCTGCAATGAAATCATTATTTGAGAAACTTTCTCTAACTCACCTCAGAAAATATATGCACCAATTACACTAGCTTGACTTGTATATTAATTTTTTCTTTTCAAAATATGAAATTTGCATTATCTTTTGATAAATTTAAATGAAAATTTATAAAATAGAAAAACCTAATTTTTTTTTTTTTTTAAACTAAAAAAATATATCCATACATTAGTCTCAATTGCTTTGTCATCGATAGTTTTTTTTCTAAAAAAAAAAAAAAAAAAAAACTAATGATGGATTCAGATTTGTTTTTTGTAGATCGTTAATAAAATGTCATTAGATTTCATTCCTTTCAGAAAATACTTTGTCCAATTTGAAATCTTTAAATTGTCTTCATAGTTACTTCCCTTTGATAAAAAATAATAGAATAAAAAAAGTAAATACACTACCTGACAATGCTGACAGCTAGTTATAAATCAAGACTTTATTAGAAAAGAATGAAGAAATACAAGAAATGTTAAAAAAAAAATTTATTAGGACTTATAATACTCAACATATTCTGAATCTGTTGGTTTGTAGATACATTTCTCTTTCAAATTAACAATCCAACCTGGTTCCAAATTAAAGAAAACTTGACGTGTATCTTTCCGTATTGCCATCATTTTTTCGATTTCTGCATCAACATCAGGGATTGTATACCCATATTTTTGAGAAAGTTCCCAGCGATCTTCTCTGATCAAATCTGGATCAGCTAAGTAACCTCTATTTTTGGGATTTGTGTAATATTCAATGACGTCTTGTGTTGGAAGATGACAGCGTGGAATCGGTTTTCCAGCTTTGAAAAATCGTAATACATCTGACAAAGCAAGCAAAGACAATGGGTCATAATAGCGTGTTGTTATAGTACCTCCATTTCGTTCAATGGCAGCAATCACGACTTCACTGGCCCACTGCACTTCTATGTTGATGCAGGAAGTAAAAGAATCAGCACCCTGTGGAAGAGACGAGCAAACCTTAGCATTTTTTTTTTTTTTTTTTTTTTTTTTTTTTTTCAAATATGAAATTTGCTGATTATTTAGGATAAATTAAAACTTTGAAAAAGTTTGTTATTCAGAATTTGATACTTTCTAAACACAAGCTAAAAGAAAATGTAAGGGAATTTGAAGACTAAGCCCTTTTTATTTCCATATAAGATGCTCAACCAAGTTGAAATCTGAGTCCTCCTTTTAAGACACTTACAGCAAGAACTCTTCTTTCTGTAATAGGAAACTGCTTCCCTGATGACTACAACAGTCATCTTCAAATTGAACAAATGTCATAAACCATCCTCATAAGTAACCAACTTTTGTTAATCATTACATTGACCGTTTTCAATCCACTAATATTCATTGTTCAACTGAAAATCTTGGCATCTTAATTTTTTTTTTTTTTTTAAATTTTATATACCAAGGCTTAAAGACCACTGGAGGATAAGTCAATGTGTATGGTAGTTGTTGGGACAATAGCGTAATGTTTCTGAATTCCTTTTTAGATAAGGACTGGTTATTCGTATTTGGATTCATCACACTACTGTTCTCATCTTCAGTGTCAGTTTCATGCTTTGGTCGATGTAACCTGACCTTTACTTTGCAGGGATAAGTTTTTTTCTGTCAGCCATGACTGGATAGAGGTCTTAAGTAATTTGCAATTTTGTTGTTGCCTTCAGGTCACTTTTTACAATTGATTTTTTCCAAGTATTCTAACGGCTGTGCCACAGGTCTTTGTTTGCAATGACCTGTGGCACAGTGGTTAGACTACTTTTCCTCATTGCACCACGTGCTCAAGATCAGATCTTGGTCATTTCAAGCCCTTGAAGTGTTGCCATAGACAATAGTATCATCTGAATAAATGTTTAAGAATGTGATTTGGGAAATCCTTGAAGAGTTCGGCTGAGGATGGAACCCTGAGGGACGCCAGCCTTTATAGATAGTTACTCATTAGTAAAAGGAAAATTTTAAAAATCATAATATTTTGGCTGTTGTGCCTTCTTCCAGGAATTTTTACTTGAATTCAGTGACTTCAACTATTTAATATGCCATGCATTTTTAAATATTTAATATCATTTAAGTTTCCTCACCAAGGATTGAATTCGTATTTTGGGTAGAAATCTCTATATCTTATTGCAGTAGGATAAGCTAGTATTTTTTTAAACTACTTATAAGCTTACCTTTTACCTATACTAATGTTGATCAACGATTCCTATACCAAGTACGATTCCCGTGGAATTGTTTTGAAATATACCATTATATAATTGAAAGTTTTTGTGTAGCGGCACGTTACTTACAGAAATAGTTAATTAAACTGCAGAAGCACCTGTTCAACTAAACACGTATAGTTGAATACCCCCACCCCAAAAAGAATGGAAAACAAATGTTTGGTATGTTTTGTAAACTGCTTGTGAAAACTTTTAGATCAATTAAAAAGCATTAAAACTATGTAAGAAAAAAACAGACCATTTTTTTTTTTTTTTTTTTTTTTTTTTTAAACTTGATTTGAAATGACCGCTTAGACTCCTATGCGATATAAAACACTCCACTTGTTTGCATGCGAACGTACCATGTAAGAAAAACACTACTGAAGGTGGTGAAATGGCACAAAATAGTCCCAAGTTCTAGGGGTTCATACCATGCAAAGAGTAAATTTGCGGCGGGTTTGATTATCAGATTCATTGTTAGCGACCTCGAATACCCCTAAAAAATCAAATTAGAATGTTCGGTGTTCTGTTGTAGTGTAAGGTAACATTTATTTCTATATTTTTTATTATATAATTATATACTTATCGTCCTTTAATGTTTATTCTTATTTAATGCCTTAATTTACTTTATTTCTATATAAAAAAAAGTAAATTTTTGGTTATTTATTTATTGAACTTTCAAAATCGCCTCCGCCTTAATGCTGTTTCTGACAACCTTTTTATTTTTATTTAAGGGTTGGGAAACATTTACCTATGCTCACATCACGACTGTGATACCAGGCATCGGTGAATGTCGACCAAGCCCCTAAAGTCCTTTAGTTGAATGGCTCTGAGTGACTAGTTAGTTTGCAAAGTTAGTGTTCAAAGAATTAAAAAAAAAAAAAAAACAAGTTAAACTTTTTTCTTTTTTTAATAAATTTTTTTTTTTTTTTTTTTGTGTGTAAAGTTCCAAAAATGTTTAATTGCTTCATTCGCAGAATATTTTAATGAAATGTAAATTTCTAAAGGAAAAATTAAATTCATTTATCGCATTGTTCTATTAAACCTTTTGTTTAAATAATTTGACTTTGTTTGTTTTATTTTTTAAAATATAAAGGTTGACAAGACATTTTTCATTTACTAATGAGATTTTTCATTCACTTACTACTGGAAGAGTGTTGGTTAAAAAAAAAAAAAAAAACAACTTGCCAAGAGATAAGCGCCCCCACCTTTTTAAAAATAATTTTTTATATGATTTACTTGCAATAAGAGCATTGTAAAATCTTTTTTTCTCTAAGGGTTAAGTATTCAACATTTTCATAAACTTGCCATAGTTAAGCTATTTTATACATAAGCTTCACTCACAAATGAAAACAATGTTACTTTGTGGCCCCTAAAGTTTTGCAACAGTGCAAACAGATAACAAGTCAAGGGCCTCGAAATTTCGAAACAGACAGATAGCACCTATGTATGTGACGGAATAAGAAAACTCATTAAGATAAAGATTACCTTTAAATTAGTTAATAAAATTCTTGTATATCATATTAAATGTTATGAAAAGTTCTGACGTTTTTATCATAAATTTTTGACAGCATTAATCTCACTTCAAACAAACAGTTTAACTTAAAAATATGAGAATTGTAATTTGGAGTATGCCAAGACTTGGTTCTCTCTCCCCGCTACATTTCATTGTCATGGATGCTACCATTAGGGACCTAGATACTCCTATATACATATGATGTTCTGCTCACTTTAAAGAGTAAATCTGACCGGCAGCAGACTAACTGGCACAATTTGGTTGGTAAGTGGACATCCAAAAGATGGAGCATTTAACCACTGAAAATAAACATAACACCAAAAGTTGACAGACGGTATCTTCAACAAATGCATTTCTTTAAATATCTTGCTTCAACACTCAGTGATGACAGCAACTTCCTCTGCAATGCGGTGCATCACTGTCTGCATTTTCTGTCATGGAAAGATCAATGATAAAGTCAGATTTACTGGATTATTGAGACTTGTTGCTTTATGTAGATCTGAGTTCTTACCAATAACAATGAAAGTAGAGAAGATATGCTGTTGTGAATGCTGAATGTCTGGAATTTATTTGCTCTAAGATGTCGAATATCTGAATGCATTACACCGTTTGAGGGCACGATAAATGAATGATGGTTCAGTTGGGTTGGACATGTGCTGAGGACCAACTATGACACTATTGCAAAACTAATCTTTGTACTGGAAGTCACCGGAAAACTGAAGGGGTAGGTCAATAAGAGATCGTAGAAACCCTGTACACAAATCTTTGAAACCGGCCTTCACTTGAATCAAGTTTTTGATTGTCAAGTCGAGACAAAAGTTCATCAGCTTGGGATCAACGCAAAAGAAAAATGAGTAGATTTATTTTTGGCACTAAGATAAGTGTTAGATCTAAAATTTATAGCTTATAAAAGAAAACTACACACTAACAAGTATGGCACATAATGAATCAGAAAATTGATGGATTAACTGTCAAAAAAATTTTGCAACATTCAATAAGATTTTAATAAAAAAAATCTTTACAAGGTCTTTCTGATAGGAAACTATTTAAAAGAAACGTAAAAAGCTTAGAAATATAAATAAATCAATTAAAAATAAATTTACTTACTGCTTCTGTCAGCCAAAATCCATGTTCCTTCTTTTCTACATTTACATGAAAAAGTCTTGTATTTGTGATGGACGCCATATCGATAGGAAATTTTGGATCAATACGACCAAGGTCGATCATTCTCTGTAGGAAATGCATGTCAATCTGTTTATAACTTTTGCGAGCACTGCAAAATGAAATTACCTCATAATCTTTGACAATTGAAAAATATTAAAATAAAATAAACAAATGTATAAAATTAAATTCCAATATCATGTAATAAAAAAATGCAGTTATTTCCCTTAAATTTCTGAAACTGCATAATAATAATGAGCAAGAGTAACAGCTTTGGACAATGTGCAAGTGATATTTATAACTAGCAAGATCCGTGTATCAGTTTTGCCCGGTGGAACATGCCCCCCTCACCTAAAATAAAAAACAAACTACGGTTGTTAGTGGGAGTCCCTGCTGGCCCAGTAGAATAGTGGGCACTGGCACCCATGGCCATAATGAATATATTGTGCCAAAGTAACATTGGTATCTATAAACCTATTCTGAACATGGGGATTTGTGTGACGTGATTAATCTGTGCTTCCATCTAATGTGTCAAATTAAAAGTAGGGTAGTTTGTAGTATCAGGTAGCAGTTATTACCGTCCCCCTGTAATGAAGATAAAAGCATGAACTAAATGGTTTCAAACTGACACATTTAATTTATATATTGAAGAGTTTAGCTTCCAAATAGTTTTTATGACGATTGTTTCCGGAAAAAAAAATTACAGAATTTTACTCAAAGAAATATGTAGTGGAAATAAAACTGTTAGCAAAAAATAAGTTTTAATTTGAAGTAAACTTCTATAATTTTTATTTCAGCATACCCCCCACCCCCCAAAAAAATGCAATTATTTGGGAGTTAATATCTTCAATATAGCTGGCTTCTCTTTATAGCATTAATAAAGGTAATGTTCAAACTGCAAAAGTTAAATTGGTTGTTTCTCACTGCCTTTCACATTCACCTTTATTTTTGTTTAATAAACTTTTTTTTTTTTTAAATTTTTTTATCGGCATAAAACGTATTAAAAAAAAAAAACGCAAATATTTGGGAGCTCACCTAGTAAAGTTAGTCCAGACGTAGCATCTTCAATATAGCCGTAATGTCAAAGGTTAAAAAAAAAAAGTTAAATTGTTTCTCACCATCTTACCTGAAAAACTTTGAATGTCATCAGATTAAGGTGAATGTGAATTCACCTTAATCTGATGACATTCAAAGTTTTTCAGGTAATCTGAAAATAACACATTTAAAATTGTTGCTGGCAAATAGTTTTGCCATAAACCAAACAACGTATGCATGTGCGTTGTTTGGCTGGCTGTTGGAAAACAATGTTAATACGTATAAACTATTTGTCGGTGACAATTTCACCTGAGAAATTCATTATGACATTAGAAACCCTATAAGTATCGTCAATTCACATGAAAAAGATAAAATAATTAACAAGTTCCTTGTATTTTTTAAATTTAATTTTTTGTAAATTGTTAAATTTTTTTTTTTTTTTTTTTTTTTGTTAGAAATCTTTTTATAAAAGATATTTGGAAACTAAACTCTTCAATATATGAATATATAGTGAATGCATCAGTTTGAAACATCAGTGTACACGTTTAATGATATAAAAATCAATTGAAAGGAACGGCGATGTCGACGACAATCAAGATTCTTAATAGTGGATAGATTGTTTTAAACTTTGTAAAAGAAAGCAAGTAAACTGGAGATTTAATGATTTTTCTCTCTCTTGTATTTTTCGATCTTACATGACTAATGACCTATGGATTTACTGAACTTGATGCCGGGTGTATTAATATGTTTAAGTGACTTTTCAGAGCTCAGCCAATCAGAACTGAAGGACTTTGGTAAGGGAATCTTTATTTATGAATCGGAAATTGGAAAGATTGTTAGGTATATGTATGAATTGAGCCAGATACGGTCGGTGTAAGCAAAGATTCTGTGGAATGTGTAGAATTAGTAGTAGTAGGACTAAGTAATTAGAAAAAAGGGACTACTTCCTCTAAAAATGTTGTGATGGTGTTACTCGTAGGGTGCAAGCTAGTATTTTAATATCATGACTGAACGTGTATAAAATGGTAGCTATTAGCCTAGATGTATTCGTATGTGGTATCAGTTGTTGCAAACCTGATAGTTTGGTTCAGAGGGGAATTTCTGCAACCATTTTATATATGGAGATGGACTAGATTTTTTTTTTAAATTATGACAGCCAATAAAATTTGCTGAGAAACCAAGTCAAAGGAAATATCAGTATTTGTTGGTTTATAATTTTTAAGTGAAACATAATCTTAAGATTTGCTGTATCAAGTTTACTTTCTGAAACACTTTAATCTGTCAACTTTATAAGTGAAATCTGAATCCATTAAAATGATAAGATGTGCTTTGAGCAATTTAATTTTGTGGATTAAATTAAATACCTTTACCACTTTTTTTGTTTTTAATAAAGAATATTCAATTGCATTTCAGAGATGATCTTACAAAATTCATATAAAGCATACAAGAAATAATTGCTAATAAAAAAAAAAAACTAAAAAAAAAAAAAAAAACTGCCTGAGCTGGGTTTTAAATTTTTGTACATGTAGTGAATTGAATACTTGCTTCACACTCATTTGAGCTCTTCACACACTAACCCGAACCCTGTCTATGGCAGCAATATTGTGATTATGGAAAAACTCTTCACATTAGTACACATAAACATGCATGTGTAAAATATTGACTGGATTGAGTTTCCATTATTTAAAGAGATTATAACTTCATTGCATACTTAAAAGGTCTTTCTTTTACATTAAAGAAAGAAATGTTTATATTAAAATGTTATTTACTTTACATAGTAAGGAGCCATCCTTTCTCACTTTCATATCATTTTTTAAATGTGTTTAAATCATTTTAAAATATTGCTATAAACAGTAGGAATAAAAAAAACTTTTGATAAAATGTTCTAAAAGAAAAAAAAAAAAAAAAAAGACCCTTCGTTTACATTGCCTCATACGGCTATAGATATATTCTAAAAGTTTGAGATGGAATAAAGAACTGAGTATTAAGTATTTTAAAACTATTGTCAGTGCTGTTAAATAAATAATTAAGATTACATCAAATGTTCACAAGTTAATGCATCTGGATATCTGAGACATAGAAAGCGTGGTAGATCTGATGTGTTAAGCAATGATCTGCCTGCATGCAACCTGATGATTTGAACCACACAGAACAGGTGTGAAATATTATCTGGTGTTGACCAATCTCATTTTGGGAAACTCACAGCATCCGAAATAGCAAAACTGGACGAAGAAGACAATAAGTCATCAACTCTTTCAATAGTAAAAGGATGACGTTACCTTATATTTAGTAACATGGCTGGTTTTATTCTATTTATACTTTTAAAAATCTAACAAATTACTAAAAAAATCTAACTTGAAGGTAAAGTTAAAATGAACTATAAAAAACACTGAGGTTTTACCAAATATTTCCTTTTCTGACAGTTTTTTTTTTTCTTAGCAAGATTTCTTTTTATTAAAAAAATAATGCCAAGTGTGA
This sequence comes from Euprymna scolopes, assembly GCF_053919585.1. NCBI lineage: Eukaryota > Metazoa > Mollusca > Cephalopoda > Sepiida > Sepiolidae > Euprymna > Euprymna scolopes. Next base: position 88,992,678 of record NC_136484.1, on the reverse strand, counting down.
TTAAATTATGTAACAAGAGTAGTCAAGTTACTTAATTTTTTGATTAATAGGTCACTACTTATCAGGGCTAAAAACCACTGAAAGACAAGGGTTAATAAGATAGATGGATTGTCAGTTAAAAAAAAAATAGTTTGCATATTGTAAATCAGCAATTTTTTACGACTAAATGAGAACTCTTCATCTTGCAACACAAAATTGATTGAAAACAATTTAAGTTTATATCTTTATACAAGCAAACGTATGCTCCTTCTGGTCACATGTTTTTGCTGACCTGGTAGGATGGTCTTAGAACAGATACTATACTTTCTCCCTCCTGAATTGAATGTTAAGACAGTACAAGTAATAGCATTGTCTTCGGACACCAAGTCTTGATTAGTAGTAAATACTTTTTGAAGTGGTTGTCATTTTCACAATGTTTCATCTGTTGAACTTTTGAACTTTCTTAGGACATTTTTGTCATAGAAGTAACCTGTAAATTAAAAATTGAACTCTTTATTTAAATATCTGCTATGATTTTGCCTTTCATGTCTTTTACATATAGTGGGTCTGTTAAAGTTATCCTTAAGTTTCTAATGGCCAAATGGTTATAAGTGTTGGTTAAGACATGTTCTATAGTAAATTCTATTTGGATGTTCACAGTTCAATCACTTTTTAATGAAATCAGAAGAAAAAAAAAAAAAAAAAGAAGATATTTGTAAATTTAAGCTTCAATTTGAAACTTTCAGATTAGAGATTAGGACAGAATAAAAAGCACCTGAAGAAGACTGTTTCCATTTCAAGCTGTTCAATTGTACAATCAAAACTTTTCAAAACATGTAAATAACAAGAATTCAGATTTAGGCAAGTTTACATTTGTTTGAATTTAAAATATAAATACTGACATTTTAGAATTCACTTTTTAATTTAAATGACATATCTTGTTACATATTCAATTAAAAAAAAAAAAAACATCAGTTTAGGATTAAGTAGAGTATCTGTTTTGTCCTGAAGTGCTGCAATCCTTCTAGATTGAATCAATTTGGGTTTTTTTTTTTTGTTCCAATCCAGAGTGTTCTTTTATGGAACACTGAAGTTTCCTCGCATGAAAACAATCTTGTATCAAATTTTTAATGAGAAATTTATATTAAAAAAAAAAAAAAAAAAAAAAAAAAGTGTTGAGTAGATTTTCTTCAGATCAGAAAATGGATGAAATACATATTTTTAAAGTGTTATTTATTCATTAAACTGATTTTTTTTTTTTTTTTTTTATATAAAGAACATTTGTAAAAGATGTTTTTCATTTTCCAATTATGTTTTAGTGGTTGACACTAGTGGTTTTATACGAGAACATACCAATTATTCCAACCCAATTTTCCATTCATTAAAGTTTCAATACTTGAAGTTTTTTAATTGGACTCCGAATTTGAAGGATGTAAAAATTCCAATCAAAGTATTTATTTCTTACAATAAGTGTGTGAATAAAAAACTGTTGTCCTCTTCAGTCGTAATTTGTGAAATCTTTTGCATAGATATGAAAACGTAAAGAAAAAAAAATAAAGCATTGAAATAATTTCAAAATATTTTCAGAAAAGCAGAACTTTTCAATATTCATTAATCACATGAAAAGAACAATATAAAATTTATTTTTGCATTTTCTGAGTAACTTACTGCCATCCTTTGTAAAATGGTTCCTTTGGAATCTGCATATAAAAAGGTGTATTTCCACCTTCAAATCCAAGTCTTGGAAGATTTCCTGTATTTCGTTGGCCTTTATCACTTCGACCACTTTTACCACCTGCATATTTTCCTCTTTGTGATAAATCCTAAAAAGAAAAAAAATATTCAAATTTTTTAACACAGCAAATATAACAAATATTTTGAATTTATTAAATGTGAAAAATTCAATTTATAAACATATCTGAATTGTAATTAATTTTGAAAAAGAAAGAAAAAAAAACAAAAAAAAAAAAACTTATTTCTACCAAAGAATATATCAAAAACGATGTATCAATATCCCAAAAAATATTCTTTATGATTCATAAATTATCCTTAAAATGATCAACCTAAGTTTTTTAATGGAATATTTAATAATGGTATGAACAAACAAAATCCAAATTAAATGATAACTACGAAGTTATCATTTAAAAAATAACAAATACCAATTATGTTTCTGAATTTTTGAGATGAGGATTGGTTATTCGTATTATTTGGATTCATTGGACTACTTTTCTCATCTTGAGTGTCATTTTCACAATGTTTCGGTCGATGTAACCTCCAACCTTCTTCAGGTGTATCTTGTCGAACTTGGGAATTTGGACAGAATTTCAATTGGAACCCTTTATTTACTTCACAGGGGTAGCATGCTCTTGTTCCATCAACCATGACTGGAGGTCCTAAGAACAAGAGTATGCTGTCTCTGAAGTAAAAGGGTTCCGCTTGAAATTCAATCTGAATTCCGAGTTCGACAAACATTTTTGAGTTCAACAAGAAGAAAGTCGAAGTTTACATCGACTGAAATGTTGTGAAAATTACACTCAAGATGAGAACAGTAGTCTGATGAATCAAAATAATATGTATACCAATTACATTTGAAACATGCAAATGATGTTCATTGAAATATATAAGACTTCAAACATATTTAAAAAATATGAGGCATTACCTTTGGAACACCCATTGTATATGTCAATATAAAAAGAATACCTGTCCCATTGAAGGTAAAATTAAAATCAACATATAATGATACTAAACCTTATATCTAGAATTCTTATTCCAGTTTTGATTGAAATCCATTATATGATTTAAGGTTTAAGTTTAAAGGGTCTTAAGAAATTGAAATTCAGGGAATTTTACTTAATTGGTGTTTAATTACTATGAATCACAATTAATGCAAATTCAAAATATTTGAATTTTCAAATGGGATGTTGTGCTTGTACTATGCCAACTAAAAACTCTTTAAATACTCCAAAGAATAAGAAATTTGGAGAATGTTTATTAATTTAAGTCTATTTATGAATATTAATTTATGTCTAATCACTATTGTTAAAATTAGACTACAATTGGAGGATTTTCACAAATTTGCATATAGTAAATTTAACTAAATATTACCCACATTTAAATCCTTTGTCTAGCAGCTGTGTGCTAAAAATTTGATATAAACATATATATTCACACTGAAGAAGACCAAAGGATTAGTTGAAAATTGTTTAGAAAAAATTTTTTAAATTAATATTTTGTATTAGTACATGTCCACAAACAAAAAATAGTGAAAAGTTACAAAGATTTATATATTTTTGTGTTGATTATATTTATATATATATATATATATATATATATATGATAGTACTGAACTCATAAAAAGTTTACTATATAATTATATAATATTCAACTTGACATCTACTTTTGTTCAACACTTTGTTACTTAGGAGACACAATCTTTGCACATTTTTTTTTGCATAGAGTTTTAGTCCCTTTTGTGGTTTTAATTTCTTATATGATGCTATCATCTAGTGTTTGCAAAGTTTTGGGTTTTCTAGCAGAAACCATTGGTTTACGATGTCCCTGCAAAAACGAAAAACCCAAAGAACTCAAATCCTTTGGTGGTCATTCAATCAACTTTTTATGTTGAATTTATTTCACTAGAAAAAAAAATTTATCAAAATTTCTGCACACATCACTTACATAATGTGACGGGGTGCCAATCCAAAGGAATCCACATATTTTTGCAAAATTGTTAATTATAATTTTTATATAAATATATGTGTCATCTAGAAAAGATAATAAAGTTATAATATTTATATGATTAAAATTATGTTAAAAAAATATCTAGACTTTAGCACCACTTATGCATGAAGAGTTTGAATGTAAAATGCAATAAATCCATTTTTTTTTAAATTGAGACATTACACAGTAAAAAGATGAATATATTAAAAGCTTATTTTATTTTAAAGCAAAAAAGAAATTATACCGCTATAATATGCAAAACGTGATTTGTGGTCAAGTGTTAGAATGAAATAATTTTTATAGCTTCATAATTTTGAAAATGACATTTTGCATTCAATCTCTTCATATAAATAGTAAATGATAATACAATGCAATTACTGCAGTTTCACAACATCACCTGAATTGTCTGAGACTAGTATCAATTAAAAAATCAAACTTTCATTCATGCCAGGCTGCTAATCAGTGACGTCATGAAACTGCAGTAAATTAAAAAAAAAAAAAAAAAAAAATTAAAAAGTTGAATACAAATTTTTTTTAAAATCAGTTTTTATTTCAATAAATTATTTCTGGCATGTATCATTTCATTTTTAATAAAGAACACAATAAAAAACATAACTTGCAAATTAAACTTTCAATAAAAAAACAAAAAAACTTCATATTTTAAACTGTTTCCTTCAGTTATTTCTAGTGATAATTTTGAATAGAATCGATCAATTTTCGGCCACAGATAATTTTTATTATGCTAAAATTAAAGCCCATGTAATAAGATTGAAATTTGCAATTAATAAGAAAAAAAAGTTTCTTAAACATTTTTTCAAATCTGTAAATCTAAATGTTGATAATTGGAAATCATATTTGATAATAAAAATACAAAAAATCTAAATTAATATTCTTTTAGTGAAATTTTCAAAAATATTTACACTTTTAATCTGTTCAGAACTAAATATAAGAACTGAATCAAATGATGATAATTAGACAAAATCTATAAATTCATTAAATTCTTTTAAGTTTTAAATTGAACTGTTCAATTATTTAAAATTTAATAAAGGTAAAAAAAAATCCTGTTAGATTTTGAAATATCTTTACTGTTTCAATTTATTTTTTAAATTTAAAAAATATTTTATTCAAACTATCTTCAGAAATGTTAATGTAGCACTTGTTGGTTGCAAAGTTTTCATTTTTTTAATTTCTAAAATAATTGCTATATGCATGTGGGATTAAATTAACAACATTCATTCTTTGGCTGATGAAAACATGAAGAATTCTAAAACAGCCTTATTTACTTGCCTCCCCACAAGAGAAGAGGAAAACACAAGATCATTTTTTTTAACATGAAGAAAATCCAGCTGCATAAAAAGTAGTACTCTGGATTGAGATGAGAACAAAAATTGCCTCAGTCTTGAAGGACTTCTTTTTAACTTTCACTTAACTTAGTGAACAGATATTACACTCTGCTCGTACAGGATAAATATACAAGTAATATTAACTGAAATGTGTTGAAACAGAAAATGTCTATTTGCTCCCTACCAAACACACCACCATCACAAGGGCAAAGTGAGCAGATCTTAAGAGAAACAAAGGGCTCAATATCCCATCTGGTAGTATAATATAATGCATTTAACAAGGTCGGTTTTTAATATGGGAAAAGTCCATGCCCCCTAAAAAAAATTGGTGCACTGGATTTGGACAAAAACAAAAATTGCTCCAGTTCAGAAGAGTTCTCTTCCTACGATTGAGAACAACGTCGAAGATTTTTATCTACCTTGCTAGGAGTGTTTGTCCAATTTGTTACTGTGAACATTTTGTTCAGTAATTTTTTTTTTTTTTAATTGAATAAAATGTATATATTTTTGTAACTTTTGTTTACAATCAATTAAAAAGTTTTTTTTGAAATATTGAAATCATCTTACAAATACTTTTTAGTTTTCTTTTTTAAAAGACTAACATCTGACCCGTCATATATTCATTTAAATAAGAACACAACTTAAATATTAGATATTTGTTTTCAATTTGAAAATAAATATTTTTTGCCAATAATTCACATAATTTTTAAATGTAAATAATTTGTATTACCAAAATAAATTTCATGTTTTCTATTAAATTTGACAGATAATAAATCTTATAAAACTAATTTTTTTATTTATGATTACCACGCCCCTCCAAAGAATTATTTTGATAACATTTTTATAGAAAGATAATTTAAAAAAAAAAGCAAAGAAACAACGACAATAATGATACAATAATATAATAATGTATAGAAGAATAAAGTTTATTAATAACAAGGTGTGATTATCCGGCATTGCCCAGGAGTCTTTTTACTTTCATTTTTGAAGCATGCAGTTTTGAATGTGATTTTTATTGAACTAAATCGTTATAAAACTAATTTTATTCAAGGTAATGTTTTAATCTTTATTTATAGGATTATTGGATGTAAATACATTCCAAAACTTTCAATCATTTAATACATGAGAATTTGCTAGGAATTTTAAAAGTAAAAATAACTTTCTATTTGACAGTTTAAATGATTTCAAATTCCTTTCAAATTTCGAAGGGTCAATTCATTCTTTTTTTTTCAACTATGACAACAAAATTAAAATTTCTGATTTGTTTGGAAAGAAACATATGTTCTGGTGGACTGAATTTCGCAGTTAAATTATTGGCACTTCTCAAGCAAATTGTTTTCATTTTGGGAGAGTTTCATAGAGTTAAAAGCGCACTCACTCCCAATGTTAAGAATGGCTTTCTAAAATTACTTGGCAATGTAAATTGCACAAGTTTAAAATTATCGGTACTTATTTAGAATTCGACGTAATAAAAAAATAAATAAAAAAAATACAGAAAAACTTTATCCATCACAGAACGAAGATGTAATGTTCCAAAAATCACGTTAATTGATAAAGTATTTTTTTTTAACTAAGAAAATCAAATTTTGTGACGAGCGAGATGTTAAAATTCAAGGGTTGTCAACTCAATTCGACCTATCGAGATCAAAATCAGCCTTGCAATTGCCACAATTTACTCTTGAAATCGCTAAAAATTGGACAAAAATGATTTTCCATTTATATATAAAAAAAAAATACTTGGTCAATTTATATGATTTTTGAAATATGACATCTTCGTTTCGTGACGAGCAAGTTTGTAAAATTAAGTGTAATTCTAAATAAGTACCCAATTATCTTTCAAAAAAAAAAAAAAAAAAAAAAAAACATTCACGTCTTCACTGTTGCAGTTTTCCCAATAATCTTTTAAACTTGCATTTTAAAAATAAGTCCCATCGAGGTGAAAAACATCGATCCATAATTCTATTAATACGCAGATTTATTAAGTTTTTAATGAGAAAATAAGCAGAGAAGTGCATTAAACTAATTATCGATAAAAAGAACATCTTAAGATACTTATGCGGAATACGGACCGTGCTGTGTTTTAGATAGAATTTTCAAGTTATATTCATCTACGGTATCTTTTGTTTATTAAATTGTTAGGTGAAAGTACAGGGATTTTTATCATCGAGAGCGCCAAAATCAGTTTAATCATTAAACCATTCCTGTAATGATTTGACCCCTGTTGATTACGGTGTTACATTGTAATGCTAGCCCTGTGCAATTCTAGGAGGTCCACCTTCCCAGGCTTTGCCTTCTCTCTTTGAGAAGAGGTTAGTTTAATATTACTCGCCTAAGGCGCCCTTACCAAGAAATGTCGACGGGGCTGCCTAGGCACTTTTTGCAGGTCTGAGTGACCCTCCTCGGGGGCGCTGACTTTTCAATTACACTTTTTGACCCTGATGTCACAATCCTTGCAGTATGAGATAACTAAATATGCCCTGTTCATGTTAAGAATGGGTGTCTAAATATGTCATTGTTTCAGCACGGTCCGTATTCTGCATAAAATAAGTACGCATCTTCAAATATTTTTAATGTTAGATTGTTTATTTATTTTTTTTTGCACTCTTTAAGAAATACAAAATACAATATTTTATAAGAAAACAAAACAAAAGGTAATACTCTTGAATTTTAACAGAATAAAAAAAACAGTAAAAACCTCTTTTTGGGTTTTAAAACTCATGTCAAGGGCAAATTTAGAAATTTAAAAGGATTCGATTTGTTTTCAAGATGAAAGTAAACGGTAAAAATTATTAACTTCTTTTAATAAAATTAAAGTTTTTATTTACTTTCTTACTCAATATTTTGTTGACTTTTACTAAATAAGGTTAAATTGTTTATTTTTTAGCGATTTGTTAAAGGTCGACATGAGTAAAGATATATTCCGAATTATCGCTGTATTTTTGTCGGCAATCCTATTAAAGAGAATACATTGAATTAAATATAAATTAGTTTCTTGTTTTATTTTGTAAATTCAAACATACTTTTATTAAATAATTTAAATATTTAATATATACTTTCGAATGAGAAAAACACAGAATAAGGTCGAACTGATAACAAAAACTATCGGAACTTTAATCATGAAATGTGCGGATTTTTTTTAATTCCTAAAATAGTTAAAATTTATACACATGTTAGAAATAACAGAGTAAAATATCTTTATCTATATATATTCAATTATATATATTTAAAAAAAAAATCAGTTACAAATAATGAAAAGAACATGATCACTTCCGCTGATGATATTCAAAACGAAAAGTTATCGTTGCTAAAGCCCGAAAAATGTCAGTTTAATGAATAATTAACAAATGTAGAGTTTACCTTTTTTTTAGATTCGTTGCCGGGCAATGGCCGAAGGTTGGAAAGATTGACCCGAGGCAAATTCTTAAGCATTTTTAGTGCCCGTGTTATGTTGGTCGACATTTTGATGGAGACAAAAAAGGCGATCACGTTGGTAAAAAGATCTCGACAGAGTTATCTTCCTTGGTCCGCAAAACACAAAAATCGCACAAAATTTTCGATTTTAACATTCTCGCTTACTTTTTTGCTTGGCCTTCGGGACAAGATCAAAGTGTAGTATCTGTTCTTCAGATGCTGCACTTCTATTTCTTGTTCTCTTTCGGTGGAGGAGAAATCCTTCACGACTGAGACAATTTTTATTTTTGTACCTTTTCTCCACGTTAAAAAACGACCCTGGTGTCTAACTCTGTCCCGTGGGGAGGCATAGTAAATAGGTACTTTTATATTACACATTTAACTATTTAATTAGTTATTATGAATAGTTACTGCTTTAAATTAATAATGTCAATTTTAAAAGTTTTAAAAATGTGTTAAGTGTATTGGCATATCTGTAGTTTCCCCTAAATCATCTAAAAAAAAAAAAAAGATTATATATTTTTTTTATTCTTGACTGCTTGCCATAAAGAAAAAAAAACAGAATAAAATATATTTTAGAATTTAGAATGTGGGATCAGTTTCGTATATAAATTTAGCGTAAATTGATCCTTTATTGCCGATCCATTATAATATTTAGCGTTGTTAAATAAATTTTATATACCACTAAACATAAGTGTTCGACTTATGTTTAGTGGTATATAAAATTTATTTAACAAGACCTTAAAAATCCATAAAAACACACACACACACACACACACACACACACACACACACACAGAGAATTTTTCCCTCGAAATAGCAGGGGTAGGGTCATTTTTACGTTAAATTTATAGGCTAAACTGATCCCCCAGTAAAAATGTTACAATAATTGTTAAACTCCTTTCTTTGTGAAGTTTTTCAGCGTGTTTGCACGCAATAACCGAAAAATTTAGAATTTCATTTAAAAAAAATTTTTTTTTGAAGGGGCAGATTTAGCTGAGGGTTTTATTTCTCTTAGTTTGTCTGACTGACTGTCTGTCTGTCCTTTCCACTTTCTTTCGGAAGCTACTTGGCTAAAATTTTGTATGGACCTTTGCAGCGAACTTCGTATAATGCTATCTATTTAATGAACAGTTACGGATTAATAGGGATTAATAGGGATTAATCATCACAGTAACAGTACATCATTTACTCTGGAAGTTTTCTCGTAAACTACTGGATATCGAGCTTAAGAATTTTGTATTGATCTTTGTTATAATTAGGTACAGCAAACTAAGTATTACAGTATCCGTTCGTTTGCACAGTTAAGGATTAATAGGGATTAATGTCATGAGTAGTTAATACAAACATTAGCACAAATGTAACCATAATTTAACCATCAATTTGGCATAAAAACACGCATTCTAAGCCAACGAGCTATAACTATTATGCGTTTTTAACGGGCTAGTAATATATTTTTCGACTTTTAATTAATAATCTGTCAATTTTAAAAGTTACACACACACACACACACACACACACACACACACACACACACACACACACACACACACACACACACACACACACAAACAAACAAAAGAAATTATTTGTTCAACGTTTCATTCGATGTAAGTTCCGGCCTTCTTCATGTGTATTTTTTCAAACTTAGGAATCTTCTAGTCGAAGTTTACAAAGATGCACCGAAAAAGGTTGAAGCTTACATCGACATACACATTTTGAATATTATAATCAAGATGAGAACAGTAGTCCGAATAATCCAAATTATCAATTCTCATCTAAAAAATTATAATTGCATAGTATTTATTCCATAAAATATCAACACGTGAAAAAATACTTAAAATAGTATTTCCATATGTTCATATAGTAATTATTGGTTATCTTGAACGTTTCAGATTTAAGATAGTTGCCACCGAAACAACGTTATCTTAACCAAATTAGTTCTTGTTTTATAGCATTTTAGGGTTTTCATGTAGTTGTTGTCTCCTTGTGTCTATTTTCGATTTTTCTCGCTCACATGCCCCTATTCCGAATTCATAGCGATGAGTCGACATCAGATCACATTATTATTATTATTATTATTATTATTATTATTTTTTATTTTTATTTTTTTTTTTACCAAAACGATCATTAATCAATGTTTTTTTTTGTTTTTGTTTTTAAAAAGTTTAACATATTTCAAACTGATATAAATTGTTGCACGGTAAAAATAATTAAATTAAAAAAAAATATTTTTCTTATTTCGAATTATTTGATCAAGTAAAAATTCATTTTTTTTTTTTTACTTGATAATGGAATTTAAAAAGCTATTTTTTTCATAGTATTTTTAAGTTAAATTTAATTTTTGCGATATTTTTGTTTATAAAATTGTTAGGTAATTAATTAGCTAGAATATTTTTTTTTTACATTTAGAAATAAAGTAAAAAATGGAATTTTTACTTGATTAAATAATTCAAAATAAGGAAATTGAATTTTGTTTTCATTTAATTATTTCTACTGTGCAATAATTTATACCAGTTTGAAATAGGTTACACTTGAAAAAAAGCAACCCAAAAAACAAAAACATTATTAATAAACATTTTGGCAAAAATCCACTAATGTCGGCCTATTGCTACGAATTCAGAATATGAGCGTATGAGCGAGAAAAATACGAAAGTAGAAGCAGGGAAACAACAAGTACATGAGAACCCATTTTAATTAAGTGGCATCTCGTATATTACTAGCAGTCCAGCCCGGCTTTGCTCGGGCCCTATTTACTGTTTATAACTTTATGTGTATATATATATATATATATATATATATATATATATATATATATATATTAAAAAGTTAGACTCATGTCCAGGTAACGTACATCTAAAGTTTCAAGTGTTTAGACTCAAAATTGGCGGAGGAGCTTGGTAGAGTCTGCAAAGGTAAACTCTTTCAACTCTGACCTCTTGGCAGCCAAATCTTCGCCCCAAAACTGTTTAAAAAGCTTATTGCATGTCTGAATACCCTTTATATAAAATTTCAAATGTTTAGACTCCAAATTGGCTAAATAGTTTGCTAGAGACCGCAAAGGTCAAATCTTTTGAACTTTGACCTCTTGGCAGCCAAATTTTCGGCCAAAAACCGATTAAAAAGCTTACCCTATGTCTGAATACACTTTATGTAAAATTTAGACCCAAAATTGATGGAGGAGTTTAGTAGAGTTTTCAAAGGTCAAATCGTTGAACTTTGACCCTTTGACAGTCAAATTTCTGACCGAAAACCGATTAAAAATATTTTCCCAAATCTCAATACCCCTAATGTCAAATATCGGGTATGTAAACGTAAAATTGACAGAATAATTCGGTAGGGAAATACACACACACACACACACACACACACACACACACACACACACGCTTTTGCTTTTTTTTTTTTTTTTTTAGATATATTCGGTTTTCAAATTATTAATTGAACCAACTTGTTATAAAACTATAACTAATATCGTTGTTGTTTCGATGGTGACCACGTTCAAGATAACCTAATATTTTTTTTTAATATTCACACGTGATATTATTTATTAAATACTATGAAAACAATTGAATGTTTCAGAATTTAGATGAGGACTGATAAATTGTAATATTTGAATTATTGGGACTAATGTTCTCATCTTGGATGATTTTCACAACGTTTTGGTCGATGTAATATCCTTTCTTTTAGGGGGTGGCCCGAGTGGGGTGGGGTGCATATCTTGTCGAACTCGGAAATCGAAATTCCGTACAGATTGCTGAGTTCGACAGCACACATCTTGATAAAGTCGGAAGTCACATCGGCTGAAACATTGTGAAAATAATATCGAAAACAAGAACAGTAGTTAGAATACTTCAAATTAAACAATCGAAACATTAGCTAAAAACAAGACACGAAAAAGATGATGATTTATTAAAACTCTGTAAATCGACCAGAAATTTGTGACATAAATATGTTTCCCAAGAGAAAGGTTATTTTAATAATAAGAAACATTTTAGAATTCAGAGTTAAACGTCATTTGAAAAATTTGTATTTTTAATTACCAATAATTATACAACAAAGCAAGTGTAAAATACCTTAAACGACTGTACACTCCTGTTGAAAAAAAAAAAAAAAAAATGCCTCGCCAATGTTCGATTTACAATTTATATAAAATAATACTAGCAGGCCGCTCGGCATTTCCCAGCCGTAAAATACGCTTAAATATGATATTTTGATCATACACCGAACTTTTTATAATTTTAAACAGGAAATAGTATGCTGACAACAAATACCGCATTTCAATTGCCCGCAAATAAGCAGGTTTTCGATTATTAAGCAATATAATTTTTTTTTACGAAAAGTACTGTGGGAGATAATCTACGTGCATAAGCACAAAATTATTTTATAGAAAATACAGTTGTGAAATTATTTAAAAAAAAACAATCATTTTGGTTTACCTACGTTATTTGTGACCTATTTGCGTTTTAAGCACAAAATTATCTATAATATAAATCTCACCTGTCAGTTTAAATGTATGTATGTATGTATGTATGTATGTATGTATGTATGCCTAAAACTTTCGGCAGAGGTGACGGATTTTCACAAGATCGGTATCGTTTTGAAGCTCGCCCCTTCGGACGACAACTATTGAAACATTGGCTAAAACATTAATTCCGTCACCCTCAACTGGGCAATTTCTACAAGAAGGAATTCCTTTTTTCGTCGATATTTTCAAAAGTCATCCTCTCTTTTCGATTGACTAACCTTTAGTTAAACCTTCACCACTTCTGGTTTGGCGATGGACGCAACGGCAAAGACATCACGTTTTTTTCACGTTCTTTTCCTCCTTTGCGGTACGGGTTCGAGCCTGTTTCCTGCCTACTACTACATTTTATTTTTGCTCAACACACGCCTCCAAACACCCGGGCAACGCCGGACACCCAGGCTAGTTTTATAGAAAATATAGTTGCGAAATAATTAAAAAAAATAAAAACAAAAAAAACATTCGTTTACCTACGTTATTAGTGACATATTTGTATTAAAAAAAAAAGAGTATCGCATTTAAATTGTCCGCAAATAAGTAGTTTTTTTTTTAATATTAAGCAATATAATTTTTGAATATCAAGCAATATAATTTTTGCAAAAAATACCGTTGAGGTAAATCAAGGTGCACAACCACAAAATTATCGTATAGAAATTACAGTTGTGAAATTATTTTTTAAAAATAATTTTTGTTTACCCACGTATTTGTGACCTATTTGCGTCTTAAAAAGACTAATATTTAATAGAAGTTTTCAGACAAAGTTGTTACCGACGACGCTACTTTTTTGGCTTATATTATACTTTGCTTTATAACGGGACGCTCTCTTTTCTTTCTTTTTTTTATTGTTTTTTTTTTCTAGACCGACGCACGCACACCCTCTAGCGTAAAGGGGATCTTTTCTCTAGCATGTCCATGATAGTTTTCAAAATATTAACATTATTATTTCAGCACGGTAACAAAAATACATAAGTACGCAACATTTACATTTTTTCCGACCGACACTGCACGCCAAAATTTTCCAGATTGGTTCATATTATTTGCGCGTGGAGATCATGATAGTGATAATCAAGGTGAGCTTTGGGGCAGATATTTATAACCCCATACCCCTAAATGTCTATTCCGAAAACCGTTCTTAACAGGGGTAGGTTAGAGGTGTCCATTCCGAAAGCAATTCTTACCATGAGGATGTTGGGGGTGTCTATTCCAAAAGCCGTTCCAGACATGAAGAAGTTGGGAGTTGGGCAATACCAACAACAGCCGTACTTTTTACGAGGAGTGGAGCAGCGGAGCATGCTTCCAGCGGACAACGCCGGTTATTGGGTTCTGCTAGTAGTTAACTAAAGATGATCATGCAATAAGAAAACTGAAAAATCTAATAGAAAATTAATTAAAATGAATGTTTAAAAGAATGTGCAAATTAGCTAGAGCTTTTGCGGATTAATGCAATTCCACGAGTTATAACAAAGTGGTATTTTATTTTTTAAATAAATAGAAAAATGGATTTTTAATATTAATAATAACACACACACACACACACACACACACACACACACAAAACAAAAAAAAACAAAAGAAAAGAAAAACAACAAGAGTGTGTAAATATCTCTACTGGGAAATCTGTAAAAACCTGAATATCCCATGTAGTAGTAAATGTTGGGAACATGTACCAGAAAGAACAGTTAGAAATACATTATACACCATCCACTATGACTACGAAATTCCTACAGCTACATACCTAGAAAATGGGGCGATTAAGCCTGGCATAGTGATATGGGACACGAAAGAGAAAGTGGCAACCCTAGTTGAAGTAAGCGTCCCTAATGATGCTGGCCTTAACAGAGCAGAGAAGGAGAAAATAACAAAATACCAAGGACTTATATGCGACATGAAAAGGAACTGGAATCTTAATCATTCCAGTCATTATAGGAGCAACCGGGCTAACGAAAAAGAATTTCAAAAACTATCTGGCGAATATGCCTGGTGAACCAAGTGCAAAAGAAATACAAACAATAGCACTTAAAGGGACGGTTAGAATCTTAAAAAGATCTCTCGGTTGAAGTAACTAAACTTATGGGAGAATGCTTAGCATCCGGTAGAATGCTCCATCGCCAGGAAAAACAAAGTGATAAGAAAATTAAAACAAATAAGAATATATATATATATATATATATATATATATATATATATATATATATATATATATACTGAACGCGTGTGTGTGTGTGTGTGTGTGGTCACGAATGTGTGTGTGTGTGTCTGGTCACGAATAAGCACCTATTGACTATTATAGAATAATCGCATATAATGATAGAAGATGTATCGAGACACAGAAATGGGTATGTTTAATCTGGCAGAACAGTGGTTCATTAAAATTGTGGGGTCAGCGTTCGCGCCTGGCCCACAAATTATGGAAATAAAAAATTTAAAAATGGAAAAAAAACATTTACAAGTGTTTTTGATATAGATGTACATGAGACTACTTTGATAAGTATGTTTTAACTTAAATAGGGATGGTATAAAAACAAAAACTTTAAAATAACGACTTTTAATGGTTTTCGGTGGTGCTGAAAACGAATATTACATTTAAATTTGGGACAGATAAGTAGTTTTTCATGATATGAAGAAATTACTTTTTCAAAAAGTGGGGGATCAAATTTAACGTAAAATGAGCACCCACTTTTTGGTCATCTAGTAATTTCTTCATATCATAATTCGTTTTCAGCACCCCCGAAAATTGGCGCTGCTTTTTTTTTTTTTTACTAAGAGATGCGTTCATTTTTTCATCTCATAATTTAAGACGCTAATTATGCTGTTAGTAAGTTTACAAAAGCATACTTTTGTTTTTCGTTCTTTTTTTCATTATACAACTTGTATAGTTGTGAACAGGTGCCTCTGCAGTTTAACATTTCACAAAAATTCTGTTTACATTAGGAGGCGGTAAAGTAAACTACAGAAGCACCTGGTAAAAACTATACAAATTCTATAATAAAATACCCACCTCAGAAAAAAAAAATGAAAAACAAAAATATATTTTTGTAAACCGCTCATATAAGCTTACTGACAGCATTATTTACGTCCTAAATTATGAAAAATAAACGAATCTCTTAGTAAAAAACAGCGCCGGTTTTCGGTGGTGCTGAAAACGAATATCACAGTTAAATTTGTTTTATGATATGAAGAAGTTATTAGGTGGTTAAAAAGTGGGTGCACATTTTACGTTAAATTTATATAGGAAAGTGACTGATCCCCCACTTTTTGGAAAAGTAATTTTTCATATCATGAAAACTACTTATCTGCCCCAAATTTAAATGTGATATTCGTTTTCAGCACCATCGAAAACCATTAAAAGTCGTTATTTTCAAGTTTTTTGAGGAGTGAGAAAGAAACTTTACATTGACCATTTTTTTCTAGGGGTTAAACGACGTTGGGTCACGTCGTAAAAATTGACCATTTTTAATTTAAGATATTAAATAAATTATAAAGAAAATCTGTTTCGCAGGCAATTAAACACACTTGCTATGGTAAAATTATTATAATAAATCCTGGGCAACATCGATTAAATTTTATAAACAATAAAAAAAGAACAGGGGATGATGGATTTTGTTCACATGTGTCTCTGACTAACTCTGCCCTTGTGAGGATGCAAGTAAATGAGGACATTAGTTTTAATTATTTTTCTCTAACAAATAAAAAAGGTTACTTAAAAATTAAGAATATGTGAAAAAAAATTTCCTCCGAATTAAAAATAAAAATAATAATTCAGCTTAGAATAATATTTCGAAATGAAAACAAAAACAGGAAATATTTAATAACGTGCTCCGTTTAAAACATTTTTTCAATTAACCTATCACAGTTATTTCCCCTTTTGGTTTTCTGGGTTTTGGTTTGAAAATAAAACGGTTTCAGATTTCAGATGAAATAAGTTAAATCAAATATAACTTTAAATTTAAATAAACTAAATATTTTTTTTAATTAGTACAGTTGAAACAAAGCTATTATGTCGAATAAGTAATGTCATCGAGGTAATTATTTAAATAGATTTCATTTAATGTAATATGTTAATGACCATAACTTAATATTGTAAAAGTGGTTTGAAGAATGCTATATATTGAAAGTCCGTACACAATATAATGTCTCCTTTGACAGAAGTATCCTAACATGGGCATTAATATTTCTTGACCAGGAGAGGTGTACACACATATGACCTTTATATTTCTTTGATGATTGGGAGTTGTACATACACACACTACTACTTTATATATATATATATTTAGACAGGTTTGATTGAACATGACAGTTATTTCTTTTTCCGATCTTGTTGGATATCTTTTCTATTTGTCTATTTTAATTTCGACAGGCATATTATATAGGATGGCGCCCAGAAGTTGTTGGTCAGACATATTTTTCTCAAGCGCTTTCTATCGATATCTGATTGTCGTCAGGAGCAATTGTTGTTGTTTTCTTTTCTTTTGAGGCTTGGTGTATTTATAATTTTTTTCAATTGGCTATAAAGGTGAATACGGGAGGGTTAGGGGCGAATTATTTTTATTTTATTTCATTTGAGTTTCGATTTTTCTATTTTATAGTTTATTAATTTAGTTTCATGTTAGTTATTAAATACTGTTAATATATTTGTCCCGGTGTTTAATGAGATCCGGTTTAAAAAAGACTGTAGTTTTTTTTTATAGGTATGGCTTCTAGTAATTTTAGTCGTCGTGTGCATTTGTTAAGATATCGAATTTTAGTATTTTTAGTTAAGATATTTCTAATCTTGGACGACTGTAGGTTTTTATCATAGGATGTTAGGTGTTGTTTTATGGAACTATTGTCAGCTAAATGATAGGTCAGCCGTCGGGAGAGAGTTGTTGTTGTGTGGCCAATGTTTGCGTTATATGAGTTTTTAGAGTGGGTTCAGAGACATTCTTCGAAGGGGCAAATAAATTCATACACTACATTAGTTTGGTTTAGTGTGGTGTTGGTATTGTTAATTTTTTAATTATTAAATTGGAAGTTTTAAATTTAGTATGATATATTATTACTAACTAACTAATAATATATTATACTAAATTTAAAACTTCCAATTTAATAATGAAAAACAATAACAATATTAACACCACACTAAACCAAATGTGGCGAAAATTGTGGGAATGCAGGCTTATCTCTTAAACGGCCTCGGTGTGCGCTTTGCCGACGCAGCGTCATCATGCTGAAAAGGGTCCAAGATGGCGCCTGCGGCCTTATATAACAATGCAGTTTCGCAGAATCTTGTGTGCTCTTGCGCACATATGAAAATATGCAAATTTGGAGGACTCTGTCTTTTATAAAAACAGCCCACTGGAGCAGATGGAACAGACGTGAAAACGAGTCTACAGAAAGTACTGACGGACGACGCTGCTGCAGTGAGCTGAGGTTTTGTGTACTCTTTTTTTTTTCTTTGCAACAACACCAAGCTAATGTACTGTATGAATTTATTTGCTCATTCGAAAAATGTCTCCGAACCCACTCTAAAAACTCCTACAATGCATATATTGGCCACAATCTGGGGAAACTTGCTTTTTACTCACGTTCACCCCTAAGAGGCATATCACCACTTGGATGTCAGGGGCTACTATTTAGCACCATGACTAGGAAAGATTAGCAAGATGTTGTTTTACGTTACATTTACAGTTCTGTATATCATTACAGTTAGGGAAGCAGGTAGCAGGAAAGAAACTCCAAAGCTATTTGAGGGAATAAACTATTAGAGTAGACAACTTTCTGGCATTTAGGAACCTCGAGAGTGAAGGAGTGTGATTTTGTTGTTAAGCAGGTTTGTCAGGGATATGTACGTTGAGGGGGCACAAGTGCAATGAATTCATCAGAGAACATTCTATTAAAATATTTGTAAAACAGGCACAGAGATGGGATGGGGGTTAGAGTTCACAAATTGGGATCTTTTAGATTGAAAACTCTTTTTAGTATATTGTTTAGGGGTATCATGGCTATGATGAACAGTGGTGGTGATATGGAATCACCTTGGAAGATCCGTGTTTGTATTTTAATCTCAGTTAAGTGTTGTCCATCAGCTGTCAGTTAAAGTCTCCATGTTCTCATTGCATTTTCTATCAAATTGATTATCTTGTTTGGTATTTTGTACATTCTCAGGCATTCTATTTTTCATGCTTGTGGGATTCTCTCATACGCTTTCTTATAGTCGATTCATGCCATGACTATATTCTTTTTCCTACTTTTCACTTTTTTTTTTTTTTTTAAAGATTTTTTGGTCTATATATATAATATGTAATGTGTTCTTTTCTCCAGGGAGTATTCTACGATTATGAAGAGAATAATAAATTTGTTCCCTCAGTTAGTATTTTCCATATTGTTATATACCTGTAGTTGCTGGGTATGCTTCCTTTTTGCACCAGTGTGGTTTTACCTTTGATCATCCATTCTGGCACGTTCCTTTCGTAGATACATCTTTTCAGGTTCTGAATTAGTCTTTCATGTAGTGTTGTGAATTTTTAAAACAAATATTCATGTATTCCATTATGATCTGGTCTTCTTCAAATTGCCATTTTTTGTAGGGTGTTCTTGAGGGTTTCCTTGCTGATTTCATTCTTTGTTCCATCTTCCATTTGCTGGGACTCTTCTTTCATGTCTTTTAGCCATTCAGCATTCCTATTATGAGCCTTTGTTCTTCCCAAACTTGGCTCCAGTAGCGTTTTGTTTCTGTTTGGTTCGGTTGTTCTGTTCTTGTTTTTCCTCCATTTACAATTTGGTAGAATTGGCCTTCATTGTTTTCAAAGGTCCTATTTTGCTTGCACTCTTCAGATTTGTATCTATATCATCTTAATCTTCCTTCTTTTGCTGCTATTTTTTGCTTCAATTCTTCCTGTTTCTTGTTAAGCTTCTACCTTCGAGTCACATTTCTATTTTTCCGTCCTCTTCTCGTCGCTTTCATCTTGTTTATCACTTTGATTTCTTTTTTAAGTTTGTTAATTTAGGTTTTCATCTTCATTTCCCATCCAAGTTTTGTCGGTTAATTTTTTCCCCAGTTTTTTTTTTTTTTTTTTTACTTTGAACTTCATACTTACTGTCTTCACACCTGCGTAAAATAAATTTTGTAATTATAAAAAATAAAAATAAAGTTTGTAATTATATCTGCTTTGATGCATGATAGGAGCTTGCTCACCTCTGTGTCTGCTTTTAATTTTTCTCACTCTTGGTTCCTTAAGGATTGGAGTTTTTTTTTCTTCATAAGTTGTATTATGTTTTTTACTTCAGTTGCTTTATATTCTCGGTTAGTTCCATTGTTTAATAGATCTCGGTCTCACTTTTTACCGTGTTTATGTTTTGCTGGTCATGTGGATTTCCATGTGAATTTTCCATGTGTGAGGTTCCAGTGAGGATCGTATCCGTGTCTTTTCCATTATTTATCCTTTGTTGTATTCTGAGTAGTTCTAAGTTTAAAATCTACCCTCTTCTGAGAATAAGTCATGCTTGGTTTGCAATTCTTTATTCAGTCGTATGGTATTCACTGGACATGTCCCACAATGCTTTCATCCGATTCCAATAATTGTGTTTTTTACGGGGAGGGGCTTTTGTAATAGCATTCCATTACCAGTTTATTCTCTTTTGTTGTCCATCTCTTCCTTTGGGTTTTTGGTTTTTGATGCATATTTTGGCTGCTCTATATTTCGTTGGCATTATTTTGGCACCTGAAATATGAAGAGATACTTACCTGCTCAGTGTTTGTGATATTATTGCTGCTGAAATTAGAAGAGAAGCTAACATTTGTAGGGTGACGACAGGATCCCTCATGCTAGCCACCGAGGGAGCATCTGCTGATCATGACACTCAGATCATTCTTCTGGGTCTCAGGTTGCACAGTTGTATATTTCATATTGTGGTGTTCGTGACAACACCGAGTTTTAAAAGAAAAACAAATCTTGTTTCACAATTTTGCAAATTATATGTGGACTACACGAGGAGGGAGAAGTGCAGTCAGAATCGAAATTATTATTTGTATCGGAATCGGGAATTTAGAACAGAATCTGTAATTGTATTGGAATCTGGAAAAATTTTGGAATCGTCCCATCGTTAATATATCGTGGATTCTTTTTAACACACTAACAGAATACCCGTTCAAGGACGTTATAAGTATTGTATATAAAATTAGCTATTAAGTTGTACATTTTTAGTTTAGGGTGTAGTTTCGTAGACAAATTTTCTAAATGGTGAATTTATAACCCCACCCAAACAAAAAATAATATGCTCACATTACTGATCCTGTTACGGAGCATACGTATCTCATAATTGATGATAATAGATTAATTAGTTTGTAAGTATACCCAGCACTCATACCTGTGCGCACGGGTTCGATTAAATTTTTAACATGATATAACAAAACGTTTCACCTAGAACAATGCTTTTCTCTATAAACTTTTGGTATTTTATCTATTAAAAAAATGGGGTTGGGGAGACATCTCTTAAATGCTAATGTTTACAAAATAATAATTAACGTGTCCACGTTCTTCGCCGTGTTATTTAGGATATATTATATAATTCATAATAATTAGTCCATTAGTTTAAAACTGATATAAAAATATATATAAAATATATTTCTAGTCATCGACATACAGTCCTGTTTCGTAGTATCACAACTCATCAGTGTCGCTAGACTAGCATCTCTCCTAAGCCAAGGATTGAACCTAGAACCGTCGTGTTGACAGTCAGCGGTTCTCCCACTCGACCATGGAATTGACGTCCGTAAATAACTCGTCGGAATATCTATTTAAATAGACACCCGCCACTACCTTTATAGTGCTCAAATCGTCTGTTCGTAAACAAAGAAACAACGAGCTTCGCATTTCAGCCAATTAAGTAGCGGGTGAGATTATTTACGACAGTGCTCTACCCAAAGAGGGGGGCTTTTATATATACATATATATATATATATATATATATATATATATATATATATATATGTATACTGAACAGAGCCTAATATCAACACACAAAAACATGAAATGCAAGGCACACTCGCATGCACATCCATATACATATACATATACACACCCACACATAAATCAGAACCGACACATTAAAACACACACACACGTGCGCGTATACAATCACACACAAACATAACACCCCTATCTCTAATACAACACACTGAACAATACCAACCCTACTTAACCTCGAAACCAACAACACTAGGAAACACCTAGAACCATAGTATAATATTTGTTCCAACACCTCGCTCCCTCCTCAGTCAGTGGAGGAGAACCCCCTCATGACTGAAACAACTATCATCCCTTCTATCATCCCGCTCCCATACCTATACCCCCTCCAATTGCCCCCCCCCTCTGGGGAACAAAATCTTCCCCACACATGGAACCGATCCTGGGTCTGGCCATACCCACATGGGGAGACAAATAAATAGAAACATTAAAAAATCCCCTGTACATATTTTTAAATACACCCCTCTATCTAAACAAACATAATATAAGGAATACCCGAAAAGACTGAAACGAAAAATCACAATACTAAAATCCAAGAATCCAAAAAATAAATATCAAAATAGAATGAAAGCACCCCTACCCTTATTTCAGAAGAGCTGGTTCCCCCCTCCTCACACATACACATTAGTAACGACCTTGGATCACAGTCACCTTCCTAGGGAAGCAAATAACCTCATAATACTATAAAACAGTACACACATTCTCAAACCAATAAAAGAAAACACACACACACACACACACACACACAAAGGAAAAGGAAAAAAAACACAAGCAGAAAGAGAGAGTGACTACAGCCGAGGTCAGCGGCCTCGACAAGCCCAATAAAAGAGTAATAAAAATTGAAATTGAAAACACTTCAAATGAACTACGAAAATGCCATTTTTACATCTCCAACACATTTGAAAATAATTTCTGACGAGGACGCTTCACAGAACGTCTGAAACGCGTAAAAACGATTTCAATGATTTAAAAACATTATTACAATGATCCAAACATAATTCTCAATGAAAAACCAAGACACAGAATAATAAAATAATGTTAAAAAATACACATTGTTGGTGACTACCCCCTTATATATATATATATATATATATATATATATATATATATATATATATATATATATATATATATACATACATATATATATATATATATATATATATATATATATATATATATATACATACATATATATATATATATATATATATATATATATATATATATATATATATATATACATACATATATATATATATATATATATATATATATATATATATATATATATATATATATACATACATATATATATATATATATATATATATATATATATATATACATACATATATATATATATATATATATATATATATATATATATATATATATATACATATATACATATATATATATATGCATATATATATATATATATATATATATATATATATATATATATATATATAAGCAAACGTTGTTAAATATAACATAATCCGTCTGCTTGATTATACCATTTTATCAGTTAGATTTTAAGACACAGTATTGATGAATGTTCGATAATTCATAAACAAAAATGCATCTAAAAGTTTCACGGTTTGTCAATTATCGGTATTCAAATCGGAATTTAATGAAATCGGAATTTAATGAAATTGGAATTTAATGAAATTGGTTTTAATTTTTAGTCTGAATCAGAATTTGTATCATTCACTAAACGATACCCATTTGTTAGGTACGTGCAAAATGAATGCCGATGCTCAAAATGTATAAACATTTTGATCCCTCTCTTTACTTAAAAATCACAAAAAATCAGGAAATTAACCAATTTTAATAAAATTTTCAGTATTTATCAAATGATGATCGCGGAATATAATGAACTAATTATTTTTATTTAAATCTTAGTGGAAATGTATTATTTTCTTTACACAAAAAATACCTTCACTAAAGTTATGGTTTTCAGTAGAAAATAAAAAAACGCAAGAATTTATTTTTGCTTTTTTATATAAATAAAGCATCGTAATTTGTAACAATAAAAATAAGATAAAATAATTTTTACAGGAACATTACGAAAAAAAAACCCCTAAAGTTCGTATTAATGAATTTGATATTACTCGAAGAAAAACGAATTTCTCGAACTACTGATATTGCCATTGGATTAATCATTGTTTATTTAATATTTTCACACAAAAAATTATAATAGCAAAAATATTTCCACTTTTTTTAAAACTTACAGATTTGGCATAATTTTTATATGCAAGATTTTAATAATTTCTTTGCTAGCAAGAATGTGAAACTTTCGGCGTAACATAATTTTTATAGAATATTGGCCAATAATTAAAAAAAAATAATTTAAAACAGGAACATAGAAAAATAATTAAATTAAAAAATGGTAAAAATTTATACAAACATTTACAATAGAAATGTACGGATGCCCGTCAGGGGAGGGGGAAGAAACCCAGCACCCCTCCTTCCTTTTAATTACATGACGTCATTTTCAGACAGCTTTTCGACTGTCTCAGATTTTGGGCCTCCGTATATTCCGTATTTCCAAAAGTATGGTTTGTTGTGGTTTTGTGAACGGCAAAAACACTCGGTTTTGGGTCTAATTCAGCTATTTTTTGTGTAAACAATGTGTTTTTTTTTTTAATTTAATTCAATATCTTAGGACTTTACATTACTAATTATCTTTGAAATAGATCCAGAAAACTAATATTTATCTCTAAAAGGATTTTTACAATGAATTTATTTTACTTCAAAATTTAGCTGAATTGGTTAGCTCGCCGTGAACATATTTTTCATAATTTTTTTTCACGTGTACAAATATTTATTTCCTTTTGGAAATTAAGTTTAGTCCTTAATCTTTCAAATGCAATAAAAAAAAAAAAATATTTGGAAACCTAAAAAAAAAACATTCATGATAAATCGGCTTTCAAAACTAGGTCACCCTATCCTTATTCGTTTATTTTTGCCCATACCTACCATTTGATGAAGACCGTAACATTTGGTGAAAACTTAATAGCGTTAAGGGTTAGTACAATAAATACTCCCAAACACAAAGTTAGGAATTGAAGTCGGCATCTTTTATTTCACCTCGCACATAAGACAAACGAATACAATAAACAAAATTATAGTCTTTTTCGAATTTAATGCCTTATTGTCGTGAAGCGCGTTATCACTCTACGGAACTTAACTCTAACCCGGTAAATATTCTTGGGCCAAATTCACTATATTTACCAAAAATTATGTTAGGTAAAAGATTTTTATTTTCAAAGCTCGTGTTTTATAGCGTATTTAAAACTATGACCCCAGTGTTGTTTCATCATTTAAAAACCACACCTCATACTTTGTCAAAAATATGGCATTACTCCCCAAATATTAACATAATACTTTCCCTTTACGTGAAGATTACAGAAATAATACTAAAAAATATCTTTCTACCTGTGCCATTATTTAACGATATTTCAAATTGTAAGTTCTTTTCTGGTTATTCTCGCCAATCATAAAAAAGCTGACTTTTTTTTATTGGAAATAATGATGGAATTCAATATAATCAGAAAGAAAGCAGAGTAAAATAGTCGAGAATTTAGTGGATAATGTTTTTTGCTTTTTATTTTAAATTTATCTTATACTTGCACAATGCAAAACTCGAACTAAACATCTCAAAACATTGATTTGCATTTCATACGGATTCTTGTTGCTTACAGGTGTTTTTGTGCACAATATTTTCAATATTTACCTTCAATGAAATAATATGCATATTGAACTCTACAAATATCACTCTAGCTAGAAGGAATAACAAGAAATTGTCAAGGACATCGAAGTTTGAAAAAAATGAAAGAAATCAATGATGCTGGAATGTCCAACTTATCGATATTTTTTTTCTAAGCTGAGATTATCAATAGCGAACGAGAGATGACAAACTCTTCAAAACATTATGTGAAACTTTCTATTTTAATTTGGTTAAAACATACCTTTCAGATTATAATTTTTATAATTAACAGTAACCGACTTTAGATAAGAAGAGTCTAAAACTATCAGTACTATATGGTAACGATTCTTTCTAAGAACGAAAGTTTGGATCTTCGAGCCATTTCTTTCTCTTAGTTCTATAGCAAACCCCACTCTCCCCAATGGTTTACTTTTACTTGTGCAGCTAACATTGCTCAAAGGCAGCATGTATACCGCAGATTTAACCGATAGTACGAACAGTTCAGTATAAGCAGGCAAAAGTTCATAGAAGCTAGAAGTAATTGTAAGAAGGAAATAGCGGCAGCTAAGAGAGAATATATCTAGCTTATTTGCATATTCTTTTAAACATTCCCTATTAGTTTTTTCAGTTTGCGTTAGAGATGATCATCTTTAGTTATGTGTAATTATATTCATGCAGATATTTCACATGATTTATACTTGCGTAATATTTGTGTAACAAGGTTATAGTAAACACAAACCTCTTTCTATATATATTTATGTACATATATTTTGTTTACTACATTTTGCCTACCAAACTCTTCTGACAGTTTTTTGTCTACAGACATGAAACTTAATATAAAGGGTATTCGAATCCATGCGAATCTTTATATTTGAGTTATAGCCGGGGAAAATCGGTGCAAAAGTGTAAAAATAAAAAAATGGAATTTACCTGATGAAGGTCGAACGACGGCATTATGAATATGCATGCGTAACGTAATAGCTATTAATTCATGTTTTAATTTTTAACCTTGTTGCTCAGGCATTAACGTTAAAGTAAAAAGTAAATCGTAAGCTAAAGGTTTTGGCTTCGATTTTCAGTGATGGCTCACGAGTCATTAAAAAAAACTTTTAAATCATTACTATATATTGAATCCAATTAAATATAATAAATACGAAACCTGCGTTATCAAAATATCATATTTAAGCGTATTTTACAAATTTTATAACCGGGCAATTCCAGGCGGCCTGCTAGTATATATATATATATATATATATATATATATATATATATATATATATATATATATATACTAGCTGTACCCTGCCACGCGTTGCAGTGGCTCAATTTGGTGTAATGGAAAAATTTAATAAAAGAGAAAATGCATGTTTCTTATATTAGTACAGCAATCCACTGCAAAAAGTGAAAAAGAAGGCGGAACTGAAAAAAATGGTACTCTTGCAGAATTTGATCTGGATCCTCGAGAGTTTCTGTCAATCATTCATGTTTTGGACTTGACCAACAATCAGTGGATGACGCCGAACATAGCAAAAATGTTGAAACGCTAAATGCTTTTTTTGTTGTTGCTGTTTTAAAAAATGTGATTTAGTAATTAATATTTGGTTGATAGTGGGGGGAGGGGGGTTACTATACACAGATTCGAAAAAGTCGTCCAAAAACAAATAAATGAAAGCAAAGGTAAGGTAATTTACGTTTCTACCTAATTGGATAATTGTTTAGTGTTTTTATGTAATGTAAAATGTTTAATTGGCTCAAAAAACAGAAATGGTCGCAAATTCTGTTGAATACGTTAAGTTTGGGAAAGTAAGTTGAAAACTAAAAACTATACAAAACAGTGTCTGAAACTCACCGAACATATGTTACCATGACATAGGCTGACATAATCGGTAGGTTTCTGACAGCATTTTGTATAGTTTTTTTTAGTTTTAACTCACTTTCTCCAACTTAAAGTAATAAACAGTGTCCACCACCATTTGTAGCTTTCAAATACACCAATAAACACTGTTTTTCGAGCCGACTAAACGTTACATTAAATGAAAAGGGTTTATATTACTGAACACAGATACAAAGAAGTTGTCAAAAAATAAATATATAACAAATAAATGTTATCAAAGGCAAGAAAAGTAAGTGTTCTACCTAACTGGATAAGATTTTAGTGTTTTTATGTAATGTATAATCGGTTCAAAAACATTCAATGTTTATCGGTATATCTGAAAAATACAAATGGCGGCAGACTGTATCGAACACGTTAAGTTTGGGGAAATTTTGGGAAAATGAGTTTAAACTAAAAAACTATACAAAATACTGTTAGGAACTCACTCAATATATGTTACCATGATGTAGGCTGGCATATAATCGGTGGTTTTAAACTTTTGCTCGATACAGGTGACGACTTTTAAAAATCCCTTTTAGTGATTACCTGGTTTGAGGATATTTGTACAACTAAACGGCAAATCTGCTCAAAAAAATCCGGTATTATTTTACTTTAAGGCCCATTTCACGTTCATATATAACAAAATATTTTATTGTAGATTTCGGTGTGCTAAAAACGAATCTGCAAACCGTTTACGTAGCAAAAAAAAAAGTTTTCATGACATTAATGAAATTACTTTTTCGAAAAGTGGGTGATCACTTTTCAATGTAAATTTAACTTAGAATGAGCACCCACTTTATGGCCACCTGAGAGAGGGGCATTTTTTATGTTTCTTGGCTAAAAAGTTTTTTGTTTGATTTCGTTTGCATGGTAATAACCCCTGAACTCTGGGACTATTTTCCATTTAACAGCCGTAGCCTTCGTTTACGCTATGCGTAAGCATAAACGAAAGCTGTTTAGCCAATAAACATGGGAAAAAATCCCCCCTCTCTCAGGTGGCTAGAAAATGGGTGCTCATTTTAAGTTAAATTTACATGGAAAAGTGATCGCCACTTTTTCGAAAAAGTAATTTCTTCATATCATAAAAACTATTTTTTTGCGACGGAAACGGTTTGCAGATTCGTTTTTAGCACACCAAAATCTACAAAATTTTTTTTGTTATTTACGAACGTGAGACGCACAGCCCTTAATGGAAAATTATATCAAAAATTCGGGGGAAAATAGTTTTCAATAAAAACAGCAAATGAATTCGATAGAAAAAAAAAATGGATGCTATTTTTTTTTCTTTCTGTGTGTTTCTTGGCTAAAAAGTCTTTTTGTTTGATTTCTTTTGCATGGTATTAACCCCTGAACTTTGGGACTATTTTCCATTTCACAGACGTAGCCTTTGTTTATGCTATGCGTGAGCATAAACGAAAACTGTTAAATATGCATTCGCGTACCAAACTGCCTTGTCAAAAAAACCTTTAAGCCAATAAACATGAAAATAAATGCCCCTTCCTCAGGTGGCCAGAAAGTGGGTGCTCATTTTAAGTTAAATTTAGATGGAAAAGTGATCACCCACTTTTCGAAAAAAAAAATTTCTTCAGATCATGAAAACTATTTTGATACTCCTTGGGCGTTGAGTTCCATGGCGACCCGCAGAATTATTTAATGGTCGTTCCCTTAGTACCCTCCTAGTCAAGGCTAACGCATGCGCACGTAACATTTTTTATTTATTTACTTACGTGGTGGAGTTTCTATACTGATAGGTTTTTTGAACTTTTTTCACTGGATCATTATTGATTGAACACTAACCAGATTATGAAAAAAAATTGAAAAAAAAAAAAATCATTTCAACATTTGAAAGGGGTACTCACTTTTTAGTTACCACGTTCTGGTAAATCGGTCACTTTTTATTTATTTATTTTTTTTTTTCTAAATACGGAAGTGTCTTCGGGAGATATAAAATGGTCGCATGTTGACGAAGCAATGTATCGGGAGGCGTACGGGATTAAAAATTATTGGTAAATTTTTAGATTAGGTCCACCTCCTCAATTTTCTTTTAAATGACGACTTGAAATGGTTTTCGACTATGCTGAATACGAAAATCGCATCGAAATTTTGCAGAAATAAGTAGTTATCAAGATATAAAAGTTGTATTATGCATTGTAATCTTTGGCGGCCATCTTTTTTACGTGTGTGTATTTGTTTATGGCGCGTGTGCACGTAAAAAGATGGCCGCCGAAGAATACAATGCATAATACAACTATTTATTTCCGCAAAATTTCAATGCAATTTGCGTGTTCAGCATACTCGGAAACCTATAAATGTCGTCATTGAAAGGAAAATTGTGGAGGTGGACCTAATCTAAAAAAATACCAAATTATTAAACATTTCTCCAGCATGTTAGTGAAATTTATAATACTTTAAAAAAATTAAAAAGAAACAAAAAAAAAAGTTTGGAAAAAAAACTCACCTTTCACAAAAACAATTAAAAAAAAACAAAACCACAAACTGACTAAATAAGTAAAAAAAAAAAAAAATTAAAAATCTCGAAACTTTATTTTCATGAAAACAATAAAAAAAGTCCTGTTCTCTCTATTTTTTTTCTTTGAGAAACAAATATATTTCTGACTTACAAATGCGGTAGAGACTCATTATTTTTACTTTCTATGGTTTTGATATACCGCGTTTTTATTGCTTACAAAATGGGTGACTGATTTATCAGAACGTTGTAACTAAAAAGTGAGCACCACTTTCAAATGTCGAAATAATGATTTCTTTTTTACATTTTTTTAATAATCTGTTTAATTAGTGTCCAATCAATAATAATACAGTGAAAAAAAATTCCAAAAACCTATAAGTATAGAAATTAAGCATTACGGTTGTACAACGTCGCCTTTCGCACTTTTACAAACATTTGTTAAAAAAGTAACTAAACCATTTATTGATAATTTGTCACGTGTACAAACATTTATTTATTTACGTAGGCTTAACTCCTTTCATGAATAAGAAAAGTTTTACTCTTTAAGAATAATAAAAGGAAAAAGTTACTGAACATTTATAAAAGGACTTCTTTGCATGAAGGCCAGAGGAATAGTTGGCCGAAAATTCGTGAAACAACAACTAATAAAGATGAGAATAATAGTCCGCAATAAATAAAAATGGTGCTAATGCAGAGAGCGATCCGCGCTATTTTTTAAATCATATTTCCACGTTTAAATAACGTTTTACGATATGTTTTTTTTTATTTATTCAATTGTAAGGTTAAAGTACAGAATAGGTACAAAACATCCTTACCTCCCCATGTTAAGAATGACTTTTTAAATAATAACATTATTTCAGCACGGATCACTCTCTGCATGAGTAATCTTATATAGAAAAACAAAAAAAACCTCAAAAGCAAGCAACAAACTTTTTTTTTGTTGCCTTATATAATAAAGTAAAAGATGTGTAAATTAAAAAATTTGGAAGATAAACAAATGAAACATGTTTTTTTTTTTTTTTTTACTTATCGAGTTAACAGAAAATGAAACCTTTCGTCAATTCGTGGCTGTGAAATGAATCGAACCGGAAGTTCAGTTTTATCAACAGAACAGATTCGCAGAAACGGTTAAAAAATATATTTATTTTATTTAATATTTTAATTTTAATTAGGTAAATTTATTTTAATAACATAAAAACATACCTCGACTCTAAAAATAGGTTGTCTGAAAATTTCAAATAAATTGGTAACGTAGAAATATGGTTTTATTCTTTTAGAACGAACCAACTTTACATTTATATATATATATATATATATATATATATATATATATATATATATATATATATATATATATGTGTGTGTGTGTGTGTGTTTTATTACCGTTTTTTGTCTACTTAATTACATATGTTTCCACTACCAGAATGGAATTAACGATCCTATAGTTTCTTCAGATTTTGCAGACTGAAGAAATATTATAAAGAAGTAGAGATAAAAAAATGCAAAGTAAAATTATAATCAGTAGCAGCCAATTTACAATTCACAAAAAGAAACTCAAGACAGATAACACAAAATCAGACAGAGAAGGAGAGAAATAATAATATTGATCTCAAATTCTACACTAAGTACAACCACTTGTCCAACATAACTAAAAACCGTAACATCAACAAATCTACACTCACCCACCTCAAGCTTCTTCTTCCCTATCCCATCCTATCTTTTACTGCTTTATCCTCTCCCTCCACCTCACAGAATAACTTATATCTACAATGCTATCAATTTTAATCCCATTTATCCACCATACAATTAAATATATATATGCTTGTACTTTTTGCATGTATGTGTGTATATGTGTGTATATATGCATGTTCTCTTGTGATTGTATGACAATATTATAATATGTTAAAGTAAATCAAGTACATTTGACTGTAAAATCGAGTACCGCAACCAAAAGTAGTAAGGCACTAGTCTATACCTCCACTTCATTTTTTCATAATCAATTTT
The DNA here is from genome assembly GCF_053919585.1 of Euprymna scolopes. NCBI lineage: Eukaryota > Metazoa > Mollusca > Cephalopoda > Sepiida > Sepiolidae > Euprymna > Euprymna scolopes. The sequence continues at coordinate 88,960,636 of NC_136484.1, read as the reverse complement.
ACCTTGACTATTATGACTTTTAACCCTTACCCATAGACTGCTTAAACCTCCATACTCCTCCTCTATCTGCTCAATCCCATATAGACTTTCAAATGTTCAATTAACGATCTAATTAGGAATATAACTTAACCTCCATTTCACGACACTTTTTTTTACTAATTAATTAATTTACTTATTTTTATTTATTTTATTTGATACTTTCTAATCATATTTTATTTTTCTATTCATATATATTATCTGCTTTATATTCCACGTTTTTATTTATTTCGTTCTTTTTAGTTACTTATTCATTAATTTATCAATTAATTTATTTATCCATTAATTTATTTTAGATATTTTAGGTATTTACTTATTTATTTATTCATGTATTTACTTACTTAGCTCCTACTTATATATTTTTTATACCTCTTATACATTCTTTTTTTTGTATATATATATCTTAATCTTAATTTACTACTATAGCCTTAACTTCCTTTCATTAATTTTATACGCCTGTCTTTAATTAGAAATAGGACGTATCTTAAAACCTGTATTTCTTCTGATAAGCCATATCTTTAACACGACCTTAATCTCATCCCAAATACCGCTACCACCCCCCACACAGTCTGCAGACCGATTTTCAATTACCTTCTGACCTGCATTCAATTATCACCTTCTCTGTTTTCATCCGTCTCCAAGACCGGAAATATATTTTATATTTTATATTCCATATATTGATTTACATATAAACTGCCTGATCATATCAAACCCCGCTCATCTATTTAATCGCTTGCCTCTTTCTTTCTCTCTTAATAACTTACCACTCTCCCGTTTTCTTTCCCTCCTTTTTCTCTGTTCCTCTTTCTCTTCTCTGTTTCTGGTTTTGTGATTTAACCCTCTCCCTCTTTTTACCTTTGTTATCTGTCTTGAGTTTTTTCTTGTGAATTTACAGTTGGCTACTACTGATAATAATTTGACTTTGAATTTTTTATCTCTACTTCCTCCAGTCTGCCAAGTCGGAAGAAATTATCGGATCGTTAATTCGATTCTGGTAGTGGAAACATATGTAACTAAGCAGACCTAAAATGGCAATAAAATATATTTTGCTTTGAAGTAGTATAAAGTTTTTTTTCAGGGTTTTACCTCTTACTCAGTATATATATATATATATATATATATATATATATATATATATATATATATATATATGATAAAAATATTTTTTGTATAGTTTTAAAGGTTAAAAACTTCAAAGACTATATATATATATATATATATATATATATATAGTCTTTGAAGTTTTTAACCTTTAAAATTATACAAAAAAATATTTTTTATCATTCGTTAGAAAACCATCTAGTAAGTAAGTAATTTAATCACCTTCAAGCACTGCATCAACTCGCTCTCGAATTTACTATAATACCAATAATTTATTTTTCAAGGGATCATCAGGAGAGAGAGAGAGAGAGAGAGAGAGAGAGAGAGAGAGAGGGAATAAATGACAAAAAACTATATTCCTTTAATTCAGTTGACTTATACAATTCTTGACAGTATCTGTTTCGTAGCGCAAAATCAATCACTTAATTATTATATTAATCAGTGAAGCTATTATGTCCTACACTCATCAAAAGAAATAGCAACAATCAATCCGTCCAAAGGAAATGAAGTTTGATTTGACATGATTAAAATCCGAAAATTGGAAGAGAAGCTGCATATACCTTTAATATATTTCCATTACAACATTTTGAGTTTTATCAAACAAAGTCATTAAGACATTAAACCCATGACTATGGGTTAAGAATCTTTATAGTATGAATGTTAACAAATAAATATACGAAAAGTTAATACATCGTTAGATTTGATTAAAGGGAGGTAACTCTAACTGACTTTAATTCAATTAATTTTAACTATTTACAATTACGATAAAAAGAAGTTTTTAGAAATTTTTTTAACTTAACCTGACGTAAGTATAGGTTTTGAATTGAATGATTCTAAGAAATATAACTGAAATAAGAATAAGCTTGAATATAATAGTCAACAGAACTAAATTATGTATGGTTTTTAATTCAAATCAATTGATTATTTATGATAACCGTAAAGATAAATCGTTTTTTTTTAGCTTAGTTTAGTTTCGTATATTCTAACATGTATAATAGTTTATAATTTATTGATGGTATTTTTATAAGTATGTATACACAAATTAGAATAAATAAATTTGCTAATTACTAAATAGAACATTTTGGTAGAAGATTCATAAATTAATGTAGATTGTTAGTACGAATAATTGAGCCTAATGACTTTGTTTGATAAAATTCAAAGTGGCGTAATGGAAAAATATTAAAGGTATATGCAGCTTCTCTTCCAATTTCCGGATTTTAATCATGTCAAATCATACTTCATTTCCTTTTGACGGATTGATTGTTGCTATTTCTTCTGATGAGTTAAGCGCATAATAGATTCACTGATTGATATAATAATTAAGCGATTGATTTTTCGCAACAAAACAGATACTGTCAAGAATTGTATAAGTCAACTGAATTAAAGGAATAAATTATAAGATGGTCAACATCATGAATTTTGGAATATAGTTTTTTTGTCATTTATTCTCCATATTGCTCTGTAATTACATTCTAAAATAAGGATTGGTATATACTATAAGAAAATATATTTCTACAGAAATATATATATATATATATATATATATATGTAGGTATTTAATAATTATTATAGTAAATATATATATATTATTGTTATTATTATTCATATAATTATCATTAAATTCTTATCCACAGACACATGCATTTCATCGTTTGTGATTGCTCTGGAATCAAACGATTCCAAGTTCCTTAGACGCAAATCAATATTTGGTTTAGAAATGTTAAAGACAATGCGGCCACCTAACCAATCATGTTGAAGAATTAAGATCTGTTTAATAGGACATAGAGAGAAGTTGTGTTCAATGAATTACACATTTAAATTTGAAAGCTTTATAATATATATATATATATATATATATATATATATATATATATATATATATATAGTAGAAATGGTAATTAATAAAAACCTGAAAAGTGCTCAATACTGTTGTAAAGCAAATATGCGTTTTATTTTTTATTACCGTATTTTTCTGTTAAGTTACATTATTGTTTTCGCTACACGACCGTTTTTTTTGCCATCATGTAGCTTCCTCAGACTTTTACAGAAATGTTCGCTTATGGTGGAATGAAAGAGCGCATGGTGTCAGGGGAGGGGGGCGAGGAAAGCGGAAAAAGAAGAAGGGAACAAGGGGGAAAGGTGGGAGGGGGTGCTTGGTATGTCGGTAATGTTTTAGTTTTGGAGTTTAAGGACATAAAATGGTTGTGAGGGGATCTGGGAAGTTCATCTCTGGTGTTGCTGAGAGCATAGGGATACATGGAGAGGAGAGGGAGATATGTGGGAGTAGGAGGAGGGGAGTTACTTTAAAATTCGAGTCCTAATGTTTAGGTTGTTGGCGTCTCGTTGGTGAGATGATTTCTTGATAAGTATGTCTTGACTTGTTGGGTGTTCGCTTAGGTTGGGAGGCGGGAGGGCTATGATTCAGTTTATCTATTTGATTTTTATTTGTTGTTAAGGGCTTGGAGAGAGTTAGCCTGCGGCCGTACGCGCGAGCACACACATGCGTACATACACACACATATACTTAAAAGAAACGTTCACATGCACACATACATCTCCGCCATGGCATGTAAACACATGCACATATGCGTACATGCATGCATATACACCCGATTCATTGATTCAGACATACTTGCATCCCTACGCATATATGCAAGCACATGCGCACATACAGATACCTATATTCGTGAACACATACATCGACATATACACAGCTGCACGCTCCTACATACGCATGTGGACAGCAGGTAGCAGGCACATATACTCTCATATATACACACATATACATAGGTATGTACCCATATACATCGATACCCCCACGTACACACGGACACACACATGGATGCACACATGCATATACACATATACACACATACCCAGATATACAGACAGTTATTGGTATAGACATATTTGTCTACATAGATGTAGATCTAAGTTCATTCGTGGGTATATAGACGTAATACTTTCGTTAAATGTAGACATGATTATAAATAGATATGAGCATAAACTCATTCCCAGGCTCATATGCGTACTATTTTCATTAGTCGAGGTTTTTAATGGTTTGATGTGGGTGCACATGGGAGCGCCGAAATACACCTCCTCATACATAAACATACCTACAGATACACGCCCCCACATGCATGCATGCACACAGATATATATGCATATACTCATACACATATGCACATATACATGCACTCATACATACATCCGCAAAGATACACACCCACTCTCACTTACGCACCAATACCTGCGCACACATATACTTACAGATTTATAGCGTGACATGCCGTAAATATGGACACAGGTTCCACACACATATACTTACATATGCATTAATAAACGCATACGTACCCGGGATAGTGGTCCTAGGTAGCCATACTTATAGATTTTGGGGAGGAGTTTGAGGTAGTTTATATGGGGATTAAGTACTGTAGTTATTGTTCTAAGTTGGGGTATTTGGTTTTTTAGGGTATTATAGATCAGTTTAGGCGGACGGCTATATTGGGGTGTCATACTCTAAGGTATGCGCCTATGCACATAAGGTATCAGTCAGTTATATATTTCCATGCGCACTTACCTGTGCAGGTGTAAATCCACATAGTTATATGTAAACAATTTCCCTGTTAAGTCGTGGAGGTTGCATGTAGGGTGTGCTGAGGTTAGGCAGGAGGTTGGCTAGGGAGAGGAGAATTGATGCCGATTATTGGGTGGTTATGTGGGATAAGGTTATGTGGTGTTTAGAGTTGGTGGTGATTGGGGGTGTGTGTTATTTTGTTGGATTTAGGGGAATTCTTAGGGGGAGGGGGTAAGGTGGTGTAGGGTGTAGGAGGAATTGGTTAAGGGGGTTTAGTTGAGTATATGTCGTGGTAGTTTGGTGTATGTGGTGGGTGGTTGTATTGGATGTATAATTTAGCGGATTTAAGGTGGTGTTGTCTAAGGGATGTTTTAGAAAGGTGTATAGTTGCTAAGGAGGTGGGATTTGTAATGACTACAGTTTATGGCGGTTTCCTGTTTTTTGTTTAGTAATTTGTCTCTGTCTTTAAAATTAGAGATAAGGAGTTTCTCGTTTAGGCAGAGGAGACATGGGGAGTTTAGGGATTTACATGTGCTAGATTTTCTAAGGATTCCCCATTTAATGGTTGGTGTAAGGTTATTTTGGGTTCGATTTAGATAGTACGTAGTTAGTTAGATTTTGTTAGGGTGGTTAGGGTTTGTGAAGGAGCATTTATGTACTCTGAATCTATCCTTAAATGAGGTACCGGCCAGGCCAATATAGTATTTTTTGTCGTTTGGGTTTTCTTTAGGTGCGATTGTAGCTTTATATACTACTTCTGTTTGTAGGCATTGTTGATTAAGTGGGCATTCCGATTTGTTGGTGCAGTTGCACTTGTTCTTGTTGGTGTTGTTTGTATTTTCATCTTTGTTAAGTATTTTTCTGTTATGTTTCTTGCTTATTTGTTCTAGGTTGTCCGTGCAACTGTAGCTGAGTTTAATTGTGTTTTTGTTGAAGATTTTGTGTAGTACGTGGCTGGACGGGAAGTGGTTGTTTATTAGTTGGAAGAATTTAGTGCCAAGCTTTGTTTTGACCATTGTATTGAAGGGGGTGGGGATTGAACCAAATTATTTTCCGAGTTCTATTTCTCTTGTTTGATGTATTGGGTGGATTAGGTTTAATGTAATTAAAGGTGGTGTTTGGGTGACCACTTTCCTTAAGTGCATTTTCGTAGAAGGGTTTGTGTTTGTTAAAAATTTCGAGTTTGGCGGAATTGGTGCTAAGTCTTTTTTCGATAGATGTGGGGATGTGTTTAATTATATGTTTTGGGTGGTTTGATAGTGGGTGTATATAGAGTGGGTAAGTATTGTTTTTGTTGTAGGGTTCGTATGTGTTGCTTAAGAGGTTGAGAGTTATATCGAAAAAGTTGACGTTTTTCATGTTGGATTTGATGTCTAGTTTTAGGCCTATTCTGTTCATTTCTTTAGTTAAGGTTTTCTTTATTTTTTCACATTTGGGGCCATTTGAGTTTTTAACTATTATGAGGCCATAATCTCTGTATAGTCCTATGTTTTTGTTATTTATAGTGTTAGTTAGGTTGTATAGAATGAAGAGACCGACAAGATCAGTGACTTCTGCTGAGTTTGCCGGTCGAATGATCCGGATTGGTTCTTCTTAGTCCATTGGATACCTTGGCTAATTAGGGTTGTTTTTCTAGACTTTTTTATAATGTCCATTTCGTAGGTCGGAGAGTAGGGAGGCAAATTCCAAGGCTTCGTCAAACAGTTCTTTTGATATGGAAGGATAGTAGCTTTCGATATCGAACTGGATGAAGGCGGCCTTCTTTTTATTTTGGATGTTGTTGAACCATTCTATGGTGTCCTTAGTATTAATCCACTGGTTTACTTCGTATTTGGTTTTAATTTGTAAGTTAATTCTTTCTAATATTCTTTTGCTAATTTTTCCTATTTCGGGCTTAGTTGGGTTTATGAGTCTAGTTTGAGGTTTTACCTCGAAGTTGGGTTTGTGGTCCTTAAGCATTATGTAGGCTTTGTGTTCGCTAGTTTTCCGACTCTGTTGCTAATGTTAAGTGTGTCAGTTATGTTTTTGCTATCTAAATTGATGTCTTTGATTAGATCTATATCCGATTTTTTATAGTTGGTGATGATGTTTTCTTTAAGCAGTTTTAGGTATTTTTGTTTTTGGATTTTGTAGAAGTTATGTGTCTTGTCAGTTTTCACATACAATAATTTGGAGGAGTTAATGTTTTTGACTAGTTTGTCTAGGTAGTGTTGGAAGGTTTTTTTTTCTGTGGCGAAAGGATACTTTGTTGGTAAGTTCCATGAGATCTGTTTCGAAGTTGTGGAGTAGGTCAACAATTGGGGCTGTATCCTTATTGACGAATCCGTGGTAGTCCTTGTGGTTGTTCCCTTCGTCTTTTCCCTTTAGAAAGGAAGATGCTTTCATCGCATCCTTCTGATTAGTTCTTCCATTCTTAGGGTGAGGTTTAACAGGTAGTTTGTTTTGCTTGTCGTTGGTATGTTCTTGAGAGACAAGTTGAAGTTCACCTTTTCCATAGCGTAAGGTAATAGTCCAAGTTTTTAGGGTATAGTGCTCAACCGGGTAGGAGCAAATATTTAGTAGAAATGGTAATTAATAAAAACCTGAAGAAAGTGCTCAATACTGTTGTAGAGCAAATATACGTTTTATTTTTTATTACCGTATTTTTCTGTTAAGTTACATTATTGTTTCGGCTACACAAGCGTTTTTTTGCCGTCATGTAGCTTCCTCAGACTTTTACAGAAATATTCGCTTATGGTGAAATAAAAGAGTGAATCTTTGTCCGCTTTCCTTGCACCCCTCCCTGACATCATTCACTCTTTCATTCCACGATAAGCGAACATTTCTGTAAAATCTGAGGAAGCTACATGACGGCAAAAAAACGGTTGTGTAACCGAAACAATAATGTAACTTAACAGAAAAATGGTAATAAAAAATAAAACGTATATATATATATATATATATATATATATTAATAGTACCTTTAATAAGTTTCCAGACGTTTTCGTATGGGCATTTTTATTGATAGTACACATATAAAACTATAGTCCTCTTCGAAGAAATCTCCTCGGCTGCAATGCTCTTATTGTGAGCATGTCGATGACCTTCATCACAGCCTCTTTCATCTCCTCAATTGTCTCATAACGACAATCTCTTTCCTGGAGCTTAAGTAATAACCAAACGTCACAGGGGACAAAGGCTGGACTATAGGGAGGGTGAGGAACTGACTTAATTCCTGTCTTGGACAAATAGTCTGTGATTTCCTCTGAACATTCTTAGGACAAACTTTGTGCAAATCTTCCACATCTTCAGTTCCTCGTAAATAATTGTGTGTACTGTTCCCACACTGATATCAAACTGTTCACTTATTGCCTCTACAGTCATATGAGGGTCCTTATCCATGAAATTATTTGGCCAATAAACTCTGGTCTTTTGACTTCTTTACTCCCTCCACACCTCTCATCATACCTCACACACTCCCTACCGTCTTTGCATCTCTTATGCCACTCAGAAACTGATGCCTCGATTCATGCAAGATAGTCCCAAAGCAGTCTGAAGCATTCCATATGTTTCTTTGGCATTTTTCTAAGTTTAAAACAGAATTTTATTGCATATCATTCTTTTCAAGTGTCCTCAGGTCCAGATTGCATTTTTGAAATTCACCAATTGTGACAAGAAGTCTTTAGTGGGTTGTATTCCAATTTCTGCAGTCTATTCTGCAGTAGCTATTCACTTGAACTTGAAATCATAAAATTTGGTCAGTCATCTCATAAGATGTATAGCAATAACATACTGAATTTTTAATAATTTTAAATGCCTGTTCAAAGATGTCTGGAAACTTATTGAACGCACCTCACACACACACACACACACACACACACACACACACACACACACACACACACACACACACACACACACGTGTGTGTGTGCATATATAAGTATTTATCGAGGAGAGATCGTGCCTTAGCAACGATTGTGCTCTCAGGGGAACTCTCACTTTTGTATTTAATTGGAAATCTTGATGATCCTGTAGTTGTGTAGAAAAAATTGGCTGATCAATTTCAAAAGAAAATGTGGGCTAACAAATTAGCTTTGAGGAAAAAATTATATCCCCTTAAAGCATATCAAAGCGATGATGAAAATATTTGATGAGTTAACAATCATTGACGACTTAATTGATGAGCAGGATGGAAACTACTCTTCCCAGATTCTTATATGTTGGCGACATCATTCAAAGTAAGTCAGGATGTTTCAAGTGGATGTTAGTGATTGAATGATTACTGTACGAAAAAAACAACAACATAAAAAAACAAGGTAACTGGAAGGAAAAATAATAGTGCCAAACGGAAGCCATGATGTGAAAACATCACGTCAACAAAAGGAGAGCCAAGTGTTATCAATGTGGCAAAAATTAACAGATTAAACGTTTGTTTGGTGAAGATACAAAAAAGGAAACATCTGAAAAAGAAAACTTTCTTCACTAAGAAAATACAGAATAACTCAAGCGACTGATGATTATGTTGTTAGACATCATGCGTTGTTGTCTAATGATGAAAAGAGCAACTAGATTGTGGACGCTGGAGCAACATGTTGCATGTGTTATGATGTGAAGAAATTCATAAATTTCAGAAAATTGGATGTAGCCCATCCTTACAAAACTGTTTAAACGTTGTCTTAAGGAGAATTGCTTCCCGTTTCCCTGGTAAATCTCATCAGTATGCTCCGTATTTAAGAATTCAGGTGATCGGTCATCTCCCTCACAGTACAGGCCAATAAGTCTCCTGTGCGTCATGAGTAAGTTGCTGGAATCTGTGTTAAATAGAGAAGTAATCAACCATCTTAGCAAAAATAACCTTCTTAGTGACATGCAATATGGTTTCCGTTCTGCTAGATCTAATGCAGATGTGCTTACAGTTATATCTCATAGGATTAGCGAATCTCTCAATGGAGGCTACCTTTCTAGGGCAATTGCTCTTGACATATCAAAGGCCTTTGATAGAGTATGGCATAACGGTTTATTTCACAAGATCTCCAGCTATGGTATAGCTGGAAATGTCTTCTCAATTATTAAATCATTTCTCTCTGATAGGTTCATAAGAGTAGTGGTTGATAGGCAGAAATCAGAAGCTTTTAGTATTAATGCTGGAGTCCCTCAGGGGTCTATCCTGGCCCATACTCTCTTCCTGATCTATTATAATGATCTTCCAAATAACATCCTTACATCATTCGTAGACATCTATGTTGATGACACTACTATCTATGGTAGCACGTAAACCACCAAGTTCTCTCTGATTCTCTTTTCTCTGATCTTGAGCAAGTGGTACAATGGGGAAAGAAATGGTTTGTTACTTTTAATGCATCTAAGACCAAGCTTTTATCTTTACATCACCAACGCTCTGATCCCCATCTGGCATCAATTGAAATGAAGGCTCTCATCTTGAGGAGGCCTCATGTTTTGACAAGCTTCTGGGCTTGACCTTTACTCCTGATCTTAAATGGAACACATACATTAAATCCGTTGCCAAGGCCGCTGGAAAAATGGTGGGATCCTTCTATCGACCCAGTAGATATCTCACTGCTGATGCAATTCTATATCTATATAAGAGCTAGGTACGTCCAAGAATGGAGTACTGTTGCCACATCTGGGCAGGAGCTGTTAGAAAGGACCTATAAACAAGTTCTTGATGAGCCGTTCCATATAAGTTAACAAATTTACCGAATCTCCATTACTAACGGTTACTATAATTTCCAATTTCTACTGTACACTCTTTAACCCTTATCCTCGAGTGGCCTCTTGACTTTGATAAGTGGTGATGCCTATGTAAAAAAAAATGTAGCAGAAGAATATATTGGTGACAGATTCTCAGTTTAGGCACCAGGAAAGGAACAATAGAACTAAAAGTGAATGTATCCGAATAGAAACAGCAACTATGCAAGTTGTATGAGACTATATGTTCTTAAATTATCTTGTAATTTATTAAGTGTGCTGAAAACTACTAAACGTAAAAGAACATGCATATATACTGAGTGTGGTTGTCAACTTCTAGATAATTAGCAGAAAATATTAGTTACAGGTTCAAAAATTGGGAATGTACAATTTATGCTGCAGTTGAATACATGAAGCAGCCCATGTAGCAACTACTTGCTCAGGTAGTAACACAGAAAAGGACATTTGACATAGACGTTTTAGCCATATTGGAGTAAAAGTTTACAGAAACTAGTAAGAGACCTATTAGTAACTGGTCTTGACTCTGATGTATATCAATTTTTGTGAACTATGCTTGGATGAAAAACATCATCGTTCCTCATTTCCAAAATCCGACGGAAGGCGAGCCACTCAATTCTCAGAATTGTACATACTGATGTTTCCGAAAGAATAGAGTCAAAGTCATTTGATGGAGTTTAATATTTTGTTGCATGCATTGATGATAAATGAAGATTATGAGAACTTTCATAAATGTGTGCATTTGCACGTGACATCCATAACAAATAAATGACGACTTTGTACTTTATTTTATTTGATTTATAACTTAAAAAATACAAAAAAAAAATAGAAATGGGAATATAGTGCCATGATATGGAACAGGATTACACATGGGAAACGTCGGATACACTTAACAATCTAATCAATGTTGTGTAAATCCAAGAATCTTATCAACAAATGCGTATTAGAAAAACAGAAATAAAAAAGTAGTGTGGTATCATGAGTTGAAAACAGTAGGGCGTTAGACGCTGAAACTAGGTCAAACAGTCAGTCAGGTACAAATGAGTTTTCTTTTTACCTTTCTTTATATCATATAAAAGTAGTTAGAAAGGCTTACAAAACTGATGCCACCAATGAGGAGGACTTCATGCAAACTCGATAATTTTGAGGCACGATCTTCGTGAGCTTTATGCACAAGTCTTATTCGCCCAGCAGCAGCATCAGCAACAACATCATCGGCAGCTGAATTGATCGCTGCTCAAGTTTGAGTCTTAATTCAATTGTTACTGATCGATGGCCGATAGCCATTAGTCGCGTGCTCTCGTGTAATGAATGAATGCGTGAATGTAGGATTAACATGAAATTCTTAAAGATAAACTAAAATGACCGAAAAATGGGCTGAAATGACTTAAATAAATAAAAAGTAAATGACTTAGAATGACTTTAATGAACTTAAGGATGAATTGAATGACATTAAGAATGACTTGAATGCTTAAAAAAATAACTGGAATCCTTCAAAACAACATGAATTATCTGGAGAATGACTTGAATGACTGTAAAGTAGGTGATCATTTTACATTAAAATAATACAGAAAATTGATCACCCACTTTATATCACAAAGTTACAAACATAAGTACAGGATGTAGTAAGAACAGATATTACACTTTGATCTTGGCCAAAAGGCCAAAAAAAGGTATTTATTTGCTCTTGCACCGAGCAAATTAGGCACAAGACTGATTTTTAATGTGAGGAGTGAAGAGGAAATGGGGACAAACTCCCAGGGGAGTTAGTGACAATTGGTATGAAGGGTTACCCCATATACTGATCGAAAAATAAAAAGTAAATGACTTAAAATGACTTTAATGAACTTAAGCATAAATTGAATGACCTTAAGAATGACTTGAATGCTTAAAAAATAACTGGTATCATTCAAACACAACTTGAATGATCTGGAGAATGACTTGAATGGCTTTGAGACTGACTGGTTGTAAAGTGGGTGATCATTTTACATTAAATTAATACAGAAACGTGATCCTCCACTTTATATCACAAAGTTACAAACATAAGTATAGCATGTAGTAAGAAGATACTACACTTTGATCTTGGGCAAAAGGCCAAGAAAAGGGTATTTATTTGATCCCCCACTGGGCAAATTAGGCACAAGGCCGATTTTTAATGTGAGGAGTGAAGGGGAAATGGGGACCAACTCCCTGGGGAGTAAGGGGAGCTGGATAGTGACAATTGGTATGAAGGGTTGCACCTACATTGACCAAGATCTTATATGTGGGAGAAACCCCACATATGGTCATTGCTTGCAGTATCTACCGGAACCTATACTACACTTTGAGATATTAAATCCTTTATTCATGTTAAAAATACATTGAAAATCAACAATGAACAAAAAATTTAGGCACATGGCCAACTCAAAAGTGTGGATTGTGGGGGTCGTTGGTCATCCTTGTCACTCCAGAACTAAACAAAATCCAAAGTTTCTCCCAGCTAGTACCTTCTTTCACCATAATACCGCATTCACCCTTTCATACTGGGGAACGTCCTACTTAACTTCCAATTTTGAAAACATTTTTTATTGACGTGTAAAAACAAAAAAAAAAGATAACAATAAAAATGGTACAATAATTCATTTGTGTCGAAGGCGAGAGAAGAAAAAAAAAACAAAAGGTGATTAGTAGGACCCTCCCAACCCCGTCTAGTTGATAGACTGCCCGTTCCACTAGGTTTGTAAAATGAACCTCGCTTCTGCGGGTCAGTCTTTAAGTGGGGATGCCCTCTAGATGCGGGTGAATGGATAAAATAAAATTTTGTCGGTAAGGGATGGAGGTTAGTTTGTATTTTTTTCTCTCCAAGATGGGTGAAATTTAGAGGAAGGGCTGAAAACAAAACTTGCAAGTAAGAGGGGGTGGGTATCTTGGAGGCTTCCTAATCGGGGAGAGATGGAACACGCACTCAGCTAGCTGAGAGGCTACTTGTTTAATTTTACTTTACAGAACTGCGCGTTCCACACCTAGGCGGGGAACACATATTCAAATTTGGCTCCTCTTCGTACACACAGACTTGCTATCTGTATCCATTTTCTGTCAAATGCCGTGCGATGCAGCCTTCTTCTATCACATCTGATCTTCACCCGTAGTTGGTGTTTAAAGAAAGCGATCAGATCCTGATCAGAAAAAGACCCCCCCCCCGATAACCTTGCAGACGCGATATCCAATTCAGCATTCTCGCCATAGCCAGGATTGTAACGTAGACCATTTGTCTTTCCCGGTCCCACGGCAGCCTCACGTAGTCCATGGCATTGGATACGGTAATTGGGCGAGGATGCTCAGGGTCGATGCGAGCTGTCACTTTGCTGACATATGACCAGTACCGGCGGAGTTTGCGGCAATCGAAGAAAGCATGTTCAGTCGTTTCTACGGCTGTTGTCCTACAACGGGAACAATCAGGTGACTTAAAAATCCCGGAACTGCATTGTATGTTGTTGAGTGGAAGTGCATTTAGGGCAAATCGCCAGGTCAGAGAGAACTCCGAATTGTTCAGATTGTTACATGAAAAGGCGTGTCCCCTTTTTCATGTAAGTAAAAAATAAAGAGAATTAGTAAATCAAAATAAAATTAGAGAAAACGGAAATCGAACCCTGGAGATAAGTTTTAAAGAACAATAGGTTATAAATGGAATGTTCAGTAAATTGTTGATTCTGTTAAAATATTTAATTAATACAAATTGGGCTGGAAACTATTCATTGTTAGAAAGAATGTGGATAATAAAATATGGGTTATATGAATTAGATAAGTAGGTGGAATTCCTTTGTGAAAACAACAAAGGAAAAATAGGAAATCAGAATGTTTCGACACGTGCAGGTCGCGCATGTTGATGCCACGTGAATTGTGGTCACGTTGGCCGGACATGCATGGATTTTTCAATATAGGAAGGAGAGTTACTTAGTTAGTTAGAGAAGAAGTCAGAAGAGAGTCAGAGAGTCAGACGAGAGTCCGACCAGTTCGAACCTTGCCACCGTCTGGAAGCGAGAGGGTTAGAAAAAGAAAATGTAAAATAAACTTTGAATTCCTAGATGCAAGTCATTGACCGGTCAAGTGGAAGGAATAAATGCTCATCATGGTTTTTATAACTGCCATCTTCTGTGTCCATCATTACATGAAAAAGGTATTGTCTATTTATGTGTAAAAATCCATTTGAAAATCATCATCTAAAAAAATATATGTGTTAGAAAGTATATGTGTCTATTTATGTTATATAAACACTCCCGTTCAAACAGAACTGTCAAAGGCGTAAATGTCAACCTCTCAATCTATCGGTATAAATGCCAATCTATCAGTCTATCTATCAAGATATCAAATCTTCTCCAAAATGTATTTATATTTCCATCTCTTTATATATACTTGTTAATGTACACATCTCTTCTCTAACAATGTTAATATCTCTCATCTCTTCTTACAACATGAACATCTCTTACTCAACACTAATCTCTCGTAAGACTCTCACAAAGAACAATACAAATACATACGTCATCTTTTAATAATAAGACAGTACATAACAAGATGACTCGAAGCTGGCGCCCAGCTCCACGCAGAACGGATCTCACTCTGCTGCCAACCCAAACGCACACATAGCGGGTCGTCGGCGGTTCCCTTCAGTAGATCCCTGTTGAGTTCCCTACAGGTAGCAGTCACAAAGTCGCTGAACCTTGGTAGTCGTTTTGGCGTGGCTCGGCACTCTTTCATGTAAGCAGATTCTCCCCGGGGCCTGCGACGGCTCTCGATAGAAGGGTCGAGAATAAGGTAGGGGAAGGCGGCAGTAACCACGGGGTGCCATGGTTGGTCATCTTGCATATAGTTGCTCAGGAAGGCCAGCCTCTCAGCGTCTCAATGAGACTTCAAGTCCGGCATTCCCAAGCCTCCCTCACACGGACATTGAATACAGACCTGTCTGCTCACCCAGTGTCTTCCTCTGTCCCAAAGAAGCAAGGACAAGAGTTCGACGAGAGCTGTTAGGTGTTGTGCAGGCAGGGGAAGTACAGTCAGTCGGTAAAGAATGAAAGAAAAGACGTAAGTGGCGCACGCCTCAGCTCTACCTTTTAAGGAAAGTTTCCCAGGAAGCCACGAATTGACTGCAGCCTCCACCTTTCACCTTACCTCCAACCAATTTTTGTCAAGCTGGAGACCTGGTCCGAACCACATGCCGAGGATCTGAACCGGGCCATTCGTCCAGCTGAAGGAAACCGGGAGGTTGGCGTTGCCACCCAGGCGCCCAACTGCTGTCCTACCGACTTGTTGTGGTTTATCTTGGTCCTTGTAATTCTTTCGTACCGAATGAGCGCCTCCGACACTATCTCGATGTCTCTGAAGTTCGACACACAGACCGTGACATCATCGGCGAACACGGATACCTTGACAGCTGAGCCATCGGGTATTGCAATTCTGTGCAGGGCCGAATTTGCCTTCCCATGTCTCAGCTTGCGGAGCAGGGGCTCCAAAGCCAAGACATAGAGCAGGGACGACAGCGGACAACCCTGACGAACCGACCGAGAGATAACAAAGGGCTTTAAGTGCTTTCCATTGACTTTTACAACAGCTGTGGGCTATCAATACATCATGGAGATTCACTTGCAGAAGTCTGGTTTAAAACTGGCGGCCTCTAAGACAGATGCCAAGAAATGATGGCCGACCCTATCGAAAGCTTTGGACTGATCTAAGTTGATCAGCACGGCTTCCGTTTCATCATCTATCCCTCCCTCTAGGATCATTCGTATCAGGGGCAAGTTGTTCTGAATCGATCTCCCATTCACAGCGTAGTTCTGTTCCGGTTCAACCAACTCGCCGATAACAACCTGCAGCCGATTCAACAGAACCTTGACCAAAATCTTCAACTCTGTGTTTAGCAGAGTTATGGGCCTATAATCGTCTAACTCTTCCCCACCATGCACATCACCTTTCCTCAGCAATGTAATTATTCCCTTGGTAACTTGCCCCGGGATGGATCCCTGAGCAAACCAATGGTTGAACACATCCGTCAGAAGAGGCAGAAACATGGGCGGCAGCCTCAAATACAGTTCGTATGGCAGACCATCGAGTCCCGACAATTTGTCACAGCTGACCTGCTTCAGTGCAGTAAAAACCGCCCGCTCCATCACAGGGCCATCGCAACTAGCTGCTCTAGCTGCCTCGAGGCTGGGAGAGTCAGCTAAACTCAAGGACCGGAAGATAGGGCTGCTGCGTAAAACACTCCTTGAAATGTTCTCGAAACCCCTTATAGATCAGTCGATTCCAGGGTGAGTCCATCTGGATGTCTTACCTTTGCAATGTACTTGTCTGAGCCACGCCTAGAAATTTCACGACGTGTGTCAGTGTTGGAGTTGACTGCTTTATTGCCTATCTTTCTAAGCCTAGCTCTGACTACTTGACCTATTCTCACGCAGAAGGTCCTGCTTAGCTAGTTCCTGACTAACCCTATCACCCTCCCCCAATAGCCCAGCTAGTTTCTGCTCTAGCTTTTTCTTCGTCTTGGGTTTAACTAGTGCAAGGCGCTGGGCATACTTGACGGAGAAGGTTCTAATTTTGGCTTTTAGATCTAACCACCACTTACTCCCGGTAACCGCCTCTACTAGTGCTTTTTGAATTAATTCTATTAGCTTCTCTTGAAAGTCTTGTATCTCAGAAGGGAAGTGTTTAATTTCAAGTGAGCCACTAACTTAGGCCTATTTCCTAGCTTCAGCCGGGTCATAACTAGTTTATGGTCCGTCTGGCCTAGCCAAGTGATAGTGGGACAAGATAAGAAGTCTACTTCGCCTCTCCTAACTAACATCCTGTCCAAGTAAGTGTTTGGATAGAAGGAAACGCTATTGGTCCACGTCCATATCTCCCGCCTCGGATGCTCGACCCGAAACCTGTCAGCCAGACCGCATTTAGCCATAAGATCAGACAGGCTGAACTCGCACCTCTCCGACCCTCTAGCATCGCCTCCTACCTTATCTATCTCGGGGTCTAAGATGGCATTCCAATCCCCCATTAGAACTACCCGCTTCCAACAATCTACAGATGCGTCGAGCTGACTGAAGAATGAGACCCTCTCACGAGTGGTGCTGGGCACATGAACCGCAATCACTCGAAACACAATCTTTTATGGCAACATCTGCCACGACCAGCCTGCCCTCTGCATCCCTATGGACTATGTACGTTTAACTAGCAAGGAGACTCCCTTCCCCTGCGGGCTGCCATATGCTGAGAAAACCTCAAAATCTTGGGCCAGCACCTGATAGTCCACAGAAGAAATGAAATACGTCTCCTGAATTGCAGCCACATCCAATCCCAGGGACAAGAGATCGTGCCGGAGGCGAGCCACCCGGCCTGATGATCTCAAGCCCCTCGCATTCAGACTAGCCAAATTTTAAACCATTGTACCTACTTTAAGGTGTGTTACACTCAATTCCGAAGTCAGCCAGGGAAAGGACACTAACGTTGTATGCAATGCTCAAGGTGATCAGGTTTTTCATGTCTTGACCTTCTCTCGCAATGCCGCCGCCATCCAAAGGGTAAGTCAATTTAAGGGCCCTATAGAGTGACAGATGAACCAACACTGGGATCCTTCCCTTGCATTATTTTGCGAGTTTCTCAAGGGAAGGGTCATTTTTCCTAATTAGTTCAATTCCCGGAACAGCCCCTTTAGCAGCCTCCAGCATTGTCCACATGTTGGTCTTTCAGACTTCTGGAAGCCTGACGAATGTTGTTAGCCATGGGGCGTCTGGGAAATTACAAGGAACATTAACGTCTTTTCTCCCTATCTGTTGACAGTCCAGCGGAGGTTTTAAATTTTTTCTCTGCCGGTGTGGTAAGTCCATTGCCACATACAGGGCGTCTACAAAGCAAAGTTTCTTTCTCGTTTCGAGGGCGAGGGTCTCTGTTTGAGTAAGACCGTGAGTGGGGGAATCTGAAGGGTCTTTCCCCCTCCCTGGTTCATTCTTTTCTTTCTGAGGTAGCGGCTCAATTTGCATTGGTGTGGGGACGAGTATCTGTGTGGTGTCTGGTGTTGGTGTTGGTGTTGGTGCGGTGTCTGGTGTTGGTGCGCTGTCTGATGTTGGTGTTGGTGTTGGTGCGATGTCTGGTGTTGGTGCGGTAACTAGTGTTGGTGTTATATAGCGCCAGGACCCCTAGGTTGGGAACGGTCGTTGTTAGTAAGTTCCCCGCTGCAACAAAACCAAGTAGCCGTCTTTTATTGATCGTCTATGTTATTTAGTTTTCTGGTTGTTATGGTAACGGCTAAGACGGCAGAGTTATTTACCCCTTGACTGTGCATTTTTCTCTCTCGGCTTTATTCAGCTCTCATCCGCTTGTCAAAATAACGATTCCGACTGAAAGAAAATTAACATGCACACAAAGGTCAGACGTAACTCAGCATACCAAATCAAGACGTAAGACACACTGGCTTTTTATATAAAAATATATTTTGTTTTGAAATTATTTTCTCGTTTTACATAGAGATTTTTGATAGTTCAAAATTTAACAGTGGGGCTTACTGTCGTTTCAGTGATGGAGAGGGGTGGGTGGGGGTGAAACATTATGCTCTCGACAATGCACGTCTCCTATCGGCGTCTCTCTCTTCTCTCTTCCCTTCTCTTCTCCTTCTCTTCTGCTCTCTCTTCTTCTCTTTTAGTTGGCCTCCAAAAATCACCTCTTATATTAGCATGTGTTTTTTGCTTGTTTTTTTTCCACTCCACGCTACCTGCCGATCACTCTGCTCGATAATGGTGCACGCGTCTGCTGGTCACGTTTTGACAATCTTTCGCCGCATCTTGACCTAGAGATATCGTGACCGATTTCTCTTCAGCTGACCGACTATTGACTTTATTTATACACGTGAATCCATTTCTCATGCTCTTCATATACATTCCAAATTTATAAAGAATGTCACGTTTCCTTGCTTTGTTAACAAAAAAAATCGTCGTCCGATTTCTCTGTTTACGACGTAATTATTTTTTCGTTTCAACTGGTGGACAATCGATTATTCGATGCCCACCTTTTAAATCTTTTATTATCTTATTTTAAAGAAATTTTTCTTTTCAGTTATGTATCGGATGGTTCCAGCCATCCATTACATAACATTGGTGCAGTATGTGGTTTGGGGGTAGAGGTGGGTTGTGTTGTTGTTAGGGGTGGTGTATGCCCACAGGGAGTGAGAGCTGCCTTTTCTTCCCCTTTTCTTCTTTTGCTTTTCTTTTTTATTCTTTCGAATGAACCAGGGAGTGGTGAGGTTGAGTTCCTCTCCCTCTCGCTAGCGGATTCATCCTCTGAGAAGCAGTGTTTTCTTTGCTTGGCCCCCATTTCAATTGGTGTGGGGACCGTTGGTTGTTGCTGCTCCTCTAATTTCTGTTTCTTTGGTTGATGGTGTTGCTGTTCTGGTTGCTGCGGCCGTTTTTGTTACTGTTGCTCCTGTTCTGGCTGTTGCTGCTTCGGCACTGCTGTTTTTGTTCTTGCTGCTGCTTTCACGGCATTGGCTGTGAAACCGGCCGTGGTAGCTGCTGCGGCTGGTTCAATGGCTGGTTTAGCTGCTGCTGCTGCTGTGTCTGTTGCCGTGGCTGTTGCTGCGGCTGTTATGGAGGCTGTTGTTGTTGTTGCTGCCTCGGTTGCTGGGTTAGTGGTGGGACGGCGGCAGATTGGACTGTGTGCTTCTGCCTTCGCCTCGTTACCATGCTCCATTCCTGCCCCCCCCAAGCCTCCTGCACGGTTTTGGGTTTCCTCGGTGCTGGGGTTGGTGCTCCAGTTGCAGGAGTTGTGACAGTCTTTTTGGACACTGGTGCTGTCTCAGAGGTTGGGACTGCCTTTGGTGTCACTTGAGTAGGGGTTGACCTTTGAGGGCAGATCTTGGCCATGTGACACTGCTTTTGGCAGAACCAGCAGTGCGGACGACGGCCCTCCACCACCACCGTCATAGTTGCCTCCTTAAATGTCAGCTGTGCTGGTATCGCTTGGAAGGCTTCTTTCTTTAGCCTTATGGCTACAGTGTAGCTTCCCAAGTGCAGTATGCCCTGTTGTTGGTGTTTTTGCTCCCCCCGTTGGGGAGTCGTCCTCTTGGGGAGCAGTTGTTTCTGTGGTCGCCTCCTGGCTTGGGGTATCTGTATTGGTGGCCCCTGGGTTGGTGTCCATTTTTAAAAAGTTCTCTTTGTGTTTGGAAATCGCGAAAATGAGTGACGTGGAGTTGGCGTCCAAAGTGGGGAGCCGACATTGGCGCCAAAAAGAAGTGACGCCAAAGGCGGCAAGAAGGAAGATAGAACTGAGAGAGGGAGTGGGAAGTTAGTGGAGGAAAGAGAGAAAGTGTTTCCGACCCTCCCTCGCGGGAAGGTCATAAATTATCAGCTAGGATCCCCCCCCCCCCGTGAGGAGGGAGAGCAGAGAAAGACAAAGTGGGGCTGCGGACAGAACGCTACCCAACAAGCTCGTCAGGTGTTCCGGCACGAGAATGTGTCGCCAGAACAGCACTGCCTCGCGGGGTGTATGTATCAGAACAAATACTACACTTTAAGATATTAAATATTTTATTCAGGCAAAAAAAAAAGAACATGAACAAAAAACTTAGGCACAAAGCCAACTCAAAATAAAGATGGGGGTCGTTGGTCATCCTTGTCACTCTAGAACTAAACAAAGTTTATCTTAACTAGAATCTTCTTTCACCATAATACCGCATTCGCCCTTTCGTACTTGGGGACGTTCTACTTGGCACCCAATTGTTTAAAACATTTTTTATTTCCGTGTAAAAAACAAAAAAAGATAACAATGATGATACGATAAATCATTTGTGTCGAGAGCGAGGGGGGGGGAAACAGCATCTATTAACAACACTTTTGATCTTAATCAAAAAGACCAAGCATAAAAGTGTTACGGACAGACCGACAGACCGACCGACGGCCGACGGAGTGACTTATAGAGTCGCTTGCACGCGACTAAAAACTTTGTTCAAGTTTACCAGTAATGACAATATGTTTTTATATAGTTATTTAAAAAATTTTATGTGTTACATTCAAATAAGGACGAAGTATTTCTGAAATTCTTTTATCCTTAGAAGCCATTGCTTTTCTTTTTTATCCATCTGTAGGATGATTGATTGGCATAATACTTGTTGGTTCGGTCTATGGAATCTACTCTGCAGGATTCGAATTCCCTCGGATCTATTCTGTTATTCTCCCACTAATATTGGCAGGAACGTTATGTTATCGCAATTCCATATTACGCAAAACTGTGTTGAATTGATAATACATTTTCTGCGATTCATATTTTTTAAAATCCAATTTTGTGAGTTGCAGCGTTGAATAATCGATTTGTTACTTCCCTTGTTCTGTGCGTATTAAAGCGATTCCCACAACAATTATAAAATGAATATAACTGGGCGGTAGCTATGACCTCTAGTTAAAATACGATAAAATGAAACAGTTGCTAATATTTCCCACTTGATTTCGATTCCGGGTAAAAGAACGGATTTAGATTTCAAAAAGATATTATTCCAAACTTTCTCACGATCTGTTGTTTTTTTTTTCTACTTCTATTTTCAACGGAAAATCAACCTTTTTGGGATTATTTAATACCAAACCCCGATGTCTATTAGGAACAATTTGTTCTATACGATGAATTGCTATGCTTAACAATCTTTATCACCCTTCAAATAAAATTACATGGGTCGGGAAATGATGTGTTTACCGAAAACTAAAAGTAAAATAAGTATTAATACGTAAATATGGATCGTTATCAACTATTGTGACATATTAGGGACCCTAAGTTAATAGCAATTAAGTTAGCTAGTATGACTTTTGACAAGGGTTACATTTAGTGCATGTCATGACAATCTTACTCCTTAGAAAGAATCGTCCCCAGAGACAGGTGACGTCAAGTTGAGGCAGGGGCCAGAGGTCAAACGCTGTAGACAAAATAGATAGAGAGATCATAAGAAATGACGTCGCGTTTTCGAGTAGAGAGAAAACTAAGATTTTCAAGTCAGTCTCTGTGTGGAAGTTATGCGAATAATAATAATATAGAAATAATCTAAGGGGAATGTTATCTCCGTGTCTCTGTCCGTGTGCGTCACTCATTTCAGTAAGTTAGAAAGTAAAGTTAAGAAGTAGATAAATAGCTAAGGGAATAATATTCTCTCCATCACAAGTCTATTCTCTCCATATACACCCTTCCAGAAACCTCAGCGAACGTCTTTTGTCTCCTCTTTCTTCATGGAAAGAAGCTTATTTCTAGAGCAACTACCAGACGAAAGAGCGAAAATGAAGAGAATAAAAAGACTACGTATAAACACCCACACGTACTTTATTTTTAATTTTTTAGTGATTATCAATTAAGAAGACAGAAAAAAGAATTCAAATGCAATTTGTACGCAAGGCAAACTGATCTAAAATTAGTAACCAATTTATTCCTATTCGTCTCATTGATTGTAAAATCATAGATAAAATGAAAACAAAATATTTTAAAGGAAATGCAATAAAATAAACGATTTATAAAACAGAACCGTTTGACTTCCCTGCTTCAACTTTACGTCACTCGTCTCTCGGAACTATTCTGTTTGCAGAATTAGGTTGTCATGACATGCACTAAATGTGACAAATTAATACTAGCTAACGTAATTACCAAGCGTCATCATATCAAGCCTCATAAGCAGCTAACTTGAAATATTAGTATAATATTTGTAATATATATTTGTAAGACGCAAGTGACGTTAATTATAAAGCAATGAAATAATATGTTAGCTAATAATAGAATAATACGAGTTGTCTCTCTGTTGCAATATACATGTGTATACATAGATATTCTATCGTGCGTAACAGCAAGGGGAGTAATTCATTTAGTACATATACGAGCAAAAGCAAGCAGCAACTGACTCGAAATATTGATATTGTTTAAGGTGTAAAATGAGACAACTATGCATGTTTTTTCCAAATTCATTTAATAATAAAAATTATAGGTGTATAATTCATTTAAAAACTTTCAAAAAAATTATTATGCATTTGTTTTAATCTTTCTGGATAACAAAACTTTGATAGCGTGTGATTCATTAACCACACCCATTCACTATCGTTTCGCAATTTAATTACTATTCATTATTTGAAATCGTTGAAACAAAACTAATCGATGAGAAGAAGCACTTCTCCCCTCTTCTCTCTCTCTCTCTCTCTCTCTCTCTCTCTCTTTCTCTCTCTGTTCCTCACTTTGCCGATAAGAAAACTATTTGATTAGACAAAAAATAAACAATAAGAAGTTTGTCTAATTATAAGAATAAAAGACAAAAACTCCCCACTTCATCTCTTTGTTTCTTCCGTTTTACTACTACTACTACTACTACTACTACTACTACTACTAATAATAATAATAATAATAATAATAGAATATCTTCTGTTTCTATTAAAATTGAAAATAGTTCTTCCTAGATTTTTTATTATCACATATTATTGAGATTAAAACCCCACTTCATTATTCAAATAACTTAAATTTACATACGTGATTATTTTTCCTTTCTTATTAATTATTATCACATATTATTGATACTAAGTTTTTACCTCTTCTTTCGTATAATTTAATTTAGTAATTATTATTTGGCTTCTTTATTAAGTAATTATTAAAATTAAGACCCCCCCCCCGTTTACTCATAAAATTAAATTTGCATACATGATTATTAAAGCGTATGTTCACTTTTATTCTATGGACTAGCATGGGTACCAGGCGGTGCCCGGGTCGACATAATGTTCCGTTTTGAACACATACTAAGGATATTAATCATTTTCATCATGGGTAACGTCGATACCCCCTCGCACACACACATACACAACAATTTCAAAAATAAAAGAACAGATAAAAACATGTAAATGTAATCGCCCCCAAAAAGAAGTACGTGATACCCTCTCCACCAGGTGAGATTCTAACAATAGTAAAAATCATTTATTTATGGGCGTCCGAAATGGCTACTCTTAAAAATATGTGAAAGGTATGTGGTATTATATCGGAGCACATTTACACATTCTCTTTACCCTATCTCCTCCTTCTTTGCCGTCGATGGCCGTTCAACAGTCGACCGAAGTAAAAGATTCCTAAGGAAATCTCCTTATCTCGAGAAAGTTCTTCCACCGGCAATGAACAGCCGTAAAAAAAAAAAAATGAAATAAAGATATTAAGTTTCCTTGAAAAAAAAACCCCTAAATTTTTTCCTGTACTCTGATCTCACAATTTACGCTTTTCTTAAACATATTGTTACGCATTATCTTCCCCCTCCCACCAAAAAAACTTGACTGAACAAACAGTCTTAAAAAAACCCCACTTCTACTTACCCCTAAGTCTTACTGTGAAAAAAAAAAGAAAAACTTTTATCTTTTCTTGAAGGAAAAAAAAAAAAAACTTTTTGTTGATAAATATTTTGCAAAAAACAAAAAACAAAAAAAAATATATAAAATAAAATAAATAAAAATATTTTCAGTCCTTTAAAGGTAGGTTTTTGGTTATTTTTGATTATTTACATTTGTATTTTTTTCCGGTTTGTTTGTTTTTAAAGCGTCTGTTTCAACGCTCGGCTAAAACCGATGATTGCCGGTCTCACCCGATCCATGCTTGACAGGAATCTCCGAGAATCCGGGTCAAATTATGCAAGAGTATTGAATATTTAAAAATAAAGCAAAACATCTTTCTGTCTACACGAAATTATTTTTCCACGCTAGAAACGTCTTGCGATTACCGAATTAATTTATTTGGAAGAGTTTTTTTTTAATTATCTTTCGAACTTATAAAACGTAAAAAAAAAATTATCAGGGGAAATAACTCGTTTCATAAAAAAATCGATGTCGGAAGTAATAATTCCAAATAAATTTAATTAAATATATTATCAATATAATTGTTATTTAGAGTTGATGAAATAACAATCTTAAATAGAACAACTAAAACAACTCTCTCACTAGAAACATAAACTAACATACAGCTATTTAGTAAAATTGATTCTTCTTAATATAATAAACAAATAAGGTGATCTCTTAATCGTATATTTTGTTAAAGAATCATACTATATATAGAAATAAATGAAATACTAAACTAACAGACCTTTTGTATATTTTAATCAAATTGTGGACAAACAAACAAGCAGACAAGAATACGAATATATATATATATATATATATATATATATATATATATATATATATATATATACAATTTAATTAAGGAATTTCTGTAAATTATCGATACCAGTAAAATGAATTTGACCATCCTAGCAAACCAGCTGAAAGGAAAAGTTGCATGCAAGGAAAATGTGATATAATTAATTATTTCAACAAAATGAAAGAATTTCAGACAATAATAAACAATGATAATAAAAAAGTTATTGCATGCTAGATTTCTGCTTTGTATGTATTTAAAAAATTATTCATTTCTTTTTGTCGATAAATTAATTATTTCTTCGGTTACTAAAGCTCTGTAACCGAAGAAAAAATAAATTAATCGACGAAAAGAAACAATGAGTATTATTTTTCTTTAAGGCCCGTCTCACGTCCGTATATAACAAAATATTTTTTTTTGTAGATTTCGGTGTGCTAAAAAAATTTCCGTCGCAAAAAAAAAAAAAAAAAATAGTTTTCATGATATGAAGAAATTACTTTTTCGAAAAGTGGGTGATCACTTTTCCATGTAAATTTAACTTAAAATGAGTACCCACTTTCTAGCCACCTGAAAGAGGGGGTATTTTTTGTGTGTTTATTGGCTAAACATTTTTTGTTTGATATTTTTTGCATGGTATTAACCCCTGAACTCTGGGACTATTTTCCATTTCACAGTCTATCCTTCGTTTACGCTATACGCAAGCATAAACAAAGGCTGTTAAATGTGCACTCGCGTACCAAACTGCCTTGTAACAGTGCAGTATTGGCGAAAAATTAAAATTAGACGCAAAAACAAGTAGTTTTCCAAATATTTAACCATGTAATTCAATATGTTATCACGGGTGGCCATTTTGTATGCGCAAGCGCGTGCACATGGCCTATGCGCGCATGACGTTTTTCATCTAATTTAAAATTTTCGCCAATACTACACTGTGACAGGGCAGTTTGGTATGCGAGTGCACATTTAACAGCCTTTGTTTATGCTCGCGCGTAGCGTAAATGAAGGCTAGGATGTGAAATGGAAAATAGTCCCAGAGTTCAGGGATTAATACGCTTGCGCATAGAAAAATGGCTAGCCATGATAACATAGAACTACATGGCTTCACATTTGGAAAACTACTTGTTTTTCGTCTAATTTTAAATTTTTGCTAATACTACACTGTAACAAGACAGTTTGTAACGCGAGTGCACATTTAACAGCCTTTTTTATGCTCGCGTGTAGGGTAAACGAGGGTGGGCTGTGAAATGGAAAATAGTCCCAGACTTAAGTGGTTGATACCATATAAACAGTAAATTTGCGATGGAAACGGTTACAATATTCTTTTAAAGCACACCGAAAACTACAAAAAACTATTTTTTTTCTATACGAATGTGAGACGAGCCTTAAAGTAAAATCATACCGATTTTTCTTTATTTTTTAATTTCCTCGTGTCTTTATTGAAAGATGAAAACACAAAATGAAATCGAAAAAACCTTTTAGCCAATAAACACTAAAATGCCTCCTCTCTCAGGTGGCCAGAAAGTGGGTACTCACTTTAAGTTAAATTTACATGGAAAAGTGATCACCCACTTTTCGAAAAAGTAATTTCTTCATATTATGGAAACTATTTTTTTGCGACGGTTTTTCAGATTCGTTTTTAGCCCACCGAAATCTACAAAAAAAAAAAAAAAATATTTTGTCATATACAAACGTGAGACGGGCCTTAATGTAAATTATTAATTTACCAAACAATTTTTGTTTTTTAAATAGGAAACAGACGTGTGAAGAATTTTTTTAAAGAATTTGTTATTGCTTGAAATTTTACGGTAATTGTTTAATTAAAAAAGTCAGTTTAACAAAATTAAAAAAAAATGTAAAAACTATTAAATACGAGAGAAGTTCAAAATTAAAAATAATATTTCTTGTGTGCATGTGTGCGTTTTGCCATAGCAATATGGCGGTTTCATGCATGCGCGTATATGTGCGTTCGGGTGTGTTGCTATAGAAACCAGGCGTAAGATTGGGGTGTAAATGGCAATTTTCGTACATACAATGTCTTTTGGGGGTAGTTTCGTATAATTTTATTTTTGTAAATGTTCACTGAGAAAAAAATTACCCCCCCCCCCCAGATTAACAATAAATTATTGTCTTTCATTTGATGCTGAAATTAAGACGATTGAAATCATCGTTTATGAGGAGTTTTGATTAATAGATTAGCCAATCAAAACTGTTCCTAATGTCCACAAACATTTTTGCTTTTATAGATAGATAGATAGATAGATAGATAGATTAGCAATTAAAAACAAGCGCATGTATGAATCGCACTGAATAAAACTGCGATAAACAAAAGTAATGAAAAATCGCATGTCGTCATTTTGATGATACAGGAACACTACTACTACTACTACTACTACTACTACTACTACTACTACTACTACGCCACACCAAATAATTGAGAAGGGTCAAGGAGGATAAAAAGACCAAGGAGAGAAGGCACTAACCAGACCTCTACTGGATGAGTGCGAAGAGGGCTGAGACCTCGGGGAGACTTATGGCCACCAAGGTTTCGGTGTAGGCCAATAGTTGCTACCAACAAGAAATTAATGATAAACAACTATTGCGATAGCGCAAACTAATTTGCAAAGATTATCGAAAGGGGTAGAGAGTACTAGAAATCTAAGGAGACTTGTTGTCACTCAGACTCCAGGAACACCATAAGTTGTTTTCAAAGAGAATGCTTTGAGAATAGCCTGTTTAAAAACTAGTAATAATAATAAAGGGAGGATTGGTCACTGTACTATTTTTGCACGTATGTATCCCTACACTATAGCAGCTATATGGTTATTGTAATTGATGCCATCGCAGACTATGACGATTTCAAATCCTCTCGCATCTATTCTGATATTGCAAGCACGAATACTATTCAAACAGTTATGAACACGTACCCTTAGCTATGGGTAAAATAAAACATTCCATTCAGTTAAATGTATACAGTGTATCATCTATAATAAATATTGTTTGAGAAGGTCCTAGGTCTGACAGATCTTAAATGGAAGACTTATATCCAATTCATTGCTGTAAAAATGGTTCGATTATATTACTGCTCCAAGAAGTACCTGATTCTCTTTGCAATCCTCTACCTATTTATACGTCCTAAGATAGAGTACTTCTGCCACATCTGGGAAGACACCACTCAGAGCACTCTTTCTTGCCTTGTCAGATTCGATATTGGACTTTGCAATCTAGTATAAGACGATCTCTTCTTTTCCTTGTTGGCCTTTTCTCAAAGAAAGGACGTTGCTAGTCTTTTACTATTCCACCGATATTTTCATGGTAGGCACTAGACTGAGCGTTAAGCTCCGATTCCCTTCAGCTGAAGAGCTTTTTATAGCAACAACTGTTTTTGCTATCAACACCGCAATAAAGACATTATCTCATCTGTGTGCCTGAAATCAAACTGTACTTCCATGAACAGCGTTTCTTTCTAAGAACTTCCTACCAGCGGAACACGTTAGCGCGAAAATGTTTCCTATATATTATAACAGGGTCGTTTTAAAGTCTAGTATCAACAAATATCCAATATCGTCCTGTGAATCAATTATTGTTTTCAATCCTTCCATAACATGGTTGCAGAATTTAATTGACAATCTAACTCTTGTCCTCAACCGGATTTTGGCATGAGGAGATAATAATCTCTGTGACGATGGTCTCAAAACAATAGAACGAATACTACATTACTCCTCCACAAAGGAGAATGTAATATCTAGAAGCATTATCCCCACTTTTTTACAAAAGAGGACGTAATTCTTGGAATGACGGTCTTATGGCAATAGAACCGATACTATACTACCAATCTCCAGGAAAAGATAATACAAAATAGACTAAATACTTTTTTCACTCATTAAAAAATGTATAGCTATAAAACTTTATTTTCATGGTTCCTTGGCTAATATCAAAGTGTAGTATCTGTTCGCAGCATCCGTGCCACATCAGATGTATATATAAACGCATATGACAATACAAAATTACAACTGTATATTAAAAATATAAATTTATTAATAACTGTTTACAAAATAAAACTGCAAGTCAAGACCTAAAAGTGTTTGTGGGTATTACAAAGCAGCATCTGCAGAATATTTCTGTGTCTGACTGTCTGTCCTTTGCAGTTTTTCTTAGAAACTACTGGTCGATCTGGCTAAAATAAGGTATGGAGTTTTGTTATGATGAAGTGCAGCGAACTGAATATTATGGTATCCGTTCGATGCACATTTAGGAATAGAAATTAGTATTTAATGCAAAAATGAGCACAAATTTAACCATATTCAACCATGAATTTCGCATAAGGCATCCATTCCATGACATTTTTTATGGGCTAAAAAGTCTAGTTTTGCATAATAAAGTTAAATAAGCAAAACATGTCTTGATGCTAATATAGTTATGATAGATAAAAAAATCCATTTCGATTAAACAAATAAAAAAATAAAAACAGGCAATATCGTTGTGAAAAATGTAACGAGATACACATTTTGAAAATCAGCAAAAAATACTACTGTTTACTCTGACGATTAAAATATAAAATACTAGCATGGGTTCCTGGCGTGCCCGGGTGTTTGGATGTGTCTATTGAGCAAAAAAAAAAAGGTGGTAGTAGGAAGGCAGGCTCGAACACGTACCGCGAAGGAGGAAAAGAACGGGGGGAAAAACCTGACTCTATGCTGTTACGACAATTGCCAAACCGGAATTGACACTTTTAAAAATTAAGGCTAGACAATCGAAAGGAGAGGATGACTTTCAATAATATCGGCGAAAAAAGCGACCCCCCTGTAGAAAAGCTCCCAGTTGAAGGTGAAGATATTAATGTTTTTAGCCAATGTTTCGATATTTGTCGTCTGAAAAGTCGGACTTAAAAAGGATACTGATCTTGGTGAACTCCATCGCCTCTGTCAAAAGGTTTAGGCAGACATGCAAACATACATTTATATATTGGTAACTAAAAACTTTCGACCCAAACTGATTAAAAAGCTTTCCCTGTCTCTGAATACCCTTTTATGTAAATTTTCAAATGTTTAGACCAGAAATTGTCTGAGTAATTTGGTAGAGACCGCAGAGGTCAATTTTTCTTTTTACTTTGACCCCTATTATGACCCGTTAACATTTATTGTTTTGGGCTCAAATCGAGTGATTAAGTTAGATCCATGTCCAAGGAACCTATATCTAAAATTTCAAGTGTTTAGACCCAAAATTGTCGGAGGAGTTTGGTAGAGTTCTCAAAGGTCAAATCCTTGAACTTTGACCGCTTAACAGCCAAATTTCTGGCCAAAAACTGGTCATAAAGATTTTCCCAAATCTCAATGCATATATATATATATATATATATATATATATATATATATATATATATATATATATATATATATATATATATATATATATATATATATATATATATGTGTGTGTGTGTGTTTGTTTATGTTTGTGTATCAAATTTCGAGTCTGTAGACTAAAAATTGACAGAGTTATTTCGTAGGGAAATGTACAAAGACAGACACAAACACACAGAGACGTTCACTTTTACAGATATACTAGCATGGGTACCCAGCGTTGCCCGGGTATTTGGAGGTGTATGTTGAGCAAAAAAAAAAAAAAAAGCGGTCATTTTTTTTTAACTTTGACCCCTATTACGACCCCTTAAAATTTATTGTTTTGGGCTCAAATTGAGTTATTAAGTTAGATCCATGTCCAAGGAATCTATATCTAAAATTTCAAGTGTTTAGACCTTAAATTGTCGGAGGTGTTTGGTAGATTTCTCAAAGATCAAATTGTTGAACTTTGACCCCTTTACAGCCAAATTTCTGGCCAAAAACCAATCACATCGATTTTCTTAAATTTCAGTACCCTGTATATTAAATTTGGACTCTGTAGACTAAAATTTGACAGAGTTATGGCGTAGGAAAATGTACGCAGACACAAACACACGCGCGCACACACACACAGATAGACACTTTCACTTTTATAGATATATAGATTTCGAAGAAATCCGATTTATTTTTCACATTCAATAAACGTTGAAATAACAAAAACAAAAGACAACACAATTTCAGCCCCCAAAAAATTTACGTATAAAACAAAACAAAAGAAAACAAAAAACAAATAAAAACAACAACTATAATTTGAAGTTGCTAACAGGAGAATCGGTGAAGCTGACAAATTATTTGTGCCGTAAAAAGTAGTCAGTAATGTTTTACTAATCTTAACAAGAATTTAGTTTCTCGACGATACGCGACCTTAATAAATAGACATTTAATCATTTATTTATTCTCCTTTCGTATGAAACGAATATTCATGGAAATCAGAATTAAAGTGAGGCTAAAGTAAAATGCATTTAAAAAATAATGTTAAACATATCAGCCTGTCATCAACCAAATTAGGTTCATACAGCTAGCTATAAATATTTTAGGAATGAAGTCGTTACACCTGCCATATGCATGGTATAGAGTAAGAAACTTACCACGAAAAGAACCATGATCACGATAAATAAAAGTCCACTTGCATCATTTCAAATGCATTCTTCAATATTAATAAGAAACCATTTGTATCATATTAAAACAACATTGTAATGAGTTGTTTGAAATACTTTTTATGTTATTTTACCTACATATATGATATATAAGCAATTTAAATATATATATTAAATATAATTATTACTATATCATTTAAAGTTATATATATATATATATATATATATATATATATATATACTTACGTTTACTCTAAGCAAGGTATATTGCCATTTAGTGTAAGTGGCTACTATTTGCGATCATGTTTAGAGGGAGATGAGCAAGATGCCGGCATTTCAGTACAGTCAAAAAAGCATGTAAGATAAAGAGAATTCCAAAGTCGAGATATTCGAAAAAAGAAACTATTAAAGTAGGAGGCATTCCGGCATTTAGGTACCTTTACAGTAAAGGAGAATGATTTTGTTGCTAAGCAGATTTGTCCAAAGTATATACGTCGAGGGGACACAAGTGCGATGAGTTCATCAGAACAATTCCACTAAAATACTTGTAAAACAGGCACAGAGATGCAACATTGCAGTGATGAGACAGGGGTTGGAATTTGGTTGACAGTGTGGGACCTATTAGATTAGAGTCTTTTTTTAAATAAAACATTGTCCAAAAGGGAGAGACTAGCAGCAAATGCACCAACCCAGATGTGGATACAATCATCATCATCATCATCATCATCATCATCATCATCATCATCATCGGCGGTCACTCGTGTCCGAGTAAGACTGTCCTCCGTTGTGGCTTCTGTGGGTCCTCAGGTGAGCATAGAGCCCAATCCTAGACCCAATTTGTCTTGTGCAATTTGGGCAGATAAAGGTAGTGGTGGTGGGGTGGGGATGGGTGTGTCTGGTTGATAATCTGTCCTTTCTGTGCTTGCGTTTATCCTCAGCAGCTTGATTTAGGTCACTACTATAAAGCGCAGCACCTTCGTGGACAGCGCTCCTCCATGCCAACCTGCTCCCAGCCACGTCCTCCCATGTCTCAAGGTCCATGTGAAACCGCTTTAGATTTGCTTTGATGTTGTCCTTATACCTCATCTTTTGGCCACCCTGGGCACGCTTTCCCTCAACAAGCTGAGAGTAGAAAATCTGTTTTGGGAGGCGGAGATCCGGCATTCGGACAACATGACCAGTTCATCTGAGCTGGCGTTGAGCAACAGTAGCGGTGATAGTGGGAATGTCAGCCTCACTCAGGACGCTGGTGTTGGTGCGTCGGTCCTTCCAACTAATTCTGAGGATTTTTCGGAGGCATCTTTGGTGGTACGTCTCCAGGGTTTTTACGTGCCTACTGTATGTGGATACAATACTCCATGCATGAACGAATGGTGGCTTTGTAGAGATACTGGATACTTTCAGGTGTGAGTAATCTTATAGCACGATAGCGGGAACCCACCTTCCCGCTACAGCATTTATAATATCATCAATGCATTTGTTCCAGTTCATATTTCTTGTGAATCTTAAGCCTATGAGTTTGAAAGAAGAACAACTCTCAGTTAGGGTGTTATTAATCATGGCTGTCGGTGGTTGGGAAGTCTTTATAATTGTAAAAAAAAGAGAGCGACTAAGTAGCATTAAATATTACTATAACACTATAAATAATATATATATATATATATATACATTTCAGTATTATATATATATATATATATGTATATATAATACTTTAATGTATATATATATTAAATATATATAAATAATATATATATATATACATTACAGTATTATATATATACATTACAGTATTATATATATATATAATGCTGTAATGTATATATATATATTATTTATAGTATTATATAGTATTATATATGTATATAAAATACTGTAATGAATAAATGACAATCAGTAATTCCTCCACTATCCGATGATACGATGGTTACATGTACGGCAACCGAGAAGACGGAACTGCTTGTTCAGCGATTCGCTTCCAACTCAAACTTAAACACAACAAACAATTCCCTCCCAAAATTTCCTATACGGACTGAAGCTACACTATAATCTGAAAATCGCCCTTTATATATATATATATATATATATATATATATATATATATATATATATATATATATATATAATACTGTAATGTGTATATATATATTATTTATAGTATTTTATATATATATATATATATATATTTGTTTTATATATAGGCTAAATAACATAATGTATTTACGTTACAATATTACATAAATTTTATATTCTAAAATTTATAATGATCCGTTCATCTTTTAGAAAATTGCCATTCATATATATATATATATATATATATATATATATATATATATATATATATATACCATGCTTTATATATATATATATACATGCATATATATGTATATATACATATATATATATATATAAATATATATATGTATATATATATATATACCATGCTTTATATATATATATATATACATGCATATATATGTATATATATATATATATATATATATATATATATATATATATGCATGTATCTGTGTATGTGTGTGTTTGAACATGTTTGTGCATATAATTGTTTTTATGCATCTCTTTTCTAATGAAGCACTCCCTGGGGAATCCTAAATCCTCTACTGAAAATCTCTTTACTTCTAAGTTTAATTAAATTCACGCTCCAGGGTTGCTAAATCGAACTGTCTAAAAGTTATGAATCACTGACAAAGGCAGCACAATTTCTATAATACAATTTTCTGTTAAAATATTCACTTTTCGTTCTTGTGTGCAACGTTTTTTACACAGTGTCGTTGGACATTTTGTATTAAGGAAGTTCTTTAATCCTTCCTCCAAATAGTTTCTTGGTTTTCTGATTCATTATGAAATATTACGTTTTATTTGATATTAAACAAACTGAAAGGATTATTAGATAGGAATTATGTTGAAGAGAGATGGAAAAAATAATAGATATTTGAATCATCCGTAAAATTTTGGTTGTTAAATAGAAGTCTACTTCTCAAACATTTAAGGTTTGCTCGCTATGTTGGACGACGTTTTTTGGATTAATGAATGATGAATAAAAATTTGGTAAAATAATGATTAAATATTAGGTACGTGCAAAAATAGGTATGGCTTATACACTGTGGTTGTAAGTTTATTTTTTGTTTCCGTTAAAGTTGGTATTGTATTTGAAAGATGAAAGCTTTCAAACACAAATTCACGCAATGTTCATTAAAAAGATAAAATACGTTTACACTTGAAAACATTTATAGTGAAAGGTTATCATATCAGCTACCAAAATTTGAAATTTTCATGAATTTCTCCATTGAAAGTTTTCTAGAACTATTTCTAAGTTAATTAGTAAATGCACTTAATTAAAAAATGTACCTATTTTCAAATGAAAATTACACAATTGTTAACAAAAAATCGTCTCCAGTCAATTAATAAACATGTTATAGCATGACCACTTGTATGGAAGACAATAAATGCCGTAATATTTCGTATTATTTATACAGAAGAATGCTTTTGTAATAGTTTATAGAAATTAAAAAATAAATTATTATATTTTAATTTCTTTATTTTTGAAGGTTACAAAAAAAAAACGTTAATTCAAATACCCCGACTTTATTGCCATAAAAATGCTCATATAATTAGAATATGTTTAATGGACACAATTAGGGTTTTATTTTTATCTTAAAAGATTTAGATTTATACTCTGAAATTAATGATGACGTCAATGTTTTTCTTTAGAATTTAAAATAAAACTTTTCTAAAATTTTATTCCAAACGATTTTGTTTTTGTTTTTTTCAATACGAACTGCATCAATTTTTTCAACTCTTTTCTTTATGTGACGATTAAAAACTTCAGCAATTACATTAATTGAATTATTCTTAATTGTGAATTGTGAAACTGACAGGGACGTTGATTCTCTGAGAATAAAATCTCTATTTATTGCAATGTTGGACATCCACACATCTTCAAATTAATCATTAGCAGAAATTATACCATTTTTAAAAATTATTCTATTCAGAATAATCCAGTTTCTCAATGTTTTCACTTTTATTTTGAACTAGCCTGTGTGCCTGGCGTTGTCCGGGTGTTGGGAAATGTGAGTTAAGCTAAAAAAAGAAAAAAACAATTGTAGTAGGCAGGCAGGCTCGAACCCATAACGCGAAGGCGGAAAAGAAAGTGGCGGTATGTGTAAGGGTGTTGGTTGTAAAGGAAAATTGCGAATGCAAAAAAAGTGGCAGTAGGCAGGCAAGCTCGAACCCGTACCGCGAAGGAGGAAAAGAAAATGAAAAACAAACAAAAGAAAATGACGCGTTATCTGTTGCGCCCATCGCCAAACCAGAAGTGACGTATGTTTAAATTAAGGCTAGACAATCCAAAAGAGGCAATTACTTTCGAAAATATCAGCGAAAAAAGCAACTCCTCCCTGTATAAAAGTGCCCAGTTTAGGGTGAAGGAATTAATGTTTTTAGCCAATTTTTCGATAGTTATCGTCCGAAGAGTCGGGTTTCAAAATGATACCAATCTCGTTAAAATCCGTCGCGTATGTCGAAAGTGTTTGCCAGACATACATACATAATACATACATACATGCATTTAAACAGACAGGTGAAATTTATATTATAGAAGATAAACGAATTAAAGTTGTATTTTTACATTAAAATATATTTCATGTAAAAATTACAAAATATTATTGAATATTGACGGATGAACAGTTTGTTCCGGTAAAACGAATTCGAAATCTAAAATTTGGGGTAAACATGCTCATTTAAACGTATGTGTATTGGTCTTGACGAATTCAGATGTATTTGTTTAATACTGACTTAACAGAATATTATTTACTAGTCGGGAAGGAAGGATATTCTACAGTAGTTGACGTCCGATGTCTGTATATATTTCTCTTGAAATAATTCATGTGAGGTTTAATCATATTAAGAAAAAAAATTCCTTTCTTCTACCGTAAATTAGTTGTTATACTTTCATAAATATTTTATGTCGTTCAATATCTTCTTTTTAGTTTGATTAAGAAGTTTTATAATGATGCTGAAAGACTCGGAAATATTGATAATGAAAATATCTTTTATTTTTTTTTAATTCCTCGCATGAAATATCAGATACTCTGTTGTTTTTAATTATACGTGTTCAATGCATAATACCGTATCAAGGCAAAGTTTGACATAATCGTCCTACATTTTCTAATTCGTCTTGTAAGTTATTTTTCTTTGATTTAAAATTTAGACCATATTGATAAATTACTTATATTTTCTTAATTATTTCATAATTTTTTTTATTTTGACGGATTTTAGGTATATTTTTATCGACCTCACCAAAACTATTACAACAATTTTCTTGAAATTTCTACAGGTTTCTTTAAAATGTTTAATATCTTGGATACAGCCGTTAATAATAGTCCATGTAAATCCATAGTCTAATAAATGAAAGCAGCGTTTCACGTAGGTATTATAATTTTTACAATTATTACATGGTAATATATGAATTAAATTTTGTGACCTACACCACACATCCTATCCTATGATACAGGACCGGATAAATTTTATTTGTAACATTAGATTAATATTATTTAGCTGTTATTAGAAAAGCACCGGTTTTATACAATGAGGACACACTGGGAGCAATCTGAAAATTATTTTTGGACGGACAAGTCCTATTTGTCATTTCGAAAGAAGTTCCTACTTCTGATAACGGCTTTACGCTGCCGCGATCTGTCCGACCTACGTGAATGATCAGAAATATATATATATATATATATATATATATATATATATATATATAAGAAATCTATGAAAGTGAGAATGTGCGTGTGTGAGGACAATTCTCAACCTATATACTCAACGAATTTTTCATCCAAAGACTTGATATTTGGCATATATCAGGAACAAAGGGCTGCTAAGGGGTTAAAATTGAAAAATTAATACTTGGAGCTCATCGAATTTTTATGTTTATCAACTGTTTCACGAGGTTTCAAAAGAATTTTTAAAGATCTTGGCTGGTTGTCGTACTTGACTCACTGTCTTCAGGTTTTGGTATCAATCTCAACTCGACTATGGTTTTTACTAACAAAAGAGTGAACTCTTTAAAAAAAAAAATGATACTCGCATGCACATATCTTAATTTCTTTCCGTTTTTTTACTTCATTTTTTAAAAGGAATTTAACGTTGCATTTAATACCTACCAATATCTATTTCTGTTTATAATAAATAAGAATTAATTAAAATATAATATTGATATGTATTTTACGATCGGGTAACGCCGGGCGGCCTGCTAGTATATATATATATATATATATATAATTATATTTTTACTATAATAATTAATTAAATACCCACAGACACTAGTGTTTCAACCTTTCGGGAATCTTCAGTGCAGGGTGTCACGATTAATACCAGTCGAACGATTCGAACCCCGCAACACGAGACATCTCTGGCTCGATTAGCGAAGACCTAACCAATTCGGGTACCATTAACCGCGTGAAATAACGTTGAATTTAAACATTTTTAATTTTTTAAATGTTCATTTACGTCAGTCAGAAAGTGATCTAATCGTTATACGATGATCTATGCATAAGAGCTAAATTGACCGACTTTAATTCAACTGAAAGTGCTCAACGATAAGAAACGAATTTTCTTAAAGGGGCTGTCGCAATTATTTTTTACTATAATAATTAAATACCTACAGACATTAGTGTTTCATCTTTTCGGGAATCTTCAGTGCAGGGTGTCACGATTAATACCAGTCGAACGATTCGAACCCTGCAACACGACACACACACACACACACACACACACACACACACACACACACACACACACACACACACACACACATATATATATATATATTAATGTTGGGACGATTAAACGGAATCGGAATCGGGAATAGGAAAAATCGTAACTTTTGGAGGCATCGAAATCGGTATCGGCATAAAAAAAAAAAAAATCCTAATTTCCGATTCCAAAAACGATCCTTTGTAATTTTTGAAAACTTAAGTTTCCATTGCTGGTACTACTGATAAACACTTACTGAGGTTTGTATTACTGTACACATAGATTCGAAAAAGTTGTCAAAAACAAATATACAACAAATAAATGTTATCAAAGGCAAGATAAGCTACTTTTCGAAAAAATGGACCTAGTGCGAGTGACTTGTTCCTGGGCTGCCATTAATGTGCTCTCAGTAGATCTTTTAAGATATCCTCTGACCAACCAATTCCAGCTGTCGTTATCTCTAAATTCAGTATTTTTAAAGAATGCACTGTGTGGTTTCTTTCCAAATAATGTTGCCTCTCTCTCTCTTGTAATCGCTGACTCTTCTTCACCCCAGGTCTTAATATTTTTTCTCTTCTCACTTCATGTAGAAGAATTTCATGGCTTTCAGAAATATATTTAGTTAGGCATTCTTTTTCTATATTTACATCTTCAGCACTAAGTAAGTCCTGACCACCTTTCTTTCTAGGTTATATAATCGATCTAAATTCCCGTTCTTAGAAAAGGTCCCATAAATTGTAAGCATTTTACGTGTTTTTGTGTCCAAACATTTCAAATCATCCACCCTCCAGTCAAGTATACCAGCAGTATATAGAATGATAGCTACTGCTCTGGCATTGATGGCATATATTGTATTCCGACTATGGAGATGTGGTTTAAGAATGACCCTTAATCTTCTGATGTACTCGGCTGTGCCCTGATTTTTCATTTCTATGTTCTTTATCAGATCTGTTGTTAGAATTTCAAGGCCATCTAAGTGGACTACCTTGTCTCTTTTCATCACAAGAATAGTACATTTGGAGATGCTAAATTCCATCCTTATGTCATTGCTAAACAATCTGATCGTGTTCATCAAGGTATCAAGCTGGTTCTCATTCTTTCCAAACACTTTAAGGTCATCCATAAATAGTAGATGGTTGACTGTAAGAAGTTCCTTTTCTGATTTCACATTCCGTAAAATAAATGTCAACAGGATCAAGTTGATGACAAAAAAGCAGAGGGGAAAGACTATCATCATGGAAGATCCCTCTCTTAATTTCCACCTTGCCTAATATATTTCCTGAAGTTAAATTGGTTTCCCAATTCTTCATGCTATTTTTTATAGATATTCGGATGTTAGGAATTATTCCGAAAATTTCCAAACACTTGAGTATCCATGAATGTGGAACCATGTCGAATGTTTTCTTATAGTCTACCCAGCCCATGGCAATGTTGGTAGATCATTATTTACAATTTCTTAGAATCATTTCATCGATCAGAAGCTGATCCTTGGTGCTTCGTGATCTTTTTCGACAGCCTTTCTGTTCTTCAGGCAACAAATTGTTTTTGTCCAAATCATCATAGATACTTTCAGACAGCATGCTAGTGAAAAGTTTCCACATGACCGAGAGGCAAGTGATTGGTCTAAAGTTTGTCAGTTCACCCCCTTTTGTCTTATCCTTCATAATCAGGACTGTAGGTCCTTTTGTCAGCCAATCAGGCAAGTTACCCCTCATCAAACAGTCGTTGAGCATTGTTGCAAGAAGTAGGTGAAGAGCTGGAACCAGTATCCCTGAACTCTGCCAGGTCCAGGTGCTTTCCAATTTGAAAGCTTTTTAGCCTTCGCTCTCAGCATTTCCACGGTGACTAATAGGTTCCTTTGTTGCTCCATTCTAGAGCACACCTCTCTGTCAATATTTTTGATCAATTCTGCATCTTCTTCGTGTTTTTCTTCCTTTTCCCTGATGCCTTTCCAGAATACACGCGATTCATCAGCATTGGGTATAACGTCCTTCCCTCTTTTAATTCCTTCTAGTTGATTAAAAAGAAGTTTTTGGTTATTCTCAAACAGTCTATTCTGTCGATATTTCTCAATTCTGTCGCTGTAGCGTTTAACTTTGGCAGTTTTGACTATGATACGCTGTTTCGGTTCTTCAATTACACACTGAAAACCTTTTTGTTGTATGTTAAATTTTTGATTTATTCTATCGCATCCGCTCTGACTTTTAAGTTTGCCTTCTACGACAGCTTGTTTTCTACTGAGGTCCTTTCCAAGTTGCGTTATTTGCCCATTTAGACGTTTCCAACACCAGGGCTCTTTCCTTTCTTCTTTTTTTACGTTTTCCCACTCCAAGCAACATTGATACAGTATTAGTAGCAGCTTTAATGATGTTAATGCACTGTTTTAAATTATTTACTGGAAAAATGGCAGGACTTCATTCACCTTTGTAGTCACAGATTTTAGTCTTCTCCGGAGGTTCGACGGCTGTTTTAAATTGCCAGGTCTTACGTTTTCATCTACTAAATTGAAGATATCAATCTGTTCTTTCGTCTTCCCATGATCAATCCTAAGTTTAATTGTTTCTTTGTAAAGAGTCTGATTGTTGAAAGGTCGAATATTTTCATTTACATTTTCAGTAAATGCTTCTACCTTCATCATTTCATCAACCCCATCACGTTTATTGATATCCACACTCTCTCATGCCGTTCTTAGTTTGATAGTTTTGAACACTCATATTTGAATAATATAAGGAATGGT
The DNA here is from genome assembly GCF_053919585.1 of Euprymna scolopes. Lineage (NCBI taxonomy): Eukaryota > Metazoa > Mollusca > Cephalopoda > Sepiida > Sepiolidae > Euprymna > Euprymna scolopes. The sequence goes on along the minus strand of NC_136484.1, from coordinate 88,919,073 downwards.
TTGTTTAAAGTTTTCCTTCCCTGGTATTTTTTATTGAGATATCATCTCAGAAATGTTTACCTAGGCCAAAGATTAAGTTTTGGCCATGGAAGACCATTAAATACCGCAAGATGTCAACCCAGTATTGAGAATTGCTGTTGTTTGATATCAAGTACTTACTATCCTTAGATATCCTGCCTCCAATAACGTTTAATCTTTGATCCATAGCTGAAGTGATTATTATAATGATAACCCTAATCATTATTTTTATAATTATTACGAGTATTTTTTCTCCGGTTGTTGTTTTGTCATCGGCGATGCTGTCGCCAGCAGCCACGCAAAATATACTCACAAAGAAAAGTATGACCAATCCGAGCAAGTGTGACAAAGGCCCTCGATTAAACCGTGAATTGAATGTTAAATTAAAATATCAGTTAGAAACACTTACTTTTTCGTCTGCTATTTTTAAACTCCGCCGATGCTGTAGCTGATAGCCGGAAGAATATACACAAAACAGAAACATATAACATCCGAACATGTGTTAGACAATTCCTCCTTTCAACCGTGATTTTAAAGTTTGAATTATAATTTCAGTTACAAACGGTTACTTTTTTCATCTGCTATTTTTTTAAACTCCGCCGATGATGTTGCTGATGGCCGGGAAAAATGTACACAAAAACAGAAACATAAAAGATCCGAAAGACGACGACGACGACGACAACAACAACAACAACAACAATAATAATAATAATAATAATAATAATAATAATAATAATAATAATAATAATAATAATAATAATGTTGTTTTGCTATTGTTATAAATAAACACCTTCAGCTAAATAACCTCTCCAAACTAAAACGGGATTATACTCTTTTATGCGATTACATGTTAACATCCTGAAAAACTTGGTGGAAAGAAAAACACTAACAAAAAACGCCAATTATTTAAGAATTTAAGAAGAAGGATCAGTTTCACATATTAATTTAAGGTCAAATGAATTTCATTTTCAAGACGTAGCATTTTACAGCAGTTAACCAAAACGTATTAGTTTTCTCTAAGAGATAAATTCTGTGCGTTTTTAGACGAAGTTATGGCATTTCCAATCGGACTGAGGGTTAGTGCTAAAAATTTAGTGAACATCCTTACAAAGTTAGAATATTCTAGAAATGATGACCATTTTACATTAACTTTGTATACGAAATTTAACTGCTTGTCTAAATTCTAAAATTATTGTTTTTTTTTTCTTTCCGCCAAGTTTTTTCAAGGTGTTAACATGTAATCACCTCAAACAAAAGGAAAATTACATTTTTATCTGAGGGTGTAAATCTAACAATTTTTATATTATTAGTTATTCTGTTATCTGTATATGTTTCTTTTTGCATAAAAAACAAATCGATCTACTACATATTTGTCATATTAATAGCAGCAATAACCAACCAAATCTTGATAACTTAGGATAAAAAGATGAACATTCTTTGGTAGAGAGAACGAACGTCTCTGCTCTGTTCTTGTCGGGTTAAGAATGTTTTCCTCAATAATAACCATGTTATTTAGAAACTCATTTTAAACATATTAACTTTTCTGTTCCCACACAGTCTTATTTTACATGGCCATCAACTATTTTCATTGGTTTATGAAAACAATAGCATTTTGTCAGCTAACAACAAACACATATCGTCTTCGTTTTAAAAACGAAATAAGTTTTTAGTTGTTTCACTATTTTCAATCAATTACAACGAAAAGATTTGAGAAAAACATTTAAAAAGATCTATTCATGTAATATACGCCCTCACTCACTAAGTGTATTTTTCTGTTTGCGAAAATATATGCAGATTTTACAGTAATTCAAAAAGATTTTACAGTAATTCAAAAAGATTTTACAGTAATTCAAAAAACAGAACAATTGTATTCTTCGTTAAAGTTTTAAAGTTTCCTTTTATCTTGGTATACACCTTCAATTATATAAAACACTTATAAAAATATAACACACACACACACACAAAAAGAAAGTGTGTGTGTGTGAGTTATATGAGTGTGTGTGTGTGTGAGAGAGAGAGAGATAGAGAGAGAGAGAGAGAGAGAGAGAGAGAGAGAGATCCTCCACTCTATATTAAACAGCAATATGCATTTACTTAAAAAAAAAAAACGAGTAAAAAACTGCCGAATAAAACTATTTCAAGTTTTTAGGAAAAAAAATAGCAAGTTAGACAACCACCCGCTGTCGCTGTCTAAATTTAGATGAGAAAAACATCACATTATTTCCATGATGAGACAGTTTCCTTCACTTTTTTTCTTATTTCTATAGCATTTGATATCTGTGAAAAATTTTCTTGCTTTCTCGTTTCTTTTCTTAACATCACCAATTTAGACGTCATTTTATATGAATGCGTATGTTTTGTCCGTCATTTTTTACGGAAATTGTCCACTTGTAGTATAAATGATCGAATTATAACTATTCATCTTGTTAGGAATAATAAAGTATTGCTAGTTTCTAAACTGAGGTTTAAATCAATTAACAAATTATCAGAAATATAAGTTTTGGGCGTAGAAAGGGAAGAAAAAGATAAGGAGGAAAGAATAGAATGAAGAAGAAAGAAATGAAAAAGAAGAAAACTAGAGGGAAAAGAGGAAGAGGCGGTCGCCTAAATTCGGTATTTTGTTTCAATCGTAGAGATTCGATAAGCAGATTTCTCCTAAAAAGCTCTCCGCCGCCGACAACGACTACAATAGACTGTCAGCTGTTACATGTGAATGAACGCTGCCGCAAGGTGGGAGGTGGTGGATGGTGATGTCGGCAGCGTGTTTGGGATGGCGCGCACTGCCTAAAAGCCACATAACATCTGTGAACCACTGCTGGCTGTTGGCGTGCATTTAGCACTTCTTCCTCTTGGTTTCGCGAAAAGTTGCTGTGAATGATATGTAGATACTTGCCTGGTAGCTGTGCGCAACATCTGGCCGGACACTTCTAGAGTGGATAGAATTATACATGACTGACAGCGATTGCGGCGGCGCCGACGTGTGCGCACATGTGTGAGTGCGTGTGTGCGTGAGTGCCACAGGCGGGGATTCTTTCTGATGGACACAGTGTAAAATCTGACTCACATTGGAGTGAACTCTTTCGTCAACTGTTAAACTCATGAGAGAGAGAGAGAGAGAGAGAGAGAGAGAGAGAGAGAGAGAGGGGGGGAAGACGGGTGATAGGGAGCGGAAGCGGTAGAGAGATAGGGTCCTCTAGTTGTAGTTTGTATGTCTTGATTTTGCATGATTATTGGTACCTTAACTATTCGTTAATAACTAATTAGGCAACAAATCAATATATATATATATATATATATATATATATATATATATATATATATATATATATATATACATGGAGAGAGAGAAGTAGATATGAAAATACATGTCAGTTAAGATACGCAGAATATATCGCATTTAATTACTGCCAGGAATCGTCAGTCCTACTGGAGTGAAACGCAGAAGATATAATTAGCCGTAGCATTCATTTCTCAACGTTGCTGGAATGTTATAACTAAGATTGAAGTTAAAAATATCAATAAATATTTTTTATCCAGTTTTTCTTTAAAGAAAGTATGCAGGTCTATGATGATCGATATCAGCTAGGAAATATCTGGATCGCTAAAGAAAACAACTACAACAACACAACACAATTGTCTGGTGTGAGATTCGATCCTACGGTGATATAAAATATTGGCCTGCAGACGAACGCTTTCATCCACAAGGCAAATGATCTAACGAAAAGCTTTTTGTCTTCTAACCTACTTAAATGAGTTCGACGTAAATATTTCTATCTCTAGCATAAACATAAAAAAATGTTTTTTCATCCATTTTTCATAAAAAAGATAAATGTTTTCTCTTCAGCGTAAACAATAATCAAGTCGTACGATTATCTGACGTGAGAAGTAGCTGTTTCCGGCGACTGAAAAGGACATCTAAAATGTTAAAACATTAGTTTAGAATTATATTTTTACCAATTCTTATTTTTGAATAATAAGTTTCAAGAATTCCTGACATCGATAAGATAAGTGCTGATAAAAAATCTGCGGTTAGTTTAACTGTTATGCCGCGACACAGATACAGACAACTTTGCTTTATACATATAGATGTAAAGCTGTGTTATAAACTTTAATTTCTTAAAGACTTTTAACTTTATTGAATTATTGCTACAAGCGATAGAACTATGAGTACGCTTTATATTTGATGAGGGAGGGGGTTTAGATTTTGGGAATATCTATATTGGGTGAATATTTTCTCATATATTTTAACACTCAAATTAAATATAAAATATGTCCAAAGAATAATAAAAATAGGACGGACTATTACTTGGCTCAGATCGTTATATAGTCGATTCTGAAAAGGACATTACGTAATAATTCTTTTAATATTAGTGATAAGAACTTTCTTAAATATAAAAGAGCATTGCACAAATGCAAGTGAACCGTGAACTGACAGAAATCCCACTATCTGATATGGCACCGTCCTCGGTAGATATCATACAAAATATTTGCGAAGGATTCTGGAGAATAGACAACTCGCGGAAGTAGCGCAGTATCTATACATTCATTGGAAATGTGCGAAGCGTACTAGAATATTGAAGTTTATTTTTTCTGAAACTTGAGAGGAAACCACCGACCGTTATCAGTGAGTAATCAATGGTAAATGGTTGTTGAGATAACACAAAATAATTTGCAACGGTTATCACTAGAGGCGGAGATTGCTGGAAATCTGGGAAGACTGTTCACTCAAACTCCACAGTACATATAGGTTATTGTCCATGAACAATAACTTCTGATGACTTGTGTGAATACTCTTAGTGAATAATATCTGAACATTGTGGAAGCGGACAATATCAAACGCAAAGAAATTAAATAGAAAAAAAAATATATCGAACGATAATAAAACTCTTAAAAATATAGTTGTAAAAGGAATAGATAGTCGGACAGTATCATTAGTTAGGTATCTTAGACCCATTATTAACTGGACAAAAACGTATACTGAACCAAGGCAATACAAAATAATGCACAATGCAGTACACCTGATTGATGATATTGACCGACTCCTCATAAGCAATAGAGAAGGGGAAATAAATAAACATGAAATATATAATTAAAAAAACGACATAATAAAATATGAAACTTTAACTATAGTTAAAAAATAAAAAGCAAAAACATAAGAGCATCATTCTTTTCTGTTCAAGATTATCGTAGATTTGAATGAAAGTACGAGTGAAAGATTTCCAAACTAACTGAAAAATGTTGTCAAATCAGCGTCCCAACGATCCGTAGACAAAAAGTGTAAGTATTTTGCTTGGAATTTTTAGAACGTGTTTTGGTTAAAATTGATAAAAATAATTTCAACTTTAATTTTAGAATAAAAGCGAATAAAATAAAACCAAAAGCATACTCAAATTCTGTTATTGGGTAAAAAGTAAAAAGGTTATATATATTTATAGCTGATGAACCAAAGTCATATAGATATATTTTTTATTTCTGAAATCAATACTTTATAATATATATATAAGAAAAACAAACTATAATAATATATACGAAATCTGCAAGAATTAAAATATCATATTTAAGCATATTTTACAACCTGACTAAACCGGGCGTCTCTGCTAGCTTGGATGAATACTTTTGCAGTTTTAACAAAATAGCTATAATAATGTCAGAGCGTCTCCATTCACGTTGAATATCTACAGAATGCCAGCATAAATATGTTGCATAAAATCAGTTCACTGTGGATTTTCTACAGGTCCTGCTAGTTATTATTATTATTATTATTATTATTATTATTATTATTATTATTATTATTATTATTATTAATATTTTGTGTCTCGCTGTTGGTATTTCATACTGACAAACGGATTATAACAAATGAACACAGACTATCACCGTCGTGTTTTCTCAACCTTCCAGCGCTTTCCGCAAAATTCTGACGGTTCCCAACTAGGCACTCTTTGAAGTACTCCAACCTTACAATGGGTCCCAATTTTCTCAATCCACTTGTCAAATCCCAGTGCTCCCATCATAATAGATACAACATCCACCTTCTTCAACTTCCACAATCTTTTTATCTTCCTTTTCAAGTCTAAGTATTTTCGACCTTTTCCTTTTCTTTGACCTCCACATTCACATTAGCTGACATGCTATAACAATGATTATTGCCTTGTGTTCCTTTTTTTCATCAATACTAGATCTGGCCTCCTTGCTTCAATCACATCATTATCACATTGAATATTCATATCGCACAATAATTTCACATTATCATTCTCCATCACCCTTTCTGGAACATACCATTTTTCACTCCTTTCCAACCCTGTTTCGTATGCTTTGCGGTAATCTAACCATGACATGCATAGATTTGTGGATCTTCTCTTACAATCATAAAGTATTGTCCTATCAATAAGCAACTGCTCCTAGGTCCCTCTACTATCTGGTCTATATCCCTTTTGTTTCTCTTGGTAAGTGTCTTCATGTTCCAGATATTTGCAAATCTCATTTGCCAAAATATCTGTCAGCAGTTTCTACATCAGTAGAACGCATGTGATGGGCCAATAGTTATCAACTGCAGTGCCCTGGGAAATATCTTTCTGACAGAGCACTGTTCTTCCATGCGCGCTACATTCAGGAATTACATTCCATCAATTTGAGATGCATTCCTTCCATGCAAGGTGGTAAAATATTGTAACCAATACCCCTGTACACCATATGGTCCGGGAGCTTTACAATTTGGAATTTTATTACATTGTTTAGTCACTTTATCCTTGCTCACTTTGACAACATCTGGAGGTTGCTTTACCTTACTTCATATTTTATTCCTCACATCTTCAAGCCACAAAGTACTTTCATTTCTTTTTTACACTCCAAATATTAATCTAAAAACTTTCTGCAATATTCTAACTTTGGTACTTCATTTGTGTAAGTTGACCGTCCTTCCTAGAACTTCTGGTCCACACTAAATAACCTCTGAACAGTTAAGTTCTCTCTTCATACCTTTTGCACTTTTTACTAGTATTCTTTGTCTTGTCTCTTCTAAGACACTTTTAACTCCCTTCCTTTTCACTCTGTACTTTTCATTCAGTTAGTTGAATTTCTCTGCCTTCCTCGCACCCAACTATCGTCTCAAACCTCTTTCAAGTTCATATATTTCCTTCATTTTTTTATGTCATCTTTTGTTCTTATTTTCCGCCGGGGTTCATGACATTCACCTCTTCAATCCGAAATTTCCCGCAACCCAAACACTTTCTGCTATAATCAAATTATTTGCTTCCGTGTTGGTCTTGTATTTCACATATTTCATTGCTCCATTTACTTTTTCTACCTGCACTTTCAGGGGTTTTCTATCTAGTTTCTTAAACATGATTCCATCACTTCTTTTTGCTTCCACCATAATCTCTTTCAATCTTTCGACAATCCCTCTCACTTCCTGAGTTTCTTCCAACAACTCAAAATCAGTTTCTTCATTATTACTAATTACCTCGTCCTTTGTTTCCTCTCCATTTCCTGTCACTTCATCCACATCAATCTGTACATCTCCTTCATTTGCCGTGCCATCTCCCATTACTTTTGCGTTTACCTGTCTTCTCATGGCCTCCAATTCCAGCTATAATAATCACCCATTCTTCCGTGTTGCTCTTGCTTGATCATACACGAACTTTTCTGTTAATTCAAACGTTCGATTCTCTAAACATACATTTCCTGTATTTCCTGTACTCCTTAATAGGCTTTCCATTTTCATCATAAAGATTGCTTTTGAAGAAGCACTCCATAATTATCGTATTAATCTCTTTACTCCACATAATTCTAGCAATTGTAGGTTGACAGCTCGGTTCTCGCTGGTGTTCCAAGATTCATCAGCTGAGCGTGGGCCCTCCGCTTAGAGTTCAAGTCACATTAACGCCGTTATCCATTGGTTATCCATTGGTTATCCATTGGTTTTCCATTTCATTCAGGTTACACAACAACCGGCATTTTGTTTTTTCGAGACAGTTTTCCTTCTAGATGGTTGCTCTTACCAGACTGTCGATCACCACCTAATCAGATCTACCGGTTTTAAGGCGCCAGTTATTTACCTGACGAATCCCATCAGTAACACAAGTCTGCCGGGCTTAGAGATTAAGTCACACGAGAAGGGCAAGAGTATGATGAGATTTTCAGAAGCTAAAGATTTTAGCATGCCTTTTAAGTACTTTCTAGGAGAGTGGGATCTCATTCTCACTTCGACCCCAGTAATATAACACCTTAGAATGATTCATTAATATTATTTCATCACTATAATTACTACTACTACTACTACTACTACTACTACTACTACTACTACTACTACTACAATCGTTATTGTTATCGCGTTTGTTTTTATTATTTCATCATTATTATTGTGATTATCATTATTTTATTACTACTAATTATACTACTATAATTATCACCATCTTTACTTCATCATCACCAATATAATTACAACTAATTTTGCAACTATTATTATTATTATTATTATTATTATTATTATTATTATTATTATTATTATTAAACAAATAAAACACAACTACGATGTGCACGTATAGAAAGAGACCACGCATTTTGATATTGGTGAAAATTTCAAAATTATTTCAACACTTAGGAAAACAACGACACTGTCCAGTGATGAACAATCGAAATGAAAGTAAAATTCTCTTGTAGCGACGCAAAGAAGATTTTGGAAGTAAAAAAAGGGTAATAAATCCCATTAAGATTTTAGGAGCATTTATCATCTTAATTAGCGATTTAAAAATGGTGGAATATTTTATACTTTCAAAAATTGTTAAGTAAATAAAAAAAAATGTAACATATCATTTGACCAAAGCGAAATTTATCAGCTACAGGTTTCTGTAACGTTGCCATAAGGATGTAACGACATTAGGAACGTGAACGCATGGAAAAGAGTTAATTAATGCAACGTTACAACAATTAATGAAACGGTATAATAAGGTTACATATCTTCCAATCAAAATAAAATGCATTTGCATTCACTGTACAGCCCAGAAGCGTATGTATATGCCGATTTTCAATTACTATATCTATCGACTTGACTCTCCGATGTTTTCCAATCTTATTTGCGATGTGAATACATGTTCTTTAAAATTTTGGCCCATTTTATGACGCTGAATGCGCCATAAATATTTTTTTGACCCATGTTCGATTAAGGAAGAATCGAAAGAACGTGTATTTCGAGGTCTGATCAGTGCGGTGGTAAGAGAGAAACGAAATCGATCCTAATGTTTGTTCTTTCTCTTACGATGCGCACCGATTGTGGTTAATTGATATTAAATTCGTTTTGATTTGTTGGCGATTAGTTAAAATATTGTATGTTACTGAAATTTTGAGATAAGGATTGATAATTTGCATTATTTGGATTATCCAGACGACTGTTCTCATCTGGGTTATAATTCTTATAACATTTCAGTCGATGGAAACTTCAGGTGTATTTTATCGTATTCGGAAAACTTTTTGTCGAAATCAGGAGTCGGCATAGAATTTTAAACGGAATCCTTTTTATAATGCACAGGGATATATGCTCTCATTCCATCAGCCATGACCGGATAATTTGCAGTTGTATTCTTAGTATCGCCTGATTGAACCTTAAATCTCATAAAGAGTGTTATCTAGAATTGAATTTTACTAAGTACTTTATCATTACAGACAATTTTAATATAAATTTTGGTATCCTTAAAACTATTTTTGCTTTTAGATGTACGACATTACTTATCACTTATAGATCACTACTTTACATTACAATATATTTATATATATATATACATATATATATATATTTGTGTGTGTATGTGTTATATATGTATATATATATATATATATATGACAAAAGTCTATATTCTAAATTTCAAGATGTTGATTATCTTACCGTTTATTTCTTTAAGCACGTTGAAATGCATAATTCTTGACAGCACCTGTTTCGTAGCGCAGAATCATTCATGTAATTATTATGTCAATTTTTGAATTTTTGAATAAGTATGAAAATTGAAATTTATTTGCGAAACTCCATAGAAATTCCATGGTGTTTTTATATAATTTACCGTTTTGAAATCTCCGTCGTAGTCGATACTATTCAGGGGGAAAAATGAAAATCACATATGTAAAATTAATAATCATCGTATTAAATATTTATTTAAATAAATACAAACACATCTATTTTATTTAAAATTGTACTAATTTAATTATTAATACATATTCTAGACTGTCTTTGCTGTGTCATTATTTTCATGGCAAGCGCTCGTCTGAACTCCAATCAATGCCCCCTTTGACAAACTTTCACGAAATACACTTTCGCTGAAACCATTTTCAATAATTTCCCCCATTCTTTATCTGTGCCTAAACCTAAACCTAAACCTTAGAACTGCACGCTCGTGGAAATGTTAACTACAATATGGCGGTGAACAAGTTCTTGCTGAGCCATCCCCGTAAGTAATCCAATTTACCAAATTTCCACTAATAATGAATACTACAATACTATTCCATTGACTACCGTTCACTCTTTAAATCTTATCCTCGGACCTTGATAAATGGTGACTCCTTTGTAAAAAAAAATCCCCTTTAACTCATCAGAAGAAAACCACTTAAAATAAAATAAAGGAATATGGGCATGGTTACAAAATTCAAAACTGGAAGAGAAGTTGCAATTATTTTTTAATTTTTTATGTCATGTTGAATTTTAATCAAAGAAAATAAAACGTAAGATGATCAACATTTTAATATCTGGAGTATAGACTTTTGTCATTTATTTTTATATGCTCTGTAGTTGCATTGAGCTTCATAATTAAAGGACTGGTATAAATAAAAGGTGAAATATAATTAAATAAACATATTTCCTCATAAACATATACAAACATAATACATACATACATGCATACACACACACACACACACACACACACACACACATATATATATATATATAAGTATATATATATATATATATATATATATATATATATATATATATATATATATACGATGCACGTGCAGAATGTCTACGGCTCTATCAGCCGAAACCTTATGAAAATAACACTGAAGATGAGAACAGTAGTTCGAATAATCCAAAATTCATATGATCAATTGTCTCGGCCGGACTTAAATTCAAAAAACAAATCGTAGCGAAGTACGTTGTTATAGTGTAATATCATAGTACAACGATAGCAAGTAAAACTCAATTCATTAGAAGCAACGTTTGATTTATCTATTTATGTCTGACTTACAAAATCCGATGAAATAATTTTATATGTTGGTTAATAACAATTTTCAATATATAATCACAAATAAAAAGGAACAAATTATGCATTTTTCAAATATTAGGTGTAACTTTTAGTTCAGCATAGTTTACTACAAGTAATATACCATGCGCTGTTTACACTCGAGTCCCTAATTACTGTAATACCATTAAAATTTATTTTAATTTCATTGTTTCGAATTCACCATTTAACATACAATGCAAATTTAACTTATATTTCTGAAATGTGATGACAATAGCAAATTTTGTTTATTTTGTGTCGTTAGTTAGGATATTTAAAAAAAAATCTTACTCAACTTGGTCGAAAGTCATGAAATCAGAGCAATGGTCAGACAAAGATAAGTCAGAAAACACAGACATAGCCAGGAGACATGACGTTCACGATAGAAGGAGAGTGTTTTATCAGATTTCCGAAATAGACACAAAAACAAGTCTTGAGGTTACACAGACTGAACAATGAGAAAAGACAAATAATAAAAAAGCTAAAGTGTAAACACAGACCAAGATAATAGTCCAAAACATTTAATAATAATAATAATAATAATAATAATAATAAAAAAAAAAAAAAAAAAGTCCAAACAGACAAACTCATCCTGGCAATGAAACCGGGCATGATAATAATCAACAATATATGTAAAACTGCCAAATATTAAGTTTTGCCGTCACAGCAGTTCTCAGGGTGAAGATCAAGGCGCAGAAAACTAAAAATATGCATAAAAATTGTCAAAGTGCTGAAAGAAATACGGAACATGGAAAAATTACTGGACCGCTTGAAACAGTTATGAAAAATCTAAAAAAAATCTGGAAAAATTGGAATCAAGAGTAAGATTTCTGTCATACAACGCACGGTACGTTACCAGTTAATGGCCACCAACCAAGCCAATGTCTGAAACTCGCAGAATATCTATAATATGATTTTCACCCCCATAAAAAGTAATGGTGTCAGAAACACAAGCAAACAAACCCATTCAAGCAAGAAGATCGGGTAATATTAGCCAAAAAACAAAACAAAACAAAAAAAAAAACAAGAAAAAACTGCCGAATTATAGATTTCGCCTTACCGGCAATGGCAGGAGCATCGGTTGATGTTCTGTAAACGTTTCAACCCCTGGGATCAGATTCTGAGTCCACAGACATCAATCGCAACCTCTATGTCAGCGTCTTACCAAATTGTACGTTGAAATCCAGTCGGCTATAGTGTCCTTTACTATCCGGCGCCGGACACTAAATGTGATCTTCGTGACACGTCCACGTATTATTAGGCTGATCCTGGTCACAGGTTACTGGGGATATGATGCCCCAAGGTTCGCTGGACCGAGCAATTCTTGTTATTAGTCGTTTCTTTATTCAAAAATGATTATTTCTTCTCGTTACGTTCTGTGGCGCCTTTATCGTAAAAAGAATGTTCCTCCGCGTAGTCGGTGTTGGATCACTGTTGTATATAAGATTACTGTAAAAAATATTATCAATAACGATAGAAGGACAGGGAAGCAAGAATAAATAAAACAATATGGGCAGGAACAGAAAGGGGAAAACAACTAGATCCAGTCGGTTCGTGTTATGAATAACCCATGATCAACGGGTTAAACAAATCTGTAAAAAAGTTCTGTTTTAAAAACAAGCAAACAAACAAACAAACAAACCAAACCAAACCAAACCACACAAACAAAGAAAGAAACAAACAAACTTTACTTTGGTTTCTTATTAAAGAAAACAAAGTAAATGTGTTCACGCATCCCTTTTTCTCTCGGTTTTCAAGCTCGCATTGCAGTAATTGTTAGTTATGCGAGAGAGAACTGGGCGGGATTATTTCACTCTCTCTATACTTGTTAACGAAGTTGTAGCTTTTTACGGTTTAATTTCCTTTTTTTCTTCTTTTGCAAACGCAACGAATTTTTTTTTTTTACTTAAAAAGGGTCTTGATCATAATTTTAAAGGGATTTTAAATCATTGACTTGCTACTCTTCTTACAAATATTGGTTAGTATGTACATCCATCGATCTTTCTGTTCCAAGGGATTTTATAATCAGAGTTTTGCATTTTTTTCAAATTATTAGCCTTTTTTTACAAGGTGGTTACTACTTATCAAGGCCCGGAAGCCACTCGGGATAAGGGTTATTGCGTGTACAGTACGTTAGTGTTGAGATTTGATAAAGTGTCTTACCGAAGGGGGCAGTTCATCATTAATTTGTTTATGTTGGACTTGAAGACATCCAGGTTGTAATCAGATAGGAAACAGGCAAACAGAACAGAGTTCCGCAGGCGTGCACTTTTAAGAAAGAAGATTTGTTCATGGAATCTACGTTTTGAATTTGGCATAGATAAAGAGTGGGGACATTTTTTGACAGTGGTTTCAGCTCGACAGGTGTTTTTCGTGAAAGATTGGCGGGGGGGGGGCAGGGATTGGAGCTCGGACAAGCACTTGCCATGAAAGTAACGATAAAACAAAGACAGGCTCGCAACGTCTCTCCTGTAGGAGAAAGGTTGCTGGGAAGAGAAAAGGGCACCCCCACTAAGCCACGAAGTCTATTTTGTACTCTGTCAAGGCAAGATAGGCTGTTTTTAGCAGCTCCTGCCCAGGTGTGGCAGCAGTACTCCATCCTTGGACGTACTTGGCTTTTATATAGATAGAGAATTGCATCAGCAGTGAGATATCTTCTGGAGCAGTAGAAGGATCCAACCATTTTTCCAGCGACCTTAGCAACAGACTTGATGTACGTGTTCCATTTCAGGTCAGGAGTAAAGGTCAAGCCCAAAGTTTATCAAAACATGGGGCTTCCCCTAGACGAGAACCACCCATTTCAATTGATGCCAGATGGGGATCAGAGCGTTGATGATGTAAAGATAGGAACTTGGTTTTAGATGCATTAAAAGTAACCAGCCACCTCTCCCCCACTGTACCACGCGCTCAAGATCATAGGAGGAGAATCAAAGAGAACTTTGTCATTTACGGCCTTTGATGTGTTGCCGTAGATGGTCGTGTCATCAGCATAGATGTCAACGAATGATTTAAGTATGTGTTTTGGGAGATCATTGATGTAGATTAGGAAAAGAGTTGGACCCAGGATAGACCGCTGAGGGACTCCAGCCTTAATACTGAGGGCCTCTAATTTCTGCCCATCAACCTATGAGCCTATCAGAGAGAAATGATTTAATGATTGAGAAAACATTTCGTTATACCGTAGCTGGAGATCTTGTGAAGTAGGCCCTTATGCCATATCTTATCGAAGGCTTTTGATATGTCAAGAGCAATTGCCCTAGAGAAGAAGCCTTTGTCAAGAGATTCACTAATCCTATGAGATACATCTGCTGTAAATCTGGCAGAACGGAAACCATATTGTATGTCACTAAGAAGGTTATTTCTGCTGTGTTGGTTGACTACTTCTCTATTTAATATGGATTCCAGCAACTTACTCATGACACACAGAAGACTTATTGGTCTGTACTGAGAGGGAGACGACTTGTCACCTGAATTCTTAAATACAGGGCATACTGGTGAGGTTTTCCAGGGTGCTGGGAAGCACTCCTCCCCAAGGCAACGCTTAAACAGTTTTGTAAGTATGGAGGCAAGTTCTCATTCGTAAGGGCTTTTTATCAGTGTGCGGATTTTCAAGTTATCATCTACTTCGCTTCTTTAAAAGAATCGAAGATATGATCGGCTTTTCATTTCGACTGGTTCATTTCGACTGGTTCAACACAAAGCTGCCTGCTCAACTTTCTGCTATTGCCTGCAACTAAACTTGCTAATCTAAATCTCGACTAAATTGGAACAGCACTGGGTCTCAGCTCGAACTCTCTGGAACGAGCTTAAAACGTGCGTACAACCCTTTTTATGTCGAGGGGGTGAATGGGTCAGTAAAATAACTAATCAAAGTCTATCCCGCGACTCTCCAGTTGCAAGCGATTGATCAAGTGCTGATTCCACGCTTCTCGCATTTAAATTATGTTTCAAGGATTTGAGGATCTCATAACCAATCGATACTTCCGTGTCACTAGAGTTCATTCTTTAATTCAGCCGTAATTAGCATGTTAGCTCAGTCGAACTGATATTTTATCAACCAATTTCTCCAAAATCCTCAGTTTTAATCAAAACAATAATTATTCTTAATTATGCATCAAACATATATCTCAATAATATACGATTTGTACACACACACACACACACACACACACACACACACACACACACACATACATATATATATATATATATATATATATATATATAATTGTAAGATATCCCCTTAAAAAAGAATTGTAGTGTCGACATCAACAGGCACCGCACCCAATTAGTCGAGAAGGGTCAAGGAGGATGGAAAGACCGAGGAGAGAAAGCACTAATCAGACGTCAACCGAATGAGTTCGAAGAGAACTGCAACCTTGGAAAGGTTTATTACCACCTAAATTCCAGTGAAGGCTAATGATCGTTGTTAGCGAGAAATCCATGTCAAACGGTTGTTGCGATAACGCAAATTCATTTGCAAAGGTTATCGAAAGAGGTGGAGAGTACTAGAAATCTGGGGAGACTTGTTGTCACCTAGATTCCGGGGTATACCACAGGTTGCTGACGGTGAGAATTATTTGATCATGGCCTGTGTGAAAACTCGTAATGAGTACAGATAATAATAATAATAATAATAATAATAATAATAATAATAATAATAATAATAATAATAATCCTACTAGTTATTAGAAAGGGAAAACTGGAGACAACAGAAGGCATGGAACTACCTAATCAAACACAGATAAGGGCCCTAGGAGAACAAGACGCCTATAAATACTTGAGAGTTCTGGAAGCAGGTACCATCAAAGTCACAGAAATGAAAGAGAGAATTGCAAAGAGAGAATTGCAAAGGAATACCGCAGGAGAACAAGAAAACTTCTAGAAACAAAATTATACATCAGAAACCTAATAAAAGGCATAAATACATGGGCAGTATCACTCGTAACATATTCGGGACCGTTCATAGAGTGGACCAAAGAAGAACTGAGACAGCTCGATCAGAAGACCAGGAAACTCATGACCATGTACTACACCCAAAGGACGATGTTGACCGACTCTACGTAAAAAGGAAAGAAGGCGGGAGACGGCTAGTTTGTATAGAAGACTGTGTATGACTCAAAAAATGAGTTAGAAAAATACATAACGCAAAACACTGAAAGGATAATCATGGCAGCGAGAGACACTGAAAAAAATCAACAAAACAGAAAACAGTGAGATAAAGGATAAGACGAGAAATTCAAGAAAACTAAAACAAATAAAGAAATATTGATTTACTTTTTTAATAAATATTCCTTTATTTTTCAAATAAATATTTATATGAATTTTTATTATTATGGTGAACTATTTTTTAATTTTTAACGCTTCAGGGCAATATATTTAAAGCATATTTTAATGAAAAAAAAAAAATCTCATGGACGCACACGTGAAAACCATATCTAAATGAAAGTCATGCCGGAAATATAAAATAGTCATCTTTATAAACAAGTAGGTGTTAGCTATAAAAAACGAAAAACAAAAAATATAAAGTTCATGAAGATTGAGACTATGTTTTTTCAGCAATTTCAATTTCCTTGTTTCACGTGTACGATGCAATTTGCTAAGATTTGTTTTTATTATTCGGTTCTTATGCATAGAAAGTTCCGTGCTAAAATAACGTTATTATTTAAAAACCTATTCTTAACATCGTGCGTGTTTAGTATTATGTACTTTCACCTAACAATTTAATAAACAAAGAATACTGTAAAACTTGAATTTAATCTATAAATACCATAAAAAATAGCACGGTATCATCACTGCATGAGTACCATTATTTTCTTTAAACACATAGTTTTAGTAAATAAAAGTTTAAAACTCATTTCACTAAATACTTTATGTGACTGAAATAGGAATTTCACTTATTTATTCGGTGAACATAAGCTTTATTGAAAAGAAAACGGCGCTTATATATCGGTTCTTCTATTTTGCTTGCGATCTCATTCCATGTTTTAAACCTCCTAATGTATATTGTATCTCTCTGTCTCTCTCTCTTTACACACACACACACACACACACACACACACACACACACATATATATTTCCACAGCCAGACAATGTCGTAGTTCACAAGAGCCACGACAGCCAACAAACCGGAAGTCCAAGACTCGAGTGTCGCCCACATTAAGGGCCATCAGTTAGACACATCTGAACTCGGGATTCATAAACCGAGCCTCTTGCATGCGAGGCGAACACTACCAACTGAGCAAACGTGCGCCACACACACACACACACACACACACACACACACACACACACACACACACATATATTAAGAGAGAGAGAGAGAGAGAGAGAGAGAGAGAGAGAGAGAGGGAGGGAGGGAGATAACTGCTTTATATTCTAGAGCTTTGCAATAGTATAAAATATATACTGATCGCAAGTGTTTCATTCCATCGAAGGAATTCGCCAGACTAACAGCCTGGCAAATTCTTTTAGTAGAAAGAACCAACGTTTGTGTAGCTCACTTGCTATAAGTATGTATTTTGACACAATTAGATATATACACGCATATGCCTCTATATTTGTAGAACATTATGGTTTGTTCTTAAAATAAAAACGGTATTTTTATGTGAAAAAAAATTAAAGTCTAATTTATTTACGCGTCATGGTTATAAGATTGAGCGAATTAATAAAAAAGGGAAGTGCATTTTTATTATAAAAATAATTCATCAAATTCGAGGAAAAATCGAATTTTATAAAAAGAAAAAAAAATTGCTAGGACTTCAGACCATAATACTATCTCTCAGTGAAAGGGCCTAAACACAGTAACGAAAACTCTGTAGTAAATAAACTAACATCTAGTCCAAGTGCTGCATTTGGGTTTCTTTAACTAATCGAAAAGCCTTCTGTTTGATTCGAAAGACATTAAAACAAACACAAATTGATAAAATTTGCTAAAGATCACGAACGGCAAACTTATAAAGCTTTACAATTTTTAAATCTGTTTGTCAAAATTCTTTCAATATGTCTAAAACTCATTAAACCAGTTTAAAAAAATGATTCTTTCTTGTTCATTTTATTGTCTTTACAATGTTACTACTACTACTACTACTACTACTAGACTTATTATTATACTTATTATTATTATTGTTGTTGTTGTTGTTGTTGCTGTTGTTGATAGTAATGGTGATGAATCATGCGCAGATAATACAACGTAATTATTACGGTAGTCGTTATGCCTGGCATCGTAACAGTAATTAATCCGACTTCTTAAAAAACGCTTCTTGTAATAATACAACGTAGTTTTGATAATGTTATTCTTTTATTCATATTATCTGTTTGACGCGGGGATTCCTTCCAACTAAACAAAGGCGATCAAGCATTTCGAATAGTGTGTCAATATTTGCCATTATTTCACGCCAAAGAAGATCAAGAAGCGGCGAGACAGAAGGGAGGCTGCGGGAAGTTAATTAGAAGCCGTAGGGGGCAACTAGTTTGCGTGTTGGAGATAACGACGTTCGTCGAATGATTTTTTTTTTTTGCTGTGGAAGCAGTTTTACGCGGTTTTAATTTGCACAACATACGACGGCTGTTCGCAAAATAGGGAAACGGAATCGGAATTTTCTTTCACAAAAATATACAGAGAAAGTGTTGAGATGAAGTTGACCATTTTTACTTTCAAAAGATCAGATGGAAATTTAACACAAACACACTTGCCAATATGAGTTTTTGTAAGATGTTTAAGGTGCGTTTCAGAGGTTTCAAAAGTAGTGTTTTTGCTAATGTTTATTTAAGTCTTTTTTTATTAGCTTCATGATTTTGAAAATCTTATAAAATTTGTATCACACAGAATCATACTATTAATTGTTGCAATAAATTCAAAATATAATCCATTCCGTCAGAATACAATGTTTTAATTGAATTTTTCAAAATTAAACTATTCAAGGTAAAAATAGTGTTAATGTTATTCTTACATTTAAAACTAATTTGTCAATCTTTTTGTAAAATTTTCGTTATTTCGAAACTCGTGTGAAATTACGCGTTACACAGAAATAGAGGAATGAATAAAATATGTTAAAATAAAAATAAATTCGCATAGAACGACTTTTATGTTTCGGAATTTTTTAGACGAAGGTTGATAATTTTTATTATTTCGATTATCCACTACTTTTCTAACCTGGGATTAGTTTTCTCTCGATGGAACCTCCAAACTTCTCCAGGTGGGTCTTGTCGAATTCAAAAATCTTTATGTCGACCTCAAGAATAAAACTTCCAAAATAATCCTATAAAATAAACCGGAGCGTAACACATGTGGTTCTACCGAGCAAGCCGAACTTTCTATTGCTTTCTATTCCGAGGGATTATCTTCACCTAAGACCAAATTGAAGAAAAGAAAGAAAGAACATAAAAAACAACAACAAACAAACAAGAAAACTCCCGGACCGAACTATTTACCCTGATGAGGCTATATTTAGCGAAATGTTGGCAAAAAATAAAATAAAAAATGATTTTATCATCGCATCAGACACTTAAAGGTTTTTCAAAATTTTTCATTGAGCAAATTTTATTTAGTAAAATTTGTTTATTTAAGAGGACAATTTAACAAGAATATGTTTACATTAGACTTAAAAAACGACCATGTTGTAATCATCTGGAATAGAGTTCTACAGGTGGGCAGTTCTAGGAAAGAAACTTTGTTCCTGGATTTTTGCGTTTAGTTTTAGGCACAGATAGATTGTTGACAATGATTGTAGTTAAGAATGTTTTGCAGGGGTGGCATAGATTGAAGCTCAATTGAGCCATTGCAATTAAAATAATGATAGAGCAGAGATAGATTCATAACGTCTATATGTACAGGCATGACAATATGAAGGTTGCCAGCATCCATAAGCGGCCATAGTCTATCAGCTTGCGTTGTTTCGCCAAACTTTCACAAGAAATACTCGTCTATTTGAAAACACTATCAATAATCCCCCTCCCACTCTTTATCTGTGCCTAAACCTAAACGTAGATTCCACAAACAAAACTTCTTTCTTAGAAGTGCACGCCTGTGGAACTGTCTTCCATTTTCCTGCTTTCCAGCTGACTACAATCTGATTGTCTTCAAGTCCAACGTAAACAAGTTCTTCATGAGCCGTTCCACTTAAGTTAACAAATTTACCGAATTGCCATTACTAACGATTACTATATTGTCCAATTGACTACTGTAACTCTTAACCGACTAAAATAAAAAGATTACGTCTATTGAAAAACATTGAGCTAAAAATAATTTTAACAGGAGAAAATACATTTTTCTTTGATAACATCCTTACATTTATTATTTCAAGAGAAATATTATTTGGAGTAAATTATTCAGATGAAGATGGTAAATGTGGAATTTGTACTGGATCCTGCTTGTTGTTGTTGTTGTTTTTATCATTATTATTATTATTATTATTATTATTATTATTATTATTATTATTATTAGTAGTAGTAGTAGTAGCAGCAGCAGTACTTTAGTCACTGTTATTTGTACATATTTTAATTTTAATATTTTAATATTACACTACAATTTGGCGCTTAATAAAATGAACAATTTTAGGAAAACGTCGCAACTTAGTTAAAGGTTTAAAATTACGATGAACTGGTTAGCTTTCATTTACCCTTTATCGTTATGCAACTTAATTTCTTATTTTTCCTATGAAATTAATGAAACTAAAATAAATTATTAAACAATGAAAACTAATCGCTAAAAAAAGCCACAATTAATCTACTACTACTACTACTACTACTACTACTACTAGCATTAATAATAAGGCAATATTTTTGTCTATATTTCAAGTTAGAAAATTATTTCCCTACTTTTAAAAATTATTATCAGTTATTATGATGTTTAGTAATCTTGTTTTCTAATAAAAATGAACTTCCATTATATAGGTGTGATTAAAATTAAGCGAAACAGACTTTCTAGATTTTAAAATGAAATATCCAAACGTAGCATGCATGTTTTTTTCCCTACTTTCACAGATTTTATGATTTTGTTTTCGGAATTTACTTTTCAAAGTTGTAAATTTTACGATTTAAATCCAAACATAATCAAAATAAAACTCAATAAAGAACGATGTGCAGCTGAAAAGTTGTTTTATTTTTCGTGCGCAATTAAAACATTTTTGTATTTTTATTTCTAAAAACAAGAAAAATAGGAAAATTGTAATTTTGTATTCCCACTTATCAATTCGTAGACGCCGTAGATTAAAAAGCCCGACAGTCACCGCATAAGAGACAAGAAACCTGACATTTTGCCTAAGACGGAAAGAAAAACAAAGACACAAATACCTAAATAATCTTAACGCCAAGCATTGAGCACATCTGATTGGTAATAAAAAAAAAGAAGAAAGAAAAGGAGACATAACATATGCAAACACATGTTTGCTCTCATGCAACCCTCGTTGCAGCCATTCGAAAGACATCATCAAAATAAATAAAAGCCACTGGCCATTTCCAGAGGTCGTTGTAGACGTTATTGAATAAATGTTAGCGGTCTTCGACTTGAGCAGGTGCTTCTTGTTAAGTCTACTTGCACACATACTCACATACGTTCATATAAAGCCAACAAAAGGAGCGGGGTAATAAAAAAACCAAGAACAATAAATAAATACATAGACAACAACAACAACAACAACAACAACAACAACAACAAAATACAAACAAAAGACTTTTTCTTTCTGTTCGACTCTGACTCCTTTATCTTGTCTCGAAATCCTCATTAAGGTTTTGTTGTGTCATGTTCCACTATTTCGAAACGTTTATCGACTCATCAATTGGCTCGTTTCCTATCCAATCGTGAAAGTGCTTCATCCGAATCCACGAAAGTCAGCTTGACTGGACACAATACGAAAGGGGAAACAATGTCTAAAATGGTGTTGAAATTTATGTAATTCTGTTTATGGCCAGAGCTATGAAGATGCTGGTGGTATTTTGTTCCAGCCATTCTTCTTAGAGATCGGCGCCAGATAGGATCTCATGACTATGAGGCTTGATAACCGCCGTGGAACTGATTAAGACAATAGAGATAGTTAAGAAAGACTAAACCTATTTTCTCAAACCCAGGTTAACCAATAATCCGCATGGAACCCATTCTGTGTAACGAGCCATAATCGAAAGGCTGATCTCTGATAGGAGTGGGAATCAATTACCCAGGAGCCTTCGCAGGTGTGTAGGGAGATGGTGACCCAAGATAGCCTTATCTAGCGCATCACACCAAAAGCAAAAATGTTTGTTGGATAGGGCACGGCGTAGATCTGTGGGAACAAAAATGAAAGAGGAATAGGAGAAAGATGACAGAGAGAGAGAGAGAGAGAGAGAGAGAGAGAGAGAGAGAGAGAGAGAGAGAGAGAGAGAGAGAGAGAGATGCAAAAAGGCGACAACGGAGAGCGACGAAGACGTTCAAAGACGCAAAAATAGAAAAGCTACACAAACGTATCGATTTGTTAGAATGCGCACCAACCCTTCCCCATTTATAACAGACATTTAGCCATCTGCTAAAAGACGTTGAATATACTCGTCGCGAGGATTCGTTTAGATAGATATCCTTCCTGAATTGTGGATCGTGATTACAGATAGAGGATTTCCTTTCTTTTCACAAGTATATCAAGTTATCCTTATTTTAATGGAGAGTTTGTGTCTGTCTATTTTTTTGCTGATATCCACACCTTTAAGTGACCCTTCGCAAAAGATTGATAACGAAAAATGACGCTTACATTTGTGTATTTTATAACTAATGTATCCGTACGAAAAAAATATGACGTCATATATTTTTTTACTAAAAAAATAAGATTAAAATATATTGCTTCACTGAATTGAATTGAAATCTACTGTCTAAGAAGCACTTGGTATTTAGAATTTAAAATCGAACGGTTAAAAAAAAATTTTAATAAACATATCTATTTATTAAAATTAAATTCATTTTTTTTTCAAATTTTCCTCAGAAAATACATGAAATCCATTTCCAGACGGAGAATATTTTACTATTCGAAAATTTGAAAAAGAATAAAATTTAATTTTAATAATCTACGTATTAATACGATAGCGTGTGTGTTCTTTTGTGTGTCACGCTTTCCGACAAATTTCATTGGTTGAAATTTAAGAAGACACACACGCTATCGTATTAATATATAGATTATACTAAATGTGAGGTAATTGATTTGGTGAGTATTTAATGAGATCCCAAGCATAATCTCCTTCTTTTCGAGTAGGGGGATAATAGTCTGACGTGTTCCTTCTGGTGATGACGTCATTATCTTCTGTTAAAAAGATGCATATAATATATTTATGATGTACTATATAGACATAAGATGTCATATTGCAAAAATCACATGGATGTACTGCTGGTTCCAAAAATTAGGTAAATGGATCAGTGCAAGCATGGGGCTTATTTTTACATTCCAAAAGTCACGTAAATATATCAAGTAATCCTGAGTTCATATTTTCGTCCTTAATGTCCTCATGGCAGCAATTGCAAAAACTCTTCTTAAGGGGGGGATTAAAATCACTGGAATGCTGAGACTGATACTACACTCAGAAATTCATGTTGAAGTAATGGTTGCCTAATCCTTACCCGTGTTAATGTTTTTATCTATTAATTTCGAAAAGCTGATGAAAAAGTTTATGATTTTAATATTACTTTATTTCAAGTATATTTTTAACATTGGGGTGGGGGATATGCAAAATAGTTGAAACCGTTTACGATTTAAACATTACTTTATTTCAAGTATATTTTTAACAGTGGGGTGGGGATATGCAATCAGTTCCGGAAATGGCTGAAACATTTTGCACATTAAATATTACTTCATTTCATATATATTTTAACAGTGGAGTGGGGGATATGAAGTCAGTCCCGGAAATGGCTGCAGCCATTTACGTTTTAGACATTACTTTATTTAATATACACTTTTAACAGAAGGGTGGGAGATATGAAGTCAGTTCCGGAAATAGCTGAAACAGTGTACGATTAAAACATTATTTTATTTCATCTATATTTTCTACAGTGGGGTGGCAGACATGAAGTCAGTCCCAGGATTGAATGAGATAGGTGGAAAACATATAGTATCAGAATACCCAGCGTCGCCCGGGATCGAATGATGTAGGTGGAAGATATATACTAGCATAATACGCGGCGTTAGCTGGGATTGGATAAGAGGGGTGAAACATATATACTATGGAAATAACCAGAATTGATTGATGTGTTTGTAATAAAATAATCAGGCCCGGCAATATATCAAAGATATTATTTTAGAAATGGAGGAGAGGCGATAATGTGGGTCAAAATTATGAAAAATGTTGTCGAAATTAGTAACATATTCAACAATTATGAAAAATGATAAAATATGCGTTATTTTATTAATGTGTTTGTAATGAAATAATCAGCCCAGACAATATATCCAAGTTATTAGTTTAGTGAGTGGGGAGGCGATAATGTGGGTAAAAATTATGAAAAATAATTGTCGAAATTAGTGCCATATCCAAAAATTATGAAAAATGATAAAATGTGAGTTGTTTGATTTGTTTGTAATGAAACAATCAATCCAAACATTACAATGTTAATGTTTTAGTAAGGGGGAGGTGATTAGATGGGGTTTTAATTAAAAAAAGATTATCGAAATTAGTAAAATATCCAAGAATTATGAAAAATAATGAAATGTGAGTTAATTGATTGGCGTGTTTGAAATGACATAATCAGCCCAGACAATATATCAGAGTAAATATTTTAGTAAGGGGGAGGCGATACTATATGTTAAAATTGTAAAAAATGATTGTCGAAATAAGTGACATATCCAAGAATTATGAAAAATTATGAAATTTGAGTTAATTGATTTGTGTGTTTGTAATGAAATAACCAACCCAGGAAATATATCAAAGTTATTATTTTTGTAAGATTGGGCGATAATGTAATTAAAATTACGAACAATAAATATCGAAATTAGTAACATATCCAAGAATTATGAAAAATGATGAAATGTGCGTTATTTTATTAATGTGTTTGTAATGAAATAATCAGCCCAGACAATATATCAAAGTTATTAGTTTAGTAAGTGGGGAGGCGATAATGTGGGTAAAAATTATGAAAAATGATTGTCGAAATTAGTGCCATATCCAGGAATTATGAAAAAATGACAAAATGTGAGTTAATTGTTTGGTTTGTTTGTAATGAAACAATCAATCCAGATAATATATCAGTGTTATTATTTTAGTAAGGGGGCGATAATGTGTATCAAAATTATGAATAATGATTGTCGAAATCAGTAACATATCCAAGAATTATGAAAAGTTATGACATGTGAGTTAATTGATTGGTGAGTTTGTAATGAAATAGTCAGCCCAGGCAATATAACAAAGTTATTATTTTAGTAAGGGGGCGATACAGTTTTAACAAAAGGGTTAGAATAGAACACCGATTATTATTTTGATGGTGTCTTCATTCATACTGAACGTCCACAGATAAAAAATGCTGCTGTGGAATTTCCACAGGTCCTGCTCGTTAAATGTGATTAAACAATTTTTTTTTTTGCATTTGCCTGTTCTTTTTACAATTAAAATTCTGAATATCAAGTGCTTCTTACGCAGTGGATTTCCTATTATTATTTTGCCTCATACGTACGACTGGCGCTTTATACTACTATCGGACAATAATTATTTTGAATAAGTCTGATCTTTTCAATCATTAAGTTTACACACACATACACACACACACGCACGCGCGCTCACACACACACACACACACACACACACACACACACACACACACACACACACACACACACACACACACACACACATATATATATATTAAGGCAATGGGAATGAAATGTTTATCCGATACAAGCAAATGAAAACTTCAACCTAATATCATATTAATATTCATATATTAATATATTACTCCCAACCAAATAATAAAGCTCATATCAAACACAATAGAAAGTAGAGCTTGTTATAAGCAAAAAAATCAAGACTGTAAATGAAAATTTACAAGTAAATTTATTGTTCGACAGAATACTCAAAAAACAATTTTCAAAAAATCATTATTCCTCGAAGTTTCAAAGAAAGAAATTAACAAATTATGATTATAGCAGAGCTAAAATTTTCTGATTATGGCATTAAATGAAACAGCACTTTATGATAGTTAATCATAAATTGCAAAAAAAAAAAAAAATAAATAAATAAAAAATAAAAATGTGTTCATGTTAGTTAATCTAAAAAGCGATGATATTTTTTTAAAAAACAAATAATCAGAAGTTCAAAGTCAGTGAAACGTAGAAGTGAGTTGTACATTGAAAATAAATTCGATTAGAAAAGTAATTTCAGAGCGAATTTTGACTATATATATATATATATATATATATATATATATATATATATATATATATATATATATATATATTTAAATGGGAAATTTGAAAACTTTGAAGTGTCGAATATAATGATAAAATCATTTTTATTTACTGATTTTTTTTGTAAGTCCGATATTTCGCCAATACATAGTCTCATCAAAGTAGAAAGTCCGGTTTATGAATTTTTTTCTTTTTCTTCATTTTGGTGTTATGGCGAAAAGAATAGAATTTACGTACTGTTCCGGTGATTTCCAGTGTGTAATGCTCCAGTTTCGAGCGGGTTTAAAGTGAAAGATGGCACAGACTTTTTGAAGACACTTATTTTTAAAGAAAATTTAAATGGGAAATGTGAAAACTTTGAAGTGTCGAATATAATGATAAAATCATTTTTATTTACTGATTTTTTTTGTAAGTCCGATATTTCGCCAATACATAGTCTCATCAAAGTAGAAAGTCCGGTTTATGAATTTTTTTCTTTTTCTTCATTTTGGTGTTATGGCGAAAAGAATAGAATTTACGTACTGTTCCGGTGATTTCCAGTGTGTAATGCTCCAGTTTCGAGCGGGTTTAAAGTGAAAGATGGCACAGACTTTTTGAAGACACTTATTTTTAAAGAAAATTTAAATGGGAAATGTGAAAACTTTGAAGTGTCGAATATAATGATAAAATCATTTTTATTTACTGATTTTTTTTGTAAGTCCGATATTTCGCCAATACATAGTCTCATCAAAGTAGAAAGTCCGGTTTATGATTTTTTTTCTTTTTCTTCATTTTGGTGTTATGGCGAAAAGAATAGAATTTACGTACTGTTCCGGTGATTTCCAGTGTGTAATGCTCCAGTTTCGAGCGGGTTTAAAGTGAAAGATGGCACAGACTTTTTGAAGACACTTATTTTTAAAGAAAATTTAAATGGGAAATGTGAAAACTTTGAAGTGTCGAATATAATGATAAAATCATTTTTATTTACTGATTTTTTTTGTAAGTCCGATATTTCGCCAATACATAGTCTCATCAAAGTAGAAAGTCCGGTTTATGAATTTTTTTCTTTTTCTTCATTTTGGTGTTATGGCGAAAAGAATAGAATTTACGTACTG
The DNA here is from genome assembly GCF_053919585.1 of Euprymna scolopes. Lineage (NCBI taxonomy): Eukaryota > Metazoa > Mollusca > Cephalopoda > Sepiida > Sepiolidae > Euprymna > Euprymna scolopes. The sequence goes on along the minus strand of NC_136484.1, from coordinate 88,891,355 downwards.
TTCCGGTGATTTCCAGTGTGTAATGCTCCAGTTTCGAGCGGGTTTAAAGTGAAAGATGGCACAGACTTTTTGAAGACACTTATTTTTAAAGAAAATTTAAATGGGAAATGTGAAAACTTTGAAGTGTCGAATATAATGATAAAATCATTTTTATTTACTGATTTTTTTTGTAAGTCCGATATTTCGCCAATACATAGTCTCATCAAAGTAGAAAGTCCGGTTTATGAATTTTTTTCTTTTTCTTCATTTTGGTGTTATGGCGAAAAGAATAGAATTTACGTACTGTTCCGGTGATTTCCAGTGTGTAATGCTCCAGTTTCGAGCGGGTTTAAAGTGAAAGATGGCACAGACTTTTTGAAGACACTTATTTTTAAAGAAAATTTAAATGGGAAATGTGAAAACTTTGAAGTGTCGAATATAATGATGAAATCATTTTTATTTACTGACTTTTTTTTTACTTTAAATCCCGCTCGAAACTGGAGCATTACACACTTGAAATCATATAATATAAATATCGGACTTACAAAAAAAAAATCAGTAAATAAAAATTTTACTTTAAAAATAAGTGTCTTCAAAAAGTGTGTGACCATATTTTAATATATACATTTTTATTTGAAAGAGTGTAGCCAGCAACAATTGTCGGTTTTTAAGACTTTTATTAATTTTTAAATATTTTTAAATATTTTCATAACGCGCTTCGAGCCTTATTTAGTTCTGTTCTGATATATTTTTTACTGGAGACGCATTAATTCAGTGGGAGTGATGCACCCTAGTTTTTGTGTAGACATGTATCTAGGAGAAGGAAACTGATGTAAAAAAACCTGTAATCTACTGTATGCCCTGTCTTGTGGCAATCATCTACACCGATAAAGATTAGCAGTAATATCAGTAATGTGGTTAGTTGGTATGCAACAGGGTTGCTTGTATTTCATTGGTAGGTTAGTTAAAGGGGGTGCAGTTATTGAATTTATAGCTGCACAGTATCACAAACCCCAAATTTAAATGATGTTAATGACAACCATAGCTCGATCATACGATTATTCAATAACTGCACCTCCTTTAACCAATCTACCAATAAAATACAAGCAAACCCATTACATACCAACGCCACCCCTAATCTACATGACAACAAATATATTAAACAAAATGCAATCTACTTCGGTTCCATATCTCGACTTATTAAACATAGGATTTCAACCCACAAACATTCTTTTTAAAATCCCTCCCTGGTGAACCAAACCACTCTATCTAAACATATTTGGCGACTCAATGATAAGAATATTCCCTTCAATTTGAAATGGGAAATAATAGGATCATATAAAGCATATATGCCGGGGGACAGATTCTGTGCACTTTGTAGATATGAAGCCCTTCAGATTTAAAAATATAATGATATAAAAAAATTAAACCATTCTCCTAAATTCAAATTTTTCTCTGGATGCATTCATAAACGTTGGTTTAGATATAACAAATATAAACCACCATAAGTCATTAAAATGTTCTGATTAATAATCTATCTTAGAATTTGTAATTTATAAATTAATAACTTTATTAATAAAATTTGGATTATTATTATTGGCTCACATGGAGCTTTCACACAAGTCAACAAACGATCTGATTGGAAACCTGTGGTATTCTCTGGAAGCTGAGTGACAACAAGTCTCCCCAGACGTCCAGACTTCTCCACCTCCTTCGGTAGCATTTGCAAATGAATTTGCATCATCGCAACAGCCGCTTACCATTGATTTCTCGCTGGTAATGGCCATTGGTTTATGCTGGAATTTGAGTGGCACTCAGCCTCCCCAATGTCCCAGTTCTCTTTGCGCTTGTCCAGCCGAGGTCTGGTTGGCGCTCGCTTCTCGGTCTTTCAGTCCTCATTGACCCTTCTCGGCCCTTTGGTATCATTTTTTTTTGGGGGGGATCGGTGATGAAATAATGGGGGGGGGAATGCATGATGGGGGGTGTAGAACTTGTAAATATGCAGTTTCGGTGTTCTTCATTCCTTGTAACGCTTATTCGTTATATTGTCTTGTATTATTCTCCACATTCAAGGGTTTTCCTTAATATTTCAGTCGTTTTCATTATCATTAGTCGTTGTACTTTTGCAGTTATTCCTCTGATTCCAATTTCTGACATCCTGTTTTCGAAGTTTTTCGGGATTGTTCCTAGTGCTCCTACTATTATCGGTACTATTTGGACTTTCTTCATCATCCAAATCCCTTTTAACTCTCTGGCTAGCTCTGTGTATTTGCTTCGTTTCTCCTTTTCTTTCATACTCACTCTGTGATCAGCTGGGACTGCAAAGTCCACGATTAGACAGGATTTTTCTTTCTTGTTAATTATTACGACATCTGGTCTTCTTGCTTGGATGGGTTTGTCCGTCTGTATGTCCATGTCCCATAGGATTTTGTGGTTCTCGTTTTCGAGTGCTGTTGCAGGTTTATGCTTGTACAAAATGCAGTCGTTTATACAATTCCCAGTGTACCACCCTCCCCACTTGGTCATGCCTGTTTTTGTATTCCTTTTGGGCAAGTTTGCTGCATTCGCTTACTATATGGTTTATCGTTTCGTCTCTTTGTCCACAGAGTATGCATTTGGTGTTTTCTTGTGTTTTATCGATCCTTGCTTTGATATGGTTGGTTCTTATCGAGTTATCTTGTGCTGCAGTTATTAGAGATTCAGTTTCTCGGTTTATATGTCCTTTTCGCATCCATGTCCAGGTGTTTTCGCTATTCTCATCTTTTGTAATTCTTATGAATCTTCCGTGGAGTTGTTTCTCTTCCCACTTCTCTTTTCTCGTTTTGTCGTTTGTCTCTCTGTTTTCTGTTTTTTCTTTTCAGTGTCTCTCGCTGCCATAATTATTCTTTCAGTGTTTTGCATTATGTATTTTTCTAGTACTTTTGTCGTGTCCTTCACACAGTCTTCTATAGAGATCAGTCCCCTTCCATCGTCTTTCCTTTTCACGTAGAGTCTGTCAATATCGTCCTTTGGGTGTAGTGCATTATGCATGGTCATGAGTTTCCTGGTTTTCTTGTCGAGTTGTCACAGTTCTTCTTTTGTCCACCCTATAAACGGTCCAGAGTATCTTACTAGTGATACTGCCCATGTATTAATACTTTTTATTGGGTTCCTACTATATAATTTAGTTTCCAGGAGTGTTCTTGTTCTCCTGAGGTATTCCTTTCCAACTTTCTCTTTCATTTCTGTTGCTCTGATAGTGTCCGCTTCCAGAATTCCCAAGTATTTATAGTCGTCTTGTTTCCCTAGTGCCCTCATTTCTGTTTGGTTGGGTAATTCCATGCCTTCTGTCGTTTCCAGTTTTCCCTTTCTTATAACTAGTTGTGCGCACTTTTCCATTCCAAATTCCATTTGGATATCTTGGCTGAAGATTCTGGTAGTGTTAATTAGTGTCTCTATCTCCTTTTCGGTCCTTGAAAAAAGTTTCAGATCGTCCATGTACATCAGGTGGTTCATTTTTTCCTCTGTAATGGAGAACTTGTGTCCGGCTTGGCACTTTCTCAGAATATTGTTCAAGGGCATCATGGCTATGATGAACAGTAGTGGTGATAGCGAGTCTCCTTGGAAGATGCCTCTTTGTATGTTAATTTCTGTTATGTGTTGTCCATCACCTGTCAATTCCAGTCTCCATGTTTTCATTGCATTTTCTATTACGTTGGAGATCCTGCTTGGTATTTTATACATTTTTAGGCATTCTATTATCCATGCTTGGGGGATCCTGTCGTACGCTTTTTTTGTAGTCGATCCATACCATGGCTAAATTCTTTCTCCTCTTTTTACCTCCTTTAGGATCTTTTGATCTATATATAACAGGTCATGTGTTCCTCTTTTTCCTTTTTGGCATCCTTTCTGCTCCTCGGGGATGAGTCCACGGTTAATCAGGGAGTGTTAGATTTGTTCTCTCAGTTGTGCTTTCAGTATCTTTCACATAGTTGGTAAGCACGTGATTGGCCTATAGTTGCTAGGGACCGTTCCTTTCTCCGTGTCTTTCTGTAACAGTGTAGTTCTACCTTTTGTCATCCAGTCTGGTACGCTTGCTTCCTGTATACATCTTCTCAGGTTTTGGGTTAGCCTTTCGTGTAAGGTTGTGAATTTTTGGAACCAGTATGCATGTATCCCGTCGTACCGTGGTGCTCTCCAGATTGCCATTTTCCCTATGGTTTTCTTTAGGGTTTCCTTGCTGATTTCATTCATTGTTCCTCCTTCTATTTGTTGTAACTCTTCTTTCATGTCTTTCAGCCACTCGGCATTTCTATTGTGGTCTCATCGCTCTTCCCATATTTTACTCCAGCAGAGTTTTGTTTCTGTCGGATTTGGTTGTTCTGTTTTTGTTTTTCCTCCGTTCACATTTTGGTAGAATTGGCTTTCATTTTCATATATTTTTGCTGATGAGGAGACTTTGTTTAAAAAAATGTTCTGTTTTGTTTGCATTGTTCAGATTTATATCTATATCGTCTCAATCTCGCTTCTTTTGCTTTTATTTTTTGGTCCAGTTCTTCATGTTTCTTGTTTAGCCTCTCCCTGTCAGTTACATTTCCAATATTCCGTTTTCTCCACATTGCTTTCTTCCTGTTGATCATTTTGGCTTCTTTTTTATGTTTGTGTATTTGGGTTTCTAGTCTTATTTCCCATCCAGGTTTTGTTGGTCCGCTTGTCCCCGGTTGTTTTTCTGATTTAAGTTTCATACTTACCATTTTGGCCTCTGCGTAAATCAGGTTGTTTAAGTCTGTGATTGTGTTTGTTGGGATATCTGGGAGGAGTTTGTTAACCGTCTCTGTTTCTGTTTTTAATTCCTTCTGCTCTTTGTTCCTTAACGATGGGAGCTTTGTTTTTTCTTCGTTTATCAGCTGTATTATTTTGTTTATTTCATTTGCTTCATTCTATGTTAGTTCTGTTTTATTGTTCTCGGTTTCTACGTTTGTAGGCTTCGTTCTTTGTTGGTCCTCGGCCTTTGGTGTTTTTAATTATGAGGCTTCAATTTGTGGGGTTGCTCTACGTGTGTTTCCGTTGAGGGATGCTTCTTGTTCAGTTCCATCATTTATTTTTCGCTGGATTTCTGTTAGTTCTAGTTTAGAGAGCCAGCCTTTCTTGATTATCAGTCTTTCTTGGTCCGCAATTCTTTGTTCTGTCATATGGTAGTCACTGGATAGGTCCCATAGTTCTTTCATTCGTTTCCAGTAACCTCCATATCTATATTTAAGATGGCTTCTATAGTAGTATTCCGTTACGAGTCTGTTCTCCTTTGTTGTCCATTTCTTTCGTCGGTTGTTTTTCTTTTGATGGTTATCATGACAGTGTTGTGTTTGTTCGGTATCATTTTGTTCCCTATTATTATTATTATTATTATTATTATTATTATTATTATTATTATTATTATTATTATTAGTAGTAGTAGTAGTAGTAGTTTATCTGATATATTTACCATTAAATATCTACTTAAATTTACCTTTTGCATGTTACTATTTTTATTAAGTTCCATAAATAATTAAAATATTATTATTACTTTCATTTAATTACTACCAATAATATTCTTTCATCTCATATAAGGCAGCATAAAGGCTGATTATCTCCCTTTGATCATTTTCCTGGCCAAATACAATTATCTCCCTTTATTTTTTAAAAATATAATACTTAACTTTTAAATTAGGCCTTACTAACGAATTCTAGCCGATAAAACTATTCCATTGGCGTTCACTTTGAAAATTCAACATTTCAAGCATTTATAAGCTACATTTAACGTCCAAATGAATACTTTCACGATAATTACGATTTTCAAAAGGCGAACTATTATAAGGTAAAATATATATATCTTTGTTAAATTTTCTTAAAAAAATCTTATTATAACCTTATAGTTAAACCTAATTCATCTTTATGAGTTTATTCTAATTTTTTATTCTCAACTTATCCGTAACTATTTTCCTTTATATTTGAATATTTTCCAGATACATTTGCTTTAATTAATTGCTAGGTTTATTTTAGTGTCTTTAAAAAAAAAAAAAAAACCCACCCAATATTTTTGCTGATGAGGAGACTTTGTTTAAAAAAACTATATGTTTAAATTATTGTCCATGACTTAATGTCTATCTCAATAAAAATATCGTTTCCGAAACGATCGTACCATTTATTGGCTTTGTTGGGTTCCTTCTTATGAAACAGATTTTTAATTTTAACTTTTAATTATAAATTATCAATCATCTTACTAAATATTATAATAGCTCTAGGATATATGCCTATTGAGCTTATTATATATCTGCATTACAATGAGCACTGTTTTTTCTTGTATTTTTTATATTAGTGATTTTGCTATCACATTAAAATACACTCTGCTCTTTAAACTGCTGTTCTAACCCCCTTTATATATATATATATATATATATATATATATATATATATATATATATATATATATATATTGGTGACACAAACTACGAAGAATTCCGCATAAATAAATGGTCGCTTTTATTATTATTCGTTTATCGCATATCACATACGAAATTTTACAATTCTTTGTTTATATTTCTTAACTAAAAATATAAGCTACTTCTATTATTATGTGAAATAGAAAATAACTCCTCAATAGATATCATATTAACAACTTTTAAAGATTTATTAACACACTAAAATTAAGCAGAAAAACCTCTAATACCTTTTATTGCACGATTTTATTAAAACCATATGAAAACGTTACAATAATAAAACAGTACACTGATTATTATTTTCTAACAACAAATTTGGATGGTAAAATTTCACCCGCCAATTTCATATTTTTCCCTATTTTTAATCGAAATGAGGATGGAAGAATGCACAATTTCAAAATTTTTATTTTTTAGCAGTTCATTTTTTTTGTGTGTGTGGAGCGCATTTTGCTCAGTCCTTAAATCAGCGACAACAAGATTGATTATGATGGAAAATTCTGGCGTTTAATTAACACATTACGAACCGAACTGTTCCGTTTTGTATCAGCCAATTGCATTTTTTTCATATTTTCTGACGAACTACAATGCCTTATACCCACTTGACGTAAATCCCCCCGATAAACTCGACAAGCAACCACGTCCCACCCCTACACAGCAGAGATCCCAAGATGTAAAAAGGCCTTCTACTGTAATAGTTTCTTCGCCAGAACTGCTAGACTCTGGAATTCCCTTACGGTTTCCTGCTTCTCCAACTGTACTAACGCGCAAGAGTTCAAGTGTAACGTGAACAGATATCTTGCTGCTCGGCTCCCTACATAGTATCCCTGCAACTACTGCCGTCGATAGTAGCCGCTTACATCAATGTGTCATTGTACTTTGTTTGGGGTGAAAATGGAATAAGGAAAAAAAAATGAACTATTAGCGTAACACGTCTGAAATTAAAATTATTAGCGTAACACGTCTGGAATTAAAATTATTAGCGTAACACGTCTGAAATTAAAATTATTAGCGTAACACGTCTGGAATTAAAATTATTAGCGTAACACGTCTGAAATTAAAATTATTTGTCTAACATGTGTGAAATTAAAATTATTAGTGTAACACGTCTGAAATTAAAATTATTAGCATACGCGTCTGAAATTAAAATTATTAGCGTAACACGTCTGAAATTAAAATTATTAGCGTAACACGTCTGAAATTAAAATTATTAGCGTAACACGTCTGGAATTAAAATTATAGCGTAACACGTCTGAAATTAAAATTATTAGCGTAACATGTCTGAAATTAAAATTATTAGCCTAACACGTCTGAAATTAAAATTATTAGCGTAACACGTCTGGAATTAAAATTATTAGTGTAACACGTCTGAAATTAAAATTATTAGCGTAACACGTCTGAAATTAAAATTATTAGCGTAACACGTCTGAAATGAAAATTATTAGCGTAACACGTCTGAAATTAAAATTATTAGCGTAACACGTCTGAAATTAAAATTATTAGCGTAACACGTCTGAAATTAAAATTATTAGCGTAACACGTCTGAAATTAAAATTATTAGCGTAACACGTCTGAAATTAAAATTATTAGCGTAACACGTCTGAAATGAAAATTATTAGTGTAACACGTCTGAAATTAAAATTCATAAAACGAATATAATTCCACTAACGAGACTAAAATAGATTTACCTTAAATAAAATAAAATACGTACTGCGTTGTTTTGGCTTCAAACGTATCTAATACGTATTTTATTTTATTTTATTCAAACCCCTAACGTGAATACCGCATGACCAATGCACCGTTGCGATATTTGAAAACAATATAATGGACAACAACAAACAGCCTTCTACTTACTGATTCTCTGCTCGATCAACAACATGGAAAAAAAAAGAAAAAAATACTGAGGATGGAGTGTAACTTCGAAATATATTTTTAAATTTCAGACAAAAACAAATATCTGTTTATTTTTTAACAATGCGCTGTTTTGGCTTCAAACGTATCTATAATACGTATTTTATTTTATTCAAACTCAATCAACGCTTCTATGAAGGAACAAAAGCTCCTAAGATTTACTCTATTTAGCTACCATCCGGAAATAAGGATTATAAATTTTATTAAATATTTCCAGTTCACGTGCAGAGGCAAGAAATATTTCTGATGCATATCACATTTAAAAAAAAAAACAAGTTTATTGCATTTTCTTTTATCTTTCGCTGAAAAAACAAAAACAAAAAAAAAACGATGATGTGCATACAAATTAATACCAGCCTCTTGACACCATGACGTCACATGTTCGGCGGCCAATTCTGACATTAGTGTTGCCATTTACGAAAACCCGAGAAAATAACCTCTCTTTTTACATACTTTTAATTTGTCTTCGGCATACGTAATAACCTTAACATACGACGTACGTAATAATCACTTTCAATGCAACTTGTCTTCAAGTACGAAATATTCAGGTTATAAAATCTAATAAACAAAAAGATAGTGTAAAAATTTAATTTAACATGAAAATCCAGTGTTTTATTGAATATACATATATAGATTTGCATGCGTGACGTAAGCAGTTCTAACTACGAACAGAAAAAGTCGAATGCAATTCCGCCGTTCTGAATTTTAGCAAAATATACATATGCTAGCAGGTTACAAGACGTTGCCCAGTCGCAAAATATGCTTAAATATGATGTTTTAATTAATAAAGATGTCATATTTATTATTGTAGAGCCACTTCTCTATTGATTATTATTTGGTAGTTAATATATATAGTAATGATTTGAAAAGTTAAAAAAAATGACTTCGGTGCCACCAGCAGGAATCGAAACCAAAACATTCAGTGCGCCAGCCTTTATTTTATTTAGCACTTCAACTTTCGTCGTTACCGTCTGATTCATCGCCAGATGGACAAAGAAACTACTAATTAAACGAGTTCAAACTAAAAATAGATAAGTACATATGCTCGGAAGTTAGTCGATTTACTCTTGCAAAGGCCAGTTTTTTTTTTCAATTTTAACCCTCTTAAAAACAATTTTTACAGGTAATCGAAATGTACATAAGGTCGAAATATCCTATATATCAAGTTTCAAGTCTGTAGACCAAATATTCAGAGAGGAGTTTGGTAAAATTCACAGACAGAAGAGGTAACTTTATATATATATATATATATATATATATATATATATATATATATATATATATACTAGCATGGGTGCCCGGCGTTTCCCTGGTGTTTGGTGGTGTGTGTTGAGCCAAAAAAGTGGTAGTAGGCGGGAAAGCTCGAACCCGTACCGCGATAAAAAAAAACGGAAAGAACATGACATCTTTGCTGTTACGACCACCGCCAAGCCGGAAGTGGCGTAGGTTCAAATTAAGGCTAGACAATAAAAAAGAGGGGATGACTTTCGAAAATATCGGCGGAAAAAGCGACCCTCTCCTTGTAGAAAAGTACCTAGTTGAGGGTAAAGAAATTAATGCTTTTAGCCAATTTTTCGATATTTGTCGTCTGAAATGCCGAACTTCAAAACAATACTGACCTCGTCAAAATCCGTTGCCTCTATCGAAAGTTTAAGACATACATGCATACATACATTTAAATATTGGTAGCTCAAATTTTCGACCCAACCGATTAAAAAGCTTGCCCTATCGCTGAATACCCTTTATGTAAAATAAATGTTTAGACCAGAAATTGTCTGAGTAATTTGGTAGAGACCGCAGAGGTCATTTTTTAAAAACTTTGAACCCTATTATGACCCCTTAACATTTATTGTTTTGGGCTCAAATCAAGTTATAAAGTTAGATCCATGTCCAACGAACCTATATCTAAAATTTCAATTGTTTATACGCAAAATTGTCGGAGAAGTTTGGTAGAGTTCTCAAAGGTCAAATCGCTGAACTCTGACCCCTTAACCGCCACATTTCTTTCTGAAAACAGATTATTAAGATTTTCCCAAATCTCAATGCCCTGTATATCAAATTTCGAGTTTGTAGACTGAAAATTGACAAAGTTATTGTGTAGGGAAATGTACACAGACAGACACACAGACAGACAGACCCTTTCACTTTATATATATATATATATATATATATATATATATATATATATATATATACATGATCATTGCAACGTCTTGTCAGCCACTCCCTCAGACACTTAAAGTCCATGAGCCCAAATACCTGAGGGAGTATCTATACAAAGATGATGTTACAGAGTTTTAGCGTTGTACGACAGCTAAGTCTCTCTCTCGGTTCAAAATGTTGAGATCCAGCAACAAACAAGAGCAAGATAGCCAGCAACAAATCAAACTGCAGACCAGCTTAATGCGGATACTGGTATCCCGCTTTATGGTTTTGTAAATCAGAGATATGCTTCTCCTAGAAAGGTTGCCTTCACCACGGCTTACGGGAGCCTTCTCTACCCCAACACACACACACACACACACACACACACACACACACACACATATATATATATATATATATATATATATATATATATATACACGGTGCTAGTTGGCCGTTGACCCCGAAAAAGGGTTCATTTGCCTTTTGGAAGGTCTTGTTTTTAGTCCTTCAGGTAGGCTAGTTGCCCTCTTCACCAAACAAGTCTAGTGGGGAAACCAGTTTAGTCGCCGGTGACCCGACCATGAGGCAGGTAGTACTGGGTTACATGGTACCAGTAGCATATGGCATGACCTGACATACATACATAGACTATATATATATATATATATATATATATATATATATATATATATATATATAGTCATCCACATGCAGTATTGTTTCGCTGTTTCACAGCTCATCAGTGCGGCTAGACAGGCAACTACATCAAGCCAGGATTGAAACCCGACCGTCTGTACGACAGTCAAGGCTCCTAACCATTATGCTAATCGGCGTATATATCTGTGTGTGTGCAAATATTTCCGTGTGCTAGAACGTTTTCCTCTTAATTCTACGCAGTTATGCAAAATATTGAAACTGTACATAAATAGAATTTAGCGTAATTGCGAAATGAAACTAATGCGTTAATAAAAACCATAAAAAATGAATAAGTAATTTATCAACGCTTGTTTTTCAAAGGAATATTCAAATTTGTTAACTGTTGTGAAGTCGCTCTCATATCCATGATTAAGTATATTAGGAAGTTCGTTTTAATAATTTTTAAATAGAAAAAGTAGGTTTTTACTATTAATGTCAAAACGAGAAAAAACTCAACTTTATAAGTATATAGAAGATAACGTTCACTGCTTTTCTCTCATCAGGCGACTATTTTGAAATAAAAACCCCAATCAATTTGAAACTGTAATTATTCTGACAATTTTCATTTTGAAACAAAAGATATCAGACGGTATTGAAAACATTAAAAAAATAAAACAAATATTATCCTGTTCAAGGTTCCATTATAAATCAGTACACACGAGCAGAATAACATAAATGAGATAAGTATCAACAAGGTACCAGTTTTTTCTACTTAAAAACCATGGTACGACGGGTTCCAAAAGTAATGCCTCCTATATTTTATCTTGCCAGAATGTTTCAGAGGGGATTGCAAATTGCAGTGTTATGATAATTGAATTTATTCATTCATGATCTGAAAGTTTCATCTACCTGTTGCAAATATATATGCAGGGGTGAGACTCTTAGAAAGCAACCCTTGTCATGAACGTGCTTCAGAAGCAGAGTTGCGTCATGGAATTTCTGGTAAAAATGCATTAAGAATGGTGGTAACGATGTAGAAAAATATATTCTGGAGCACAAAAGATCACTCGTTTTAAGGATATTACTCGTAGCTCTTCAAAATTTTGATTAAAAACAATACGCTTCACTTTTGGGTCAACAGTTGCATGACAAAGCGCGCTCCAGACACCCATGCACAGCCATCGTTCATCGCTGGCTAAACTTCATTGAAACTGGTGATGACTATGTAGAAAAATACACCCTGGGGCATAGCAGCATCGCTGGCTTCGTAGCTCGTCAATTTTTTGAATAAAAAAAGGAGGATTTACTTTTGGAATGACTCTCATATTTGTGATAATTCTATTTCTAATAATAGATAATATCGACCCAAAATGACAAATCTTTTCAAGTTGGGCCTGGAATTTAAAAAATTAATCTACTTTTTCAGGCAATTCCGGGCCATGGGCCAGCCAGTGCAAAATAAAACTCTTTGAATATCGAAAATAAACTAGAATAGAATATTGATTATCCAAGCTTTACTGCTATGTATATATATATACAGGGTGACCCCAAACAACAGAGGACATTCAATTGTTTTTCTGAGCATTTTACAGTCAACGGAGAAAAAAAGGCCAAAGACCCTAATGTTTTGATGTGATGTTTTGAATATAATAAACTAGTTATGACCAAAGTTTCATTTCATTCGGATAAAACACGGGGCCTAATTATAGCTGGGGCTCGTTTTTTTTTGTTCATATATATATATATATATATATATATATATATATATATATATATATATATATATATGGCAATGAATAAATGCCAAAGACTTTATTTATCCGAAGTATATGTATATGAACACAACTTAGTAATTTATTTATTCAATATTACAACGAAGTATTTTCAAATATGCTATATATTGGAAAACTTATTTCTTGTTGATACTAATATTATCATTCTCCGTACTAATATAAATTAAGGCGATTTAATAATAAAAACGTTTAACCTTAAAAATAATAACTTCTGGTTAAATTATTTTTCAATTCAACTATGTACGTTTATTTGCAAAACTAAATTTGTTCTTGTAGTTGTTGTTTTCTTATTGTTGATGATAATAATGATGATGATGATGACTATTACATTGGCCAAGAGAAAGAGGAGAGAATAACACTCTCTCATTATTTTAAATTACATAAAACTCCACATATAAAAGAATATTTATTAAACAATTAATTCAAGCTAGCAGGATCCGTGGAAATTCCACGGAATGAGAAATATATTACATCAATAAATAGTTTGATAAAGATCATATTTTTCTGGATAGCGTAAAAAGATTAGATTTTGGAGAGAAAAAAAACTAATAACACGCAGTAAATATGAGTTTATTTACATTTCTATGAAAATAGTGTCCGTTGTATTTTAACTACAGTATAGAGGCAAATGAGATAAATTAATAAGTGATAATGATTACTCAAAAAGAAATATTGTGCAACATAGTTCACTACAAAGAGAATACATGATTTCTCTTTTAGTCTAGCAAATATTGACAGAAAATGTTTTGTCCTGTTTCTTCAACGAAGAACCACTGCACGCCGAAATTAGTATGAGGTTCTTTCTCACACCATTACAAAAATGATCATATACCATTATAATCATATTCGAAAACGAAACTACAATAAAGGGATGTCAACTTTATATTCTTGTCCAAGGTTACCAGATTGACCTTTTTAGAGCCAAATTTCGCTAATTTTGCCCTTTTTGAAGCAGCCTTTGTAAAAAAAAAAAAAAAAAAAAAAAAAAAAAATTCAAAAATTGGTTTTAGTATTTTTCAAAGCGCAACGTAGGACCAAGTAAGAAAATAACAAGCAGAGTATTATATTTATATAATTAATATACACATTTTTATCTTACTATATATAGTTTAATATACATAGATTTATCTAACTAAATATTGAACTGTCACAGATTTTGCAAGTTGATTATTGATTTTTGTAGTCAACTCCAAATTTTAAAATGATTTACATTTGAGTGTATCAATGTATATATATATATATATAATACGCCCTTATTTTCGGATTTTCCTTATAATTGAGCACTCTGCTGGATTTCTTTTTCCAATATATATATATATATATATATATATATATATATATATATATATATATATATTACAATATACTCTTTGTGTGATTTTATCAAGAATATAATTGATATATACTTTAAATAAGAACCCAAAGGAAGGAAAAAACTCGGTTTATTATGTTCTGTTGGTCACAGACTTGGTGTATGTAGATTATAGCCTACATACATCAACTATTATATATATATATATATATATATATATATATATATATATATATATATATACTTTTATGTATATTCAGATAAACATTTTGCATGATTACTACACATATATTTCAATGTTTCAGCCAGTCACTTATGAATAATTAATGGCTTCATTAGGACCTCAAATTCCTTCCATCTGAAAGAAGTTGTCCTTGAATTAAAACCGAAGAATAAACAATTATTTAAATATTGCAATTAAAAAAGAGAGTCACGTATTTACAAATCGTAAAATAAAAAAAAGCCGACGAATAAATGGAAATATAAACGAGGAAGGTAAAGGAAGAGAGAAAGAAGAAAGAGAAGGTAAGGAAGAATGTGAAAGATAAAGAAAAGAATACCGCAACCTACATATGAGCTTACGTAGAAAAGAGATCTCTAATATCCGTCTCGGAAAAAATAGGTTAAAATGTAAGGAACGACGTGCATGTGACATGCAATCTACATTGACGAATAAGGGAAATCTGTTAATAATAATCTGGATTTCTCAGTGATAAAACCGTAAACTTATAGTCAGAGCAAAATACAACTTAACCCCCAATAATTGTAACAAAAGGTTTCTTAACTGATTCTGGTAGGTTTTCATGTACATTTTAACATACTAAAAGTTTGCCAAAGTATGAACCCCGAAAAAATGTTTTTTTTCAAAAGGGCCGTCGAAGCCTTTGAACGATTATAACTATCAACTCAAATTTGATAAGCTTGATATCTATTCTTACATTTGGAGGAGGGGACAAAGAACACATTAAAATCGCAAATAAGGATGTTGGCCTATTATGTGGCAATGTTTTGGAGATAGAGGTGCCATTTTCCATATATTTGATTGGATCTAACTGCATAATTAATTCGCATTTTCGCTATGTAATAGAACTAATCAGAAGTGATGTTTCATCAAATTGTGATGCAAGTCTTACAAATGGTTTTATATTTATTCTGCAGGTGGTTGCACTTCTAACACCGCATATTGATTTAAAGGATATTTTCTTAGATAAATCCAAAGTTGACAGAGAAAAAGAAAGAACAACAAATAATGCATATGAAAAGCATAAACAAAAAAAAAAATTAGAAATCTTGTCTGTGTTATTATCGATGGGAAACATTATAAAGACACTTTATTTTACAAGGAAATTATGGATGAAAAGAGAAACAAAAATCGAAGAAAAGCTAAGGGACAGAAACACCATTCGATATCCACAAAGACAATGGGGTGTGTTAGTAAGGGAGAGTATGTATAAGAACACATAGAGTGATCCCAACTGCTGGAGCAACTTATGCTGTTCTAGCAGATGAAGTGATCCATTTTTAAGAACAGTATAAAAATGTAGATACGATAAACGTTGGTCTTTTAGATAACACAAGCACAAATACTATATGAAAATGAGTGTTGATTATATCTTTAAAAAATAAGCTAAATAGAAAAATACATACCATTGATTGTTGCCTACACGAAAATGAGCTTCCTATTAAGGCATTATTTAAATTCATTGATGAAAGTACACAAAGTCTAACATCATGCACTGGTCTATTCGAAAGATTATGTGGCAACAAATACCATTATTTGCCCCAAGTTGATATTTTACCAATAAGTATTTCTCTAGATAGCAATTACTCTACTCTAGCAGAAAACAGTGATCTCTCTGGGGGAACAAAACTTACTTTTAGAGTATGCTGTTGGGATTTCAAGGTGTGAAATAAATCCTAAATATGCAGAACACCAGAGTTGATTGGTTATATAAAGTATTTCATGGATAAGGAACGTTGTGTGTCTTTAGAGAAAAATAATGCACAAGTTGATGTTAGTGTAGGGACTGTACACACAATTATTCGCGAGGAATTGAAGATGAGGGGTTCACAGTATGTGTAAAGGGGTTGCGTTTCCCCCTCTAATTCATTTCTGTTTTCTACACAATTTTATTGTGTCGGTTCTTTTAACAAATATTTATATTTTTTTTTTAGTATTTATTCTTTTCGGACGCTAGCTGTTAGTCTATTTTTAAATTATCCACAATATCCTTTATTGTGCCCTATGCCCTGCGTAATTATTTCAGCAAGATATGTCGGAATACAATTGCATGCGATCTTAAATAAAGCCACGGTAAAATTTCAGCACTAAATGTTTTATGTTTGTTTGAATAAAATTCACACCAAAACTAATTGACCGATCATTAATAATAATAAACACAGTTGGTGAGCGCATGGGGGACGTCTAAATATGATCTATAATTATTTTGCTTAGTATCATGAGAAAGAGGTGGAAGCCCTTCTTAAAAATATAGGATAATATTTACCATATTATCCAATTGTTTCATTTACAAATGAACAATTTTTTGTTTACTTTTATGACCCTGTGCAAAGCCAGGTAGCCTTGCTAATGTCAAATTAAATAAGAGGTTCAGATAATATATTATTCGTTGAAGCTCAAAACAAACATGCTATCGATATTCATTAATGCTTATATACAAAAGAAGAAAAAAGTTTGAATGTGTATGCAATAATATTTTGATGTAATATTTATAACTATTTATAGATAAATGGTATTCTAGTATTTGTAAGAAATTTAATAATTATGAATTATCTGTTTAATGCAACAAATGTACACATATAGTAATGGTGTGGTAATGGTTTTTATGAAATGTAAAGATAATGTTACCTTTATCGTTAATCTAGTCATCCATATAAATGAGAATAAGCGGTACTGTAAAATACTACTACTACTACTACTACTACTGCTACTACTAATAATAATAATAACATGAAACACTACATGGAACCAAGAACACTGAAGCAGCATATGTATAAGTTCTCTAGCCCAACCCTACCTCCATCCCCCCATTTCCACATCATTGCCCCCCCCCAAAAAAAAGAGCGAGATCAAATGACCGAGTGGGGTCGGGGAAGAAGGAAAGACCGATGAACTGACCCGACCTCAGCTGAATAAGTGCGAAGAAAACTGGGCCGTTAGGAGGCTTATTGCCACTCAAATTCCAGCGAAGACCAACAAGTTGCTGCCAACGAGAAATCAATGGCAAGCAGCTGTTGCGATAATGCAAATTTATTTGCAAATGTTATCTAAAGAGGTGGAGAGTACTGGAAAACTGGAGAGGCTTGTTGTCACTCTCAGGGAGATATCTCTGAAGACTGCTGTGGAAGCTCCTTGTGAGCCAATAATAATAATAATAATAATAATAATAATAATAATAATAATAATAATAATAATAATAATAATAATAATTCTGATTTCGTTTATAAACGTCTCTCTGGAAAGGGATGGGATTCACTTCCAGAGGATTTCCCTTAATCCCGGCTTCAAACCAGGAGCTTTAAAGATCAAGGGTTTTCCTAAGGATGTTGATGGTACCTATAATTGCAGAGGTTTGAAGGCCGCCTAAAACATCGGGGATTTTTAGTTTTTTCAATTGTCCTTCCAGACGACATGATGCTACTCCTAGTGTACCAACTACGATCGGGATTATTTGTGTTTTAACCCCGTGTATACGCCTTATCTCCAAGGCCAATGGAGCATAATTGCTCCACTTCTCATTCTCCTTCTCTCTCACATTCCTGTCCCAGGGTACTGAAAGTCTACAATCTGCCAGTTTTTTGAGACCTTGTCAATGATGACCAAATCCGGACGATTATGTTCCAATTGCTTGGTCGTTATGACACTGTTGTCCCACCATACCCCTACCTTGCCATCCTCACTTGTTCTCACTTCATCAGGCACCTCCTCAAACCCTTTTCCAGCACACTTCACTCAAACCCTCTTACACACCTCCCAATATATCTGGAGTCCCATGCGATCGTGTCTTTTGCGGTACTCTCTCTGGGCCAGTCCATTACACTCTGCTGCAAGGTGCGCAATTGACTCTGAGGTCTTACCACAAATCCGGCATTCTGCAGCAAGTCTCCTATAACCACTTTCTGGACAATCGTGTTCCTAATGCCTGGTCTTGTGCTGCACAAACAAAAGCTTCAGTACACTTAGCCAGATACCCAGCTCTAAGCCATTGCCATGATTTTTTACCAGCCACTTATATTATTATTATTATTATTATTATTATTATTATTATTATTATTATTAATAATAATAATAATAATAATAATAATAATAATAATAATAATAATAATAATAATAAAAACTGTGAAAGTCCTTGTGAGAGTACGTATTTGGGAAAGTCAATTTGTTCAGAATGAATATAATACTTTATGCATGAGGACAAAACGTACTACTACTTTCGGGAAACACATTTTGGGAAATGCTGTATATATTGATTGTGAACGATTTGTTTAGAAAGTGTTTGTTTAGTACCCTATTGGAACTGTAGATGGAGAGAATATACGGTCATAGTTTAGAAATGTACTGCACGACCAAATAAAGTCTATTAAACAATTAGAATGCGTATTTAGAACAAATTACCAAATGAAATTAGATCAAAAATAGTGTGCAACATTCTCAGATTCAACTGGATATATTCCGAATTAATGATACACTCCCGATATAATAACTCATGAATTTTGGAAATCAGTTGCTATGCATATAATATGGACTATGCTTTATTTAATTTAGTTTTATATAAATGGGACGAGAAAGAGGGTGAAAATATTTGTAAAAATTCAGATAGTTTAAATGTTTGTGAAATTTTAACAATAGGTACAAAAATTCCTCAAATTTCATATTCTTGGGTATTTAAAAAAGTTTTTAACAGACATTCTGGTATTTCAGATTTCATTAAATTTGACCCATAGTCATTAGGCAATAATTAAGAAAGATTTTCTTATTTCAGTGTAAGTTATGAAGTTTAGATATGTTTTAGAATCAAAATTATGTAATGGATTTTGATCAAATTTGGAAAAAGGATTCTAAAATAAGATTTATTAACATTATCTCTTCATTTTAATAAAAGCGGTGCAAAATACTTCTGCTCTGGTAATTCATTTTGCTCGTCCTAGAGCGGGTATTATTTTAGTCGGTGTATAAACTAGACCTTGAAACAAAACAATGGTACTCCAATATGACAATGAAGTAGACTTTAAGTTGATGAATTTATAAAAGGTAAACATATACAATAAAATAGAAAGACTTGATAACCAAATAGGCAGAAGAATACTTATACGTAAAGATAGGTATATACGTAAGCACATGCGTGTTCACGTACGTATATGTCCCATGAAAATAAACATGTGTAAATACGTTTATCTGATTATGCGCCTAGATACGAACATACACAGAATGATAATATGAATACCACAAAAGCTAACGACTTTGTATGGCATATGCTTATATACAAAAGAAGAAAAAAAGTTCGAATTCTTCCCCACATAAGAAAATCTCTTCCATTTAAAATAATTGTCAGTAATTCGCACGGCGCATGCGCGCATAGAACTTGATTCGTTTATCAGTCTGATTGTACGAGTTTCCCGCATACTGGATCCGGTTGAATAATCTGGTGTGTCAGTGTTTACTTGAAAGAAGTGTCGCACTCAATATTAGATCTGGAAGATTTGGGAGTTCAACCCGCAGAGGATGAAGATAACATCTTTCATTTATAATTGGATCATCCCAATACCATTGGAAAAAAAAAAGACGTGAGGCAACGTTTCTTTAATTGCCCGTAGCAGATGAGAAGCGTCACATGATACTTGGCAATTTGATCAGACTCGTTACTTCGGGTCAGCCCCATAGGAGTTCAATTTTACTTTGCAATTCATAGCGTGAATTATGATGCTAACAGAAAGAGGGAAAAACAAGAAAAGAAAAAGAAAGATATTAAACGAGTGAATGAGAGGAGTAGGGTGTCATGGAATGCAGATTTTCTTCTGAAAACCGAAGTGAAATTTAACAGATTAGATTTGTTGTTGTTGTTGTTGTTGTTGAATACACTTACTCTCTCTGAGGAATCGAACTTTATGTGTGAGGCAGACTGTTATAATGGGATATATATAATATATGTATAGTGTGTGTGTGTGTGTGAGAGAGAGAGAGAGAGAGAGAGAGAGAGAGAGAGAGAGAGAGAGAGAGAGAGAGAGAGAGAGAGAGAGAGAGAGAAAGAAAATGACGTTTATTTTAATTTTATTTAGTTGTTTTATTTTCATTTTCAAAAAGATTTTTGTTCCTGGCAATTTGTCTTAGGTTGAAGATATTTTTGCTGATCCAATTCAAAAGTTAACGTCGAAGTCGGGAATCAGAAAAAGGTGATGATGAAACGACCTAAAAAAATCTTTGACTTTTCAAAAGCGGTTCAATGAGATTAATCCCAGGGGCAATAAAAGTCCACCTGACCGAAGATTACGAATGACATTCAACGGAAAGTTTGTTTCTTTTTTTTCATTTTCGAAATTAAAAAAGAAAACAAATAGAAAGAGGGACAGCATAACTTACATTTACAAAAGTAAAGAAAATAAAAACTCTTAAGGAATTGAGGCGGTTAAGTATTTAATTCTTAGAAATGAACAAACCAATGTGAAGAAAATCAAAACGATAATTATAAAATAATTAGTAATCATATAATTTTACTATGCACTAGCAATAATACTCCACATATGTAGCATATATCGCAAACGAACATATACTACACTTACCCTCGCCTGACTTTAAAAAGAGGAAGTAAGTCTTGGTATGATGCTATCATGCCAAAAGAACATATACTACACTATGATCCTCTTAAAATGAGAAACTAACCATTGGAATGATAATATCATGACTGAGCAGTAAATTAGTCTAAAATATTCAAATAAACTGATTGTTATTGTTGTTGTGCATCATTCATGAAGATTTTGTTGGCATTCATTTCCCTGATATCTTTTTAATAAGAATTATTTCTAAAAGGATATCGCGTATTTATGTGTGGGACCACGTGAAGATTGACACCGCCCTCAAGCGAAAATGTTTCTGCACAATTAATTAGATTCTAACTTGAAACATCCAAGTTGTCAGTCTGTGTCGTTAACCACTGAGCCACCCTCATCTCTCACAGTAAACTGAATTGAGCATTGAAACGTAGTAATGGTATAATTTCGGTTTAAGTAATAGTTTTGCTTTGCCTTCAGATAAACAGATGCAAAATATCTATTACTAATTCATTAATACTAACCTATTTGTGTCAATACTATTCAAACAAAATATGTCATTTAGTAATCTAAAATGCATATATGTTCGAAATAAAAAAGAACATTGATAACTTTTTTGCAAGTAATTTCAATTGAAAAATGTTACATTTATGAAAACATAAAATAATGTATAGGTTAACTCAAAGATCATTTGAGCGTGGCATCGTATTTAGATCACCGGGTGTTGTTTTTGTGGTGTTTTTGGTGGATAAAAAGAATTACATCCCCATCAGACAATTTGTAAAAAGTTGAATTTTTAATCTGGTTTGGTTGTTTGGTTGTTTTTATTTTACGGCATATCAACCCTTTTCATGTTATTTAATGCCGAATCCAAAGATTTTGAAGAACATTTTTTTTAATTGAATATATTTGTTGTTTTCACGTCGGTTTCTATTTAACCCATAGTTGGGACCCTAACAGGTACTACCATTCCGGGTCAGAGTGGACCTGGGAGCAATGGTAATTAAAGGGTGGCTCCACACTTCCCAAAACCCACAAGCTCGGGCCTCACCACTGGATATAGTTTAAGGTCATATCCAGGACCCCAATTGAGGGACTTTTACCCTCTGCAGGGGGGCAGTCGGCGTATTCTAATGCCCCATTGACAGGGCCATTTAATCTGGTATCAATTCCTGTGAATATATACCAAAAAGAACAGGCCATTCTCTTTGATTATGCAATTCCTACAGCTAAGTACCTAGAAAACGTAGCTATTAAACTTGACAAGAAAGAGGAAAATCTAAATTGTCCCCAATGATGCTGGATAAAGCAGGGCTTAGGAGGAAAAGATAATGAAAAACCAATATACGACATGAAAAGAAACTAAAGTCTTAGAAAGATCTTCATCATTTCAGTAATTATAGGAGCAACCGGAAAATTAAAAAGAAACTACTTGGCAAATATACCTGGTGAACCAAGTGTAAGTGAAATAAAAATATCTGTACTTTAAAAGACAGTTAGAATCATAAAAAGATCACTCGGTTAGAATTATGAGATAGCAAGTGAATGTCTGGTATTCGGTAGGATGGCCCATCCCAGCTAGAATAAAATGATCAAGAAAGCAAACAATACAAAGGAAAAAAAAATTGACAGGAGATTGTTTATAAGGTACTGCTTTCGTGTAGAAGTTATTAGATGACCTTTTTAAACGATTGTATCTCTCATCTCAGATGCAGTTTCGTGCTATACCCGTTCTGTTCATCTGCTAACATAATTAGGGCACTAAAAATACACTTCTCTTTTATATTTGTTTGCATTTTACTTCAGTAAGTTCTCGGAAATCATGGGAGTTCTTTATGGGGCTAACAATTGATTTTTATATGAGCTACATAGATATCCTATAGTACAATCGAAATTCTCCTCCATATCTCCAATCCGTTGTTAGTAAAGGATATAATTTTTCGTCCCCTAAATTGACCGGTGAACTACGTTATAATATATTTTTCTTTTAGTCTTTTGGTCTTACCAGATTCCAAGACAATAATTCATCTGATCTGGTGGAGTATCTAATTGCTGTCACTTGAGATAACATTACTAGAAAAAGGTGAACCATTTCTCTTATAAACTCATGTATAGCCGTATCGAGTGTTCATATTTAGGCTCCGAATACTATGTCATTTTGAATATTTGGTCAGAGTTTACTTTTAGAGTAAAGTACCCTCGTGTCAGGTTTTTCTGGAAAACTCCAATAAATCGAGGATACGTAATTCGAACTTGCCAGCATGTTATTCAGAATCTCTTTATTGAGTGAGCACCGTAAAGTTCGTTCAAATCACGCCAATAAGTAAAAAGTACAGGCGACACTATAGATATAATATAAATAAAAATCTTCTGTTTTATCATAGTAGACAAAACGAGAACAATCAACCCCATTGGATAAAATAAAAGGTCCAGTTCAAATTCCCGAGTTTGCCATAAAGATTCTTAAATTCAACAAGACATATCTGAAGAAGTTCGAAGGTTACATCTGTTGAGACGTTGGCAGATCAACATATATTAATCCGGATATTGCAAATAATCTGAACGCAATAGTTTTTTTTTCAATTGTGTTCTTACTGATATATTTAAAATATACGTTTTCAATATGTTTCTATTTTAGTTTTTCCGTTGTTCTTTATTGATGGCTGAATTTGTTTCCAAAATATTACGTGTCAAGTGCACTCCAGAGATGAATAGAATTTCAATCAAAATCAGCGTATTTTTAAAAGCACGTATTCACACTTCTAGTGTTTCCGATGGAATGCTGACTTCTCTCACTTTCTCTCTCTCTGTCTCTCTCTCTCTGAGCTATGTAACATCACACTCATGTCTACTAGTTCCCACAACCTCAGTAATTCTGACGTCAACTTCGAATAACTAACCCAGAATGAACTTTCATTTCTCTTATTCTTAACTAACCGTCTTCTGTACCAGTGGTTTAAACAATAAAAATCTAGCTTGAATGAAAACAAATGAATTCTTTTATTGAGATTCAGAGATTAATGTCAACTCTATGTTTTCGTTTCGCTTGGTTTAATCAAATACCATTATCATTTTTAAACGCATAAACGTATGCCAATTATTTCATTTTGTGGATAACCTAATGTTTAAAAAAGGAAAAATACCCTCAGATCTACATTAAGATGTTATCACAGCAACTTCATATCCACAGTGTTATATGGAAGTGAAACTTAACACCTCAAAATAAGCCAAAAAAGGAAATTAGATGCATTTTATTTCACGTACCAAGATTCTCAGAATCAAATAAAGCGACCGAACTACCAACCAAGAAATCAGAAGCCGCAATAAACAACAGATAATATCGTCAGTAATCTGTTACCGACGTCTATGCTGGCTTGGACATACCCTAAGATTGCCTTCGAGAAAATTGTTAACTAAGTGCTTTAATGTATCCCTCGTGAAAAGGAAGATAAATACCAAAAATGAACTGGAGTCGAGAAAAATTCAACTGCAACAGGAAGAGGCTTTAAATATAAAAATACAATGGTATACTTTGCTCATGCGTCAAAAGACGCGGTAGTTTCTAAGTGTAAAGTTTTATGTTAATTAATATTGGAGACGAAAATCTAGCTTCATATCTTGAATGATTACCAAAATGGACAAATTATATGAGTTTCTCTAAATATGGATCCTGTGCTGAGGACTACTTTTGGAACTTTGGGGAGCAAAGAATCATCATTTAGTTAACAATTACACGTATAGTTTCTCTGCTTCAGAGTGGTCCAACTTATAGAGTATATAATGTATCTGAGACACGATACTAAACTATATAGGATTGCCGCCCCCGGTAGAGTGTTCTCTAGTTCATCAGATTACCTCAAAATATATTCCCCAATAGCTTAAACCCTATTTGAAACATTTCTACACAACACTACAAATGACAGAAACCCCCTCTCTTTATACCTTTATCTTCCTGTTTTTCTTTTCCTTCTGTTTCTGTCCCTTTCTCTTTATCTCTCACTCTTTACCTCCGACCGTCCTGCTATAACATAAAACTGCACTAGGTGACAAGGTGCGATTTTAGGAAGGAGAAGTCACTGCCTAGTCACCATTACTCAAAGTTAGAATACCTGTGAGAATTTCAACTATCGCTCTAATAGAATGTATCGATTACAGACGATTTATTTAGAAAAATCTACACCTGCAAAACAAATTAATGAACGTTTATATATAAAATAGAATCTATTTAGTATGTGAAAATACCTTAACTTGAAAAATAAACATGTTGATATGTAGTAAAATGTAAAAACAAAATTTTGAATGAATAAACAATATGATTTGGAAAACGTAATACAAAAAAAATTACAAATTATGACATCACCCCGCTCCCTGCCGACAGCTCGCCGACAGCTCTCTAATCCCAATATTGTGTGCCATGAATTTCTTCTTCATCGTTTCTTATGGCCGCATCGTCATAGTTTATCACACCGGAGATAGTGCAGGAGAGCGTACGCGCTCACAAGTAGAAAATTAAATAAAACAGGGAAACAAAATGAAACACAGACCCTGATGTTTTACACACATATATCGGTTGGAATCTGGGTGTCTATGTCACCATCGACCCTCTACACACTAGAGCCTTAATCTATATCTACTGTCGAGGCAAGTTTTGTCAGTTGGTTGAACAATTCACCTCCCCATCTGCTCCAAGTCAAGATATGCGTTTAACTGCACCCATATCTCAACTGTCGTCAAAATGTTCAACTCATAACTCTCGTCAAGCATACAATCGACGACTCTCGTAAAAACTCTAGACCACCCACCAACCGTTCTTATTGTCGTAAATTCATAGCCACTCACCAGCGTCATAAAACCCATCGTCAATCATAAATTACCAGCAAAACAAATCTAAATATATCTCAAATCCATTGGCTGATCCTTTTGTTATAGTCTGACCAACAATCTCATGACAAGATGACGGAAACAAAAGAGCCAGGGAACTGTAAATTTAAATAGGCTTATTAGCTGAGCAGCTTAAGTCAAAATTGATGAAGAATCGTGCATTTTGGTAAGCAAGCATGAAACTTGGCACGATTGCTCACAATGTTCTACTCTTCCGAAAAAACTTTTGGGCCACTCACATTTTTCAAGATGGCCGCCACGGATGGTAAAATTTATCATTTTGTGGACTAAATGCTTCATTTTTGACCGATTTCCACATATTATATATCAATTTATATGTTTCTGATGACAACAAAGCCATTTCTGACGACAAAATAAAGATTTATCACCATTTGAGTGTAATAAAGGCTATATTTTACACACTTATGTCAGTTTATCCCGCATTTTTCTCTTCTTATTCTTGTGTTTTCATCAGGATTCACACGTTCAACACTCGCAATTTCAGCTGCATAAATTTGTACATGGAAGGCCGAATTTATAGCATTTGCATCTTCCAAAGCATTGTGTCTTGCATCCGCATTTTGTTAGTTCCTTGCATCTTTCTGCAACTGGCGGAAGTGTTGTCCAAAATATCTTCCATGTATTGCCGTGCTTCTTCCACCCCCACTCGCCAGGACTATCAATTTCCATGTGACAGCATGTTGCTTGACTCCAAATGCACCCTGCTTGATATGTTTCACGCTTTGTGTGTTCAGTTAAAGTTGCTTTAGTTGGAGGTATGGAGTCGTAGGGTCTCTGTTTACGAGCAAACATGTCCAATCTTACAGCATCTATTTCTGTGAGGGAGGTAGATCTGTCATACATTGTGATGACAAACTGGTCAATAACTGCTTGGTCCTCACTTGTTATGACTGGTGGATGACTGCTCAGCTTGACAAATACGTCCGTCACGTCACGTAAAACATTCCATGTCTGAAATGCTGTCTTTTTAGCTTTATATCGAAAGGCTGACACATTGTCATAACCAGGAAAGGCATGGAAAAAGGACAAGCCTTTTGCTTTTTCAGGGCCAAGTACGCTGATGACTTCATGTACTGGAATAAACCTTGTGTCATTTCCTTGACCAAATGCAATGAACATTGCCTCCAGGCCCAACTCTTTCAAGACTGTAAATACAGTGATGGCAATGACAAGGACATCTGTGTCATTAGCTTTCAGCAGTACTGTTTTGTAACCATGATTATCTGCATGTTTTGCGTGTACAAACATCCTTGTGTCTGATTCCTCATGGTTGCAAGGTGCTAGTCCTTCAAAACTGATATTCTGATTGCTAACAACATCTGCAACTCTGGTGATTACCACGAGATTTTCATGATCCTGTGCTAATGAAGTGATTCTATCAGGAAAAAACTTTAAGAGAGCTGTTTTATTGTCATCATCCCTCAAGAAATTTCGCCAGTTGGGAGGGAGCTTGCCGTTGTGGGTTACCCGACGCTTTGCACCTTGTCCACGTTTTGTCCGTGTTTCAGCTTTCAAACTTGTTGGTAAGTAAACATCAAAAACAATGTCAGTCCTCTCGTATGCTGAACTGAATTTCAGTACCTTTGGAAAAAAATCAAGTTGTGCATACTCTTTGAAGGTTTTTTATTTGCAGGGTGGTATTGTGTTTACCAATGCTGAACCATCGATAATGATGGCTGACACATGTGGAACTGAATCTGGACATGTAACTTTGGACTGAAGAAGCAATGCAAGTTGAGACTTTGTACCACTGTAGAGGTTTCCATTTTCACTCAACGATGCAGGAAAGGACTGGTTCTCATGTTTAAAGAATTCCATCAGGTCACACTCCCTGGATTGGCAAGATATGAATAGTTTAGAGAATAGGCGACATCTTTCAAACTTTTATGTTTGGCATCAGTCACTGCTGCTTCTTGTTTCTGGTCAAAGAAGTCTATGTTTTTCTTTTTGATTTTGGAATAGAAAGCAGCCCGGTTTTCTCCCTCTAAGGTCTTCATGAACTCTTTAAAGTGAGTCCTGCCATTCCCATAGTGCATGCGAACAGCTTCAGCTGCGGTTTCCGATGCTATAATCTTTGTATCCAGAGTGAGTAGATCGGATTATTCTTCTTGAAATGGATTGCCCATTTCATTGATGACAGCCGTGAGCTTTGTTACTTTGACATAGAAAGCTTTCTGGGATTGACTTGTTTGTTCTCCGTGGTTCATGTTTTCAGTAACATCCTTGTTCGATGACAGTGCTTCATATTCTTCAGTAAGACGACTCACTTCTGGCCTTGCTACCATCCATCTTCGTAGTGTTGAAGGATCCTCTGTCACACCTACGACCCCACCCTCTCCTTTGATGATTGCATTTTCCTGTTCATGTGCTTGATCAATGGCCATAGAAGAAAATAATCGCAATCACTTGAAGACAACAAATTTGCCATTTTTGAATTGCAAATGCGTATCAGGATGGGTCTGCTCTAAGCACAGCATGTCCTTCAGATGAACTGATAGCCATCTTGCATAGTTGTAGTTATTGTTGGCAAAGAAGTATGGTATCAGTATACCACAATCAGCCGGTCACTGGGGTGTGACCGACAGACGTGTTATAGTAAATGTCTTAAAGCGGTCTCATGAAGACATGAAGATGGGCCAGTCATTAGGGTTTGTGTAGTAAGAAGAAAATCATACCTGAGATGTTGGTTTTGGGTGTGGCTCCTTTCTTTTCTCAAGATGATCTCTTCACCCTGGTGGCATTCTGGTGGGAATCTTCATCTCTTTGTCCTCAGGGCCGCCTTTCGACTACAGACATTTATGAAGGCATTCATGGCAGACACAAGAAAAACGACACGCGACACAATTGTAATATACAAAGGTATAACTAACTATTTTATTTTACATTAGAGATACAATATATATTACAAAAAAAACAATTTACAATTAATTTTTACAATAGGCTTTTCGAAGCTAACTAACCTACCCTAACTAGTGTTGAGGGAGGGGGTGGCCCCCCCCCTCATTTACGGAGAGACAGTCTATGCGTCCTCACATCATGGTGGTCGTGCAGGAAAGAGACAGAAAGATAGCAAGGGGATTATGGGAAGGGGTTTCTTTGTATCTCTACGCTCATGGACAATTTACCACCCGTCCATGCTGCAGAGTGTGTTAGAAACAGTGGCACAAGGAAATAGTGCCACATCCCTCCCTATGCTATCCGAAATTTATGAGTATTCATAAATTTCAGAAGTCCCTAATTTTCCGTGAATGGTGCGTCAACCGGCCGTCAGCAATCAATGTCCCCATGCTCTACGTTCCATCAGGAACTCAGTGAAGCAAGTTATTTTTTCCACCAGGCTCCTGGTAGACTGGTATACTGCTTCAAATACCAGAGAGGGTAATCATCCTCGCCCTCCATCGAGGCAATGACCTCATGATTTCAGTTACTGGATTTACACTTTCTTAAGCACCCAGTATAATATTTTTTAACAAAGCCGGATTTTACGTGAGTTCATCACGCCGACCTATACGTATTTCACTAAGCCGGATTGTACGTGAGTTTATCACGCCGACCTATACGTATTTCACTAAGCCGGATTCTACGTGAGTTTATCACGCCGACCTATACGTATTTCACTAAGCCGGATTCTACGTGAGTCTATCACGCCGACCTATACGTATTTCACTAAGCCGGATTGTACGTGAGTTTATCACGCCGACCTATACGTATTTCACTAAGCCGGATTCTACGTGAGTTTATCACGCCGACCTATACGTATTTCACTAAGCCGGATTGTACGTGAGTTTATCACGCCGACCTATACGTATTTCACTAAGCCGGATTCTACGTGAGTCTATCACGCCGACCTATACGTATTTCACTAAGCCGGATTGTACGTGAGTCTATCACGCCGACCTATACGTATTTCACTAAGCCGGATTCTACGTGAGTTTATCACGCCGACCTATACGTTTTTTAATTTAGTCTGCATAACATTATTTTCGTAACTGGATTTACGCTCCCTTCAGCAACCAGTATAATGTATTTTAACCAAGTCGGAGTTACGTGACCTCATCACGCCGACCTATATGTATTCCAAGTTATTACTTCAGTTACTGGACTTACGCTCTCTTCAGCAACCAGTATAATGTATTTTAGATAAGTCGGGGTTACGTGACCTCATCACGCCGACCTATATGGATTTAGTAAAACCTTGGTCTTCAGAGGTTCTAATCCAATTAATTCTGTTAGAGCAAGGAGTCTGCCGCCGAGCGACCAATAAAAACTATCCACCACGGAATATTTATTAATTATATAAAGAATTAACTAAGAAGGGCACTCAGCCTTCATGAGTTAGAATACTCAATTAGGGGGAAAAAAATTTCCAAAAATAAACAATTCAGAAACCTGGTATACATTAAATCAATGAAATAGGGTGTTAACAATTTTTTTTCTCAAAAAGAAAACATTTTTAAAAAATCATTTCAGAGCACCTCGGTCACAATTAGAATTTGTTTACACAATGCAAACGCATTTCAGTTATTACATTCATAATTAACTTTTTCCCAAATTTCAGGGTACATTTAAAAAGTATATGTATTTTTTCAAAACTTGATTTACAAAAGATCATTAAAATTTAATTCCAAAATTTAAAAATTATTTCAAGTATTTTGGTTCATCGTTAAAATCAATTTATGTTAATTAACTTCTTTCCAAAGTAATTCATTTATTATTATAAAAACCAATCTTCTCAAAAGGTCATAAACTTCGAATAGACCCATTTTTCGTAATACAATTCAAAAATTATTCCAAACATTTGGTTCATTATTAAAATTAATCTTCCGAAAAGATCATAGACAATTCATTTTGAATCAATTCACCCTTCACACTGAGATTCAGAAACATCCCAAATTTTTCATTTCGTAATTATTATTTTTAAAATTCAGTGTACATTTAAAGTTATTTAATTGATTCTTAAAAATCATTTCTTCTTATAGGTCATTATCAAGGTCATTTCGAATTCAGAAACATTTCACGTTAATTAACTTTTTTTTCAAAGTAATTATTTTATTATTTAAAAGCAACTCTTTTCCTAAACTCACTCACAAGGATTATTTCGAATTAATAAACTCCCGCCACACCTAGGAGCTACATTAGTTAACGACCAGTTCTGTATAGTTAAAAGCTCGAAAGAATTAAAATTTCAATTTAAGAGAGATCTTTCTAGACTGAGGAAATCTTTTTTTTTCTTAATAATTAATTCAATTTTACGTATATACTCCTCAGTCAATATTTCAGGGACCCCTATCATACGGTCCAATTTCAAATAAACCTTCAATTAAAGAATTTGCTCGAATAATTCTTCCTTAAAATCATCTAGAGTTCAGGAAAATCTCTTTCGTTAGTCAAACAATATCTCCTTAGAAATTATTAAAAATTCAGAGAATATTCGAAATGTAATAGCGTAATTTTTCTTTAAAAAAGCTATGAACATTTCAGAGAACTCTCAAAAAATTAACGTAATCATGTAACAGTTGACTTTTCCAAACACTCGAAGACTTCAAAAAAGTACTTTATGTGCTGTTTGAATAATCGTCTCAGTTTTTATTTTTAATAAAAAAACAATTGAAGACATCATTTAATGTAATTTAACGAAGCATAAATAATTTTGTTCTTTAAACTTGGTAGAAAAATTAAAAAAAACTCCAAGTTAATTCGTTATTATATGCCCTCCTGCAATCAGCCATGGGGGTTTAGCTATACAATCATTAAAACGCAAGAGTAGAGAAAGAGAATGAGGGGAAAAAGAAGGGGATAGAGGCAGAGCGATGCCATTACACACCCCACCACCCTCATAACACCATTACGTAATAACAAAAAAAAAAAAAAAATCTTCGACGATTTTCTCTCTCGTCCTCATAGACCCTAAAAGGTAAGGGAATGAGAGAGAGAGAAAGATAGAGAGAAGAAGAGAGAGAGAGAGAGGCAGATAGCATTGTTCTACCATCCATTCCTCAACACCCTCGCAAACACCATGACGAGGTCATCTTCGCTTATCTTTCCAATGTGCGGCCATTGTTTTAAAAAATGAGTGACAGGTAGACATTAAACATTTCTACGAGTTTAAAACAAATAACTAAATAGAAAAACAATCTTATTTTGAACAATTTTGTAAAATACATTCTAACACAAAACTTTCATATTATCTAACCCCCATTTTTTTTTACCAGTAACATTTTTTTTTTCTTTTTAAACAGACAAACATCAATAAAAGAAACATTATCAATTAAAAAAAAAATGTCCCCTTATGTTTCAGCTTTACTGTTACCTAACCTGAAAAATAAACACATCAACTGTTCATGGAATAAAATGTAATGTAAAAGTTCTATTTTTTCAAATCTGAATCTAACACTTGCAAAGTCAAAAGAATTTTTTAAAAAGTCCTATATTTTTATAAACCTGAAATAAAGATCAGATAAAAAATGTTAGGTATCCTTTATTTTCTTTCCTTTTTTTTTTAAATTTATTTTTCGAGCTTCGTGTTTGAAGGATTTTTTTCTTTTTTTTTTTTCATGTAATAACAAGATGCATAGATATACACACATATCGATATATATCCGGAGAGAGACAGAAAGAGAGAAAGCGTGAGAGAGAAAGAGATATTGCATATTCTAGAGACACTTTTTTTTTTTTCTCGTCTCTGTTTTTTTTTTTTTTTTTTTGTGTGTGGGACACATTTCTTACTTTTTTTTCGAAGGGTTACTTTCAATACTCTTTTTTTTTTAAATCGATCTTTTGTAAACTGTTTTTTTTTTTGTAGGTGCAAGACAATTTTTTGTTCAGGTTCTGAATTTTCTTTTTTGAGTGCGTTTTTTTTTTTTTGTGCGCGTGTGTACTGGTCTGCCATTTTTTTTAAATTTTGCCAGAAATAATAGTTTTTTCCGTTTTTAAAGACCGTGGACCATTTTTTTTATTCGATTCGTCTAGTGGTCGTTATTTTTGGTTGTGCCGTGGGTTTAAGAGTCGAAATTATTTCCATGCTGGGAAACAATATGTCTTGGTCATAGTGCATAATTTATACTGCGACACAGATGCGACGAGATCCGTCTGGTAATTAACCAGGGTCAATCCTGCGTCTTAAGGCAACCATTTATACCACAATCAGCCGGTCACTGGGGTGTGACCGACAGACGTGTTATAGTAAATGTCTTAAAGCGGTCTCATGAAGACATGAAGATGGGCCAGTCATTAGGGTTTGTGTAGTAAGAAGAAAATCATACCTGAGATGTTGGTTTTGGGTGTGGCTCCTTTCTTTTCTCAAGATGATCTCTTCACCCTGGTGGCATTCTGGTGGGAATCTTCATCTCTTTGTCCTCAGGGCCGCCTTTCGACTACAGACATTTATGAAGGCATTCATGGCAGACACAAGAAAAACGACACGCGACACAATTGTAATATACAAAGGTATAACTAACTATTTTATTTTACATTAGAGATACAATATATATTACAAAAAAAACAATTTACAATTAATTTTTACAATAGGCTTTTCGAAGCTAACTAACCTACCCTAACTAGTGTTGAGGGAGGGGGTGGCCCCCCCCCTCATTTACGGAGAGACAGTCTATGCGTCCTCACATCATGGTGGTCGTGCAGGAAAGAGACAGAAAGATAGCAAGGGGATTATGGGAAGGGGTTTCTTTGTATCTCTACGCTCATGGACAATTTACCACCCGTCCATGCTGCAGAGTGTGTTAGAAACAGTGGCACAAGGAAATAGTGCCACATCAGCTCCATCAGTGTTTCGACATAAAGTCTGAAGTCAGCTTCTCTGAAAGAACGTATCAGAGATAGTATGGTCAGTTCCATTGAAAGCACTAGATACCAGTAACTGAATTGTAGGCTCTCTGCTTTTCGCTTCTCACACCACTCATCAAAGCTTAAGATAACTGACGCATCTTGCTCCAAAGAAGTATCTGCAATGTAATACTCGTATGCTTTTTTCATCAGTGTGCAGAGACTACATGCAGTAATCTGGTGGGCGTATCGTGTCCTAGTAACACTTGAAGCAGTGATGAAAGATTCTGCAATACCAGACGAAGCTATATCTGCTTCTACAATGGCTTCTATCCAACCACTTGCTTTTAGAAGCCACCCAATTGATTTCAGTGCAGCCATTTCAACATGCAAGCCACCAAACAGTATGACGAACTTATTTTCACCATATTCGAGTCTTTGAACAACTCTTGTCAGTATGTTCCTTAGCGTCAGATGCCCTTTTCCTGGCCCGATCAAGTTTGGTATTTTTGAACAAAGCACGGCAACTCTGATGGTACTCAGTATTGTTTTGCCGCAATGTATCTTCAATACCATCACCTTCATTGAGCCTAGCAGGATTAATAATCATGGGAATCAGACAGAGTTCTTGAAAAAGAGAAATATTTGTAGCCAGCATTGAATATCCATCTGATTTACTGCGACCTGGAATGGGACTACTGAGATCCTCTCCGGTTTTATCTGTCTGACATAGGCAGCATTTGCTCCAATCAGTTTTCACATTTGACGTCTTCTCAATAGACATTCTGTAAATTTTATAGGCTTCAGGCCGAGGGTTTATCCTTTTACCACCTGTAACCACAGTTACCGAATATATTTTGACACATTCAGATATGGGATACAACTAGGTTCAGAAAGGTAGGTTCCCTACACCTAGCCCGATCGTTCATCCAGTAGCAAGTCCCGTGCGATCTGTACACCATCCAGTTACCTTTGGCTCGGCTCTCCCGCGCTGGCATATCCTGTCAATTCAGGTGCGGCTATCTAACAGACTGAACATTATTTTGTCCATGGGGCTTATTAGACAGCATTTGTGACACTGAAACATGAACAGTGTGTCCGTAATTAGTTGATACTGGACCCCATGCTGAGTTTCACAGCAGTGATGTCACCGTTATGCCCTGGTTGTGTCATGACAATCACTCTCTTACATATGACTTTTATAAGAATGAGCTGAAAGAATTAATTTTTATAACTAATACATTCAGCTCACTTGGGGAATTGAATATCAAGTCAATGATTCGGTTTAATGGCAATAAAAGGAAAAAAATTGACAATATTTGCTTAAATTCCTCTCATATCCTTTGTGGATTGTAGGACTCATTTATCGGTTATTTTTGTGTCATTTACTGCTTTTCCCATTCCCTAAAACATATGATTTGACTCAAAAATTGTGAAAATCGGTTAGATACTTTGTAAACTAGCAATATTGGATTTCAGAATGGCGGCCATCTTGAAAATGGCGGCCATCTTGGATTTTTTGAGTGGCCCAAAAGTTTTTTCGGAAGAGTAGACCATTGTGAGCAATCGTGCCAAGTTTCATGCTTGCTTACCAAAATGAACGATTTTTCCTTAATCTGCTCAGCTATATCAAGTAGACAAATGAATGGCTACCTGATAAGCCTATTTAAATTCACAGTTCCCTGGTTCTTTTGTTTCCGTCATCTTAATCGCAACCGCACTTTATCTACGTTAATGAACAAATTCCGATCTGTTGTCTACGAATGAACCGCATTTCCTATATTTTTGTTACCGAATAAACCTACTTCCTTTTATTTTGTTATATTTTCTTTTTTCTTTTCTTTGAGGGCGGTGGGCCAACGTCGATAGTACTACACAAAAAACGACCACAACGTATGAGATGTTAATGTTTATAAATATCAACTATGTGTGCATGTTTGTCACTTATAGGCTCCATAACTACCAGCAAGAGCCTGGTTGCAATTGATAAAAAGCATCATGAACATGACGAGGAATGGTATAAATATCACTTCTGCTAATACGGAAAGCTATATGCATAGACTCCGAAACTACTAAGAGTACGCCAACCTTAACATAAATATATATTAGATACCAAGTGCTGCTGCTGCTGCTGCTATTATTATTATTATTATTATTATTATTATTATTATTATTATTATTATTATTATTATTATAGTAATAGTAACAGTAATAATAATAATAATAATAATAATTATTATTATTTTTATCTCGATATTATTATTATTATTATTATTATTATTATTATTATCATTATTATTATTTTTATCTTGATAAAAGAAAAATCCGTCAGACTGCAAAACACAATACAAAAAATATAGCAAAAACAAAAAATACGGTTAAATATGATATTTTAATTCATGCAGATTCCCTATGTATTATTATAGAGCCACTTTTCTATTGATACTTATATTGTACACAATATACAGTAGTGGTCACCCGGTGTGACACCGTCGTAAAATACGCTTAATTATTTTAATTTATGCAGATTTCATATTTATTATTATGGACCCGATACTCTGTTGAATATTATATCGTACCTAATATATCATAGTGATTTCAAAAGTTAAAAAAAAAAATGTCTTGGTTACCATCAGCTAGAATCGAGACCAAAACATGTAAGGATTATTCATTACGATCTGAGCTAAGTCAATATTTATATAAAACCTTAAAAAAACTAACCTAGTTAAAATATATTTGCGCATGCGTAGAAGATGCGAGTTTAGTCTACTTACGTGTACCAAGTTACAATTTTTAATTTTGACTTTTAAGCAGCTATGTTTATCGGCTAAAAACCTGATTAAAATTGTTGCCCAGACCTGCATCCCCTATATATTAAGTTTCAAGTCTGTAGATTCAAAATCGATAAAGTAGTTTGCTAGAGACACGCACAGATAAAGTAACTTGGATTGGATAGAGACACGCACAGATAAAGTAATTAGGATTTACAAACAATTTATCATCGACAAGGAACACAATGAAATTCCTTATTCCGTGGAGTTTCAAATAATGCCTTCTTCTCTGCAGGGGAAAGATATTAGCAAAATATTACTTTATTTAAACTATGATTTTGCTGTTTAGTGCATAAAATAAAACTGAAAAACATGACGCGAATCATGTTAATAATGTTCATTGTGTGTTCCTTGTCGGAAAATAAATTCTTTGTAAATCCCAATTTGCTGAGTTGAAATTAACACTCTTATAATACGCTCTATTCCCTATTTGGTTTATTGAGCTTTTTCATCTGGTAAGAAGTATCCTGTAAATATTAGTTTTAATATTTATATTAGATTTATGTTTACAAAATTACTCAGTTAGTAAACTTAGTAATATATCTCTTTTGAATGTAAAAAATTAAAATTTATTTTGTAAGACAAATTTGTTTCTTAATCCTATTTTTTAAGAGGCATCAAACGATCAAAATTCACTGGTTTTCTCAACAGATTTGAATTCTAACCGATCGACTGGGAGACGATTGAAGTGACTGAAATGTTTTTTCTATTATTTCTAGGCCCACTTCAGTAAAACTAGCTAAAAATAACTTAGTTGTTGTCGCAGACAAACTGCATATTATTTCTTCAATTATTAACAAAATATTCAAATGGTTGCTTTACTATACAGAGAAAATGAAATTCATTGTGTTGGATTTAATTTCGACAATAAATTATATTTTTTAAGTAGGATTATTAAAAAAATTCCCTTTAAGTGCTTTACGCTATTCAACATTTATTTCAGTAAATAATCGATTCATATATGAATAAAGATTTTGTCCGCGTGTCAGTCACAATTTTTGCAGACATCATAAATACTTTGCGGAACTTATCTTCTTTTGAAATTTCGAGAATAATGTATTAATAATGAATTAATAGTAAATAATAAATCCCCAACAAATCAG
This sequence comes from Euprymna scolopes, assembly GCF_053919585.1. Lineage (NCBI taxonomy): Eukaryota > Metazoa > Mollusca > Cephalopoda > Sepiida > Sepiolidae > Euprymna > Euprymna scolopes. The sequence goes on along the minus strand of NC_136484.1, from coordinate 88,853,723 downwards.
GCGGAAAACTTGAGATTTTTACACTGATGTTCAACCAACTGAGTTATTTGGACTTTCTTATAAATATAGCCCCGTCAGTATATAATATATACCAAAATTTTGACCCGTAGAATCCATAATTCTAATTAAATAAAAAATAATTGAATAAAATTAATTATCTTTAAGTTACGTACTACCGAAAAACATACGCACACATATACAAACACATGAAAAAAAAGTACTTTTAAGGAATGAATATCCGAATGATATAAATATTTATCAAGTCAGTCCCAAGGACTGACTTGATAAATACAAAAATATTTCTTGAGTTAGATTTTTTTTTACAGAGGAGTTACCACTTATCAAGGCACAGAAGCTACTCAAGGATAAGGGTTAAAGAGTGTACAGTAGTTGCAGAAACGTTCGAAGTAGTTTCAATTTAAAAATGCGCGAAAAAATGCAAAAAACGCAAACGCCACTAAGCATACGAAGGCTAAGTTTAGGTTTAGAGGTTAGTCAAAGTAAGGGGGTTAAAATATAATCCGCTAAAAAGAAAATCAAGTTAACTAAATACCTACAAAAAGAAGAGAAAAAGGCAGCTTTCAAGTCATAAACTGTTTCGACCATTTTCGGGACTCTCTTAGTATTCTATGTCGATACAGTAAGTACCGAAATTGCCTGGGTACATATTTCTTACAAATACCAACTGATCACACACATTAATTAATATAGAAATTATAGAACCGTATTTTAATATAATATTTTCTGATTAAATTTTATTAAAATCGAAATGTCCAATAGGATAACACATAATTTTTAAAAGTATTTTCTATTTAAAATATTAAAATAGATCGCCCAAAAGTTACCATTTGGAAATAAAGTTAATATTACTAAAATAAAGCCGTCATTTTCTTATTAATAAAATTAATACTTGGTCATTAACTTCAGGCTATTTCTTAAAAAAACAATTTTCGTGAGGATAAAGAGAAAAAAAATAAACGAAACGGAACTTTCAAGGAATTGTTACGGGGGTTGCCATTGTTGACTCTCTTTATATTGTCTACTTTACTTGTTCAACACTTTTTACAAGATCTTGTGTTTTGTCTTCTGGCGTTAAATAGTAACCGGAGTAGGGATTTTTGAACGGATAAAAGAAAAACTAAAAGCGATTGTATCAATTTGGGGACAAAAAATACCAGAATAATAATTTAAAAAATAGACGCTGCCACGTGACTCTTTCAGATTTAGTGCGACTTCTCTGTCTGCGTATCCGCCCATTTCTTGTTCTTTTCTTTACCAAATGCATTGAATTATCGCTGAAAGCATACTTTAATATTTGCCTAAAACAAAGAGTGGGAAGTTGGTATTATTTTTAAAAATAAATCTCAAAAGAAAGGTGTTCATTTCCGAGAATAACTCCTTGCCTTTTTTCTTCTTCCATTTTTTGTTTTTAAATCATTGGTAACTCTGGGGTATCTATGATGTGTTTCTTGCTATCAGCGCAATAGATTTATGATTTAAGAATAAAAAAAAAAAAAAGAGACACACTCTGATCAAATGCCCCCATATTTTTTTTCTTTCTCTAGTTTTAGTATTTGTTTTTCTTTTTTTGTTTATCGGATATTTGGTTTAGTTTTTTTTCCGTTCTCTGCGTGTATTGATTGAGAAGTTTCATTTGTGAATCTGACCCGTCACGATTTATTTTACCATCAAAAAGTCCAATTAAACGTTAAAGTGTAGAATTAATCAGCGGTGAAGTTTTTTCATATCAATTAATTGAATGAAAAATTAATTTCAAGAGTGAAAAATGGATAATATAAACTTATATATTATTTGATTAAAATTATAATCAGACAGAAATAAGTTTTATTGAATTGTTAATCCATACTATAAAATAATAACTAGATTACTCTTTATATGCTACGCACTGCTATACAAAAGTAATGCCTCTTATTCTTTAACTAAATAAAGTTGAAAAGCAACGAAGATGGGAGTAATACCATTAAAACAAGCGACCGTTTGCGTGACAAAATTTATTTTTTCTCATAGTTACTACCATTCTCAATGCAGTTTTGCCAGCGATAGGATGGTAGCTGTGCATGGGCGTCCAGAATGCGGTTTGTCACTCAAATCTCTGCCATCAATCTGAAATGAATGAACCCATCTCTTAACTATGCTGACATCAACAGCATCGGCTTCGTAAATGTTCAACAGGCGCTGGTGAATGTTGATTGATTCAATTTTTTTCTGCATCTATGCTTGTGACACACGCCAGTGACAGGGGTTATTTTCATCGTCAATATCTGCAACAGAGAGATGAAATAAATTCAGTCATAACTACAATGCAATTAGCAATCCCCTGTGATCCATTCGGGCAGATTCACACTAGCTAATTTAATCAATACGGACGTAGTATCCCTAATATGTAACATATATTAAAATTAGTTAGCGTCGTAAATAGGTTTTACAGATCTAATTTGTATGAGATATTTTTACATCCTGATGTAATATACAACTGTGTTTTGTTACCGTTTTTTATTTTGTCGTATCATTTTGCTCAGTATGGTGTATAATCTCATGCATATAATAATGTATAGTCAATCGAAGTATAAAACATTTTTCATTGCCAAATTATATTTAGTTGATTCGATAAAAACGAAGAAAACACCATAGCCATAACTATTTCAGTGCAAGCTTTGATTAAAAAAAAAATGATTATACTAAATGTGAGTTCACCAACGTTTGTTTCAATAAGGGTGTTTCTATATGCTTGAACAGCACAAAATATGTTAAAGTATATCTTTATTTGTAAATTGAGTTATATTTAAAAATTCTAATTAGCCGTAATTTCTCATTAACTGTACAAGTTACATATCTTTCTCTTAGTTATTTATATATAACCCTCACTCTTTCTCATTACGTTGATTCCACTACTCTCTAATACATCTTCATGTCTTTGTGGAAAGAGTTAATTTCTTTTACAGCATTGTCATCGAATTTGTATATGTGTGATACAACAGAACAGTACTGTATGTTGATAACTATAATGCTCCCTATCTTAGGTTGAGCATATTGGAAAGTGATATACAAACTGCCATTAGCGTATTAAGTGATACTTTTTGTGCAAACAAATCGAACTTAGGCATTTGGACAATGTCAAAACATTGTTAATTCACTAACCGCATAGCAGCAGAATAGTGTAACCGTTAGAAGCTCCTATTGTCGTTTGGGCGGCCGAGTTTCAATCCTTGCTTGAAGCAGTTGTTTGTCTAGCCGCACTGTTATACAGCGAAAATGTAGTGTATGCGGATGGCTATATATATATATATATATATATATATATATATATATATATATATATATATATATATATATATATGTCTTTACCTAAGCAGAAGTTTGTTGCTACGCAGTCATGAGCATGTTTCGGTCTACTAGTATTTACTAACTAGAGACCTCATCAGGCAACAACCCTTATTTTCGAAAACGGAATTCTAAATGAAGAGCGAAAATCTATCCTCTACAAAACAAGACTTTTTTTCTTTTTTTATCATGAGTGTGAAGAACAGGGTTGATTTGGGTGTGAATTTGTTAGTTTATTCATTCTCGAATCTGTTTATTTACTTATTTATCGGTGACTTAATTCATTTTCGTGTTGGTGTTTGGGGTTAGAGTTTGTGGGTTGAGGGGATTAGGTTCTAAATCTAGGGCTTACCAGATGTTATCTTTAACAAGCAAGAAGCTCGTTCGTCCATGTCTGAGACTTTCACGGGTCAGTGTGTCATAAAATTCCCTTTTTTTTAAAAAAGTTTATTTCAATTTAATATGCTTATATCTGAGAAGAGGTTAGGAATTTACCCGGGTCTGTTGAATTTTGTCTAGGCTTCCAGTGAACAGTTGAAGGGAGGGAAGGGGAGTTAGAGGCGTAAAAAAGAGAAAGGAAGGAAGGTGGTAGGGGGAAATGGAATGGGGAAGAAAGAAGAGGGAATAAGAAAAGTAGAAGAAAAGGTGCCAACATTTAATAGCTTTGTTTTATCTTACTTAAACAAAATCGGTTTCTTTTGGACCTCCCCAATATTAATTTCTCATTCGTTTGTTCATTTAATGTTGATTCATTAATTTGTGTATTAGTGAATTTATTAAAGACTTTTTTAATGATGGTAATTACAAAATTCAGGATATATGTCATTTATAAACTTATGATGATTAAATTTAGCCTTTTTAAAAAGATTTTTTTATTTTTATGCATGGTTTTACTCAGAAAATATAGTTTTGGATTTCGTGAATGTTGGACTTGAGGAGTTTAGGATGTGTAGGTGTTCAACTGTCGGATATTGCATATGGGTTGTGTTGGAGTTGAATATATTGGGGAGTAATTCGCAAGTGAGAGAGCAGATGCGATTTGTAATGTCTGCAATCATGGAGGTTTCTTGTTTCTTATTTAAGAGTTTATCCCTATCCTTAAATTTTGTGATAAATAGTTTTTCATTTAAGCAAAGAAAGCAAGGTGAATTTAGTGACTGGAAAACTTTTGCTTTTTTTAGGATGTGCCAGTCAACAATAGGTGTCAAATTTTTACTCGTTATATCATTGTAGTATGTAGCTAATGATGCCCAATCTCTGTAATTTGGGTTTAGGAAATAGCTTTTGTGGCCTGTGTATCTCTGTTTTACTAGTTTGGCCGATGTAGGATTTGTGTGTATATATATATATATATATATATATATATATATATATATATTTATATATATATATAGAGAGATAGAGAGTCAGATTAGTAGCATGAAAATATGTTTTTGGAAAGTTAGCTACATAGAGACATTCATGTCTACAGGAAATCATAAGGCTAAATGCGTATTTAGTATGATAATTTCATATGAAACGAAACATGTGCGTATCCGTGCAACTTACTTGTCATAGAAATATATTCATACAACTACGAAGGTCTAATATCGTTTTGAGCACCGTGGAAATATGTACTGAAAAATATATACAAAATACAACATTCATTACATCACCTTATAGTGGGAATGAAATAGTATATATAAGAATGGAAAGTGGGCCGCCTTTGGCTTACTTTCAGTTAAAATGTAACTCTCAGTCTCCTTATTTTGTCCTTTAGTCCTCACATTCCATGTGCGATGTTTCTACCAAAAGAGGAAATAATTGCTGCTTTCAGGGCCGTAATCTATCCATCTAACACTTATAGTCAACTAGTTTCTAATCTTGAAATAGTGGTTTCATGCATCGTTGTAAGTGATTTCCGTAGTATATGTGATTCCAGCAGAGTTCTCTATTATGAGGAAAAATTCGAAAATAAGAGCCTATTATTCTTGTTTTATTTGCAGAAAGTTTAGATAAGTGATCGCTACCGTCTGTTTCAAACCTTATAGTTAGTGACCGTATAATCGACCGAAGAGAGCTTGATATATGTATCTAAAACGGTCTCTAATTATGTGGTTTGAAACCGACGGTACATATGAAATATATATATAGGTTTGTAACATCAGATGCCACATACAAATGTAAAATCTACACGGCATTTTTGGTCAAAATCAAGGTGTAGTATCTGTCTTCAGATGCTGCACTTCCATTTCTTGTTTTCTTTCGGTGGAGGGTCAATCCTTCACGACTGAGACAATTTTTTATTTTTGTACCTTTTCTCCACGTTAAAAAACGACCCTGGTGTCTAACTCTGTCCCGTGGGGAGGCATAGTAAATAGGTACTATTATATGTAGCTTTCGACTACCATTACAGCCACATTCAGTCGTGGTATTAAAATGCTACGTTCCATCCGTGGAGAACCGCCATCACAATCTATCTACCCTTATTGAACGAAGTAAAAATGATAGACAAAGTAGAACGATGGCGAGTAAGATGAATCAAAGAAGCAGAGCATATGCTGGGCGACGATCACCTACTAAGCAGACTTAGTATAGTATTTAACACAATATCAAAAACATTAATTATAATGATGATGATGATGATGATAATTATATATATATATATATATATATATATATATATATATATATATATATATATATATATATGAACAAATGATTAATAAAACATGCTAAAAGACATCTTGAAAAAGAGTTAAAAACATATTTAATTTTAAAAAAGAAGCACAGTCCTTAATCCGCGGAGTTTCGAAGAAATACTCTCCTTCTCATCAGAGGGCAGGAATTAGCAAAATGCGGGATCGGATTTTGCATGTAAAAGTATTTAATGAAACTACAAGTACGTCACAGATCTTACTTGGTTAAAAAAAGGGTGAGGTAAGGGGAATAGGAGGTAAAAGAAAAATGATAACAAGATTTTACATGAATGGATAGTCCGGTGAAGGGTAAAAAATCCAAGAATGGTAAAATCCAAACACGATCGAATTAAAAATTTCCAATCTAACAGGTAAGTTCCAAATGGTCCAAAATGATCCAAAAGGTAGAATTCCTTGGAAAAAAATCACAAATGGAATAAGTTATATATATATATATATATATATATATATATATATATATATATATATATATATATATATATATATATATATATATAGCAATCTATATAATAAATAATCACTTATAGTGATACGTGATAAGAATGTACACCTAAAAACAAAAGTAGGTTTAATGTTCCTAAAATCCATACACAATTGTGTGCAAGAATCCATGGCGTAATGGATAAAGTAGTTGTTAAATTCAGTTGTAAGTTACACCCAAGTGGAAGTTTAAAGGTCAATTCTCAGGGCTGCGGCACTGAAGTACAATTGCAAATTACTTAAGGTTCTACCCGGTTATGGCTTTATAAAGGGTTCTGCTTGAAATTTCAATCAGATTCCCAAATTCGACAGAGAGATACCCGAGTTTATAAGATACATCTGAAGAAGTTTGGAGGTTCCATAGACCGAAACATTGTACGAATAACGTTGAAGATGGGAACAATAATCCAAATAATACGAATTATTCTTAGCTAAAAAATTCAGAAATATAATAGTATTTTCTCTTGTATTTATTAATCACAATATCAGTTTTTGAACTCTGGCATCTCAATTAAAAACATTTGATGGTAGTAGTTCATTTAAATTCTCATATTAAAGACCTTTGTTATGGATCTTATAGAAAATGAATGTGTGCAATAATAAATCATATAATGGCACACTTGATTAAAATGATAGTGATGATGATGATGATGGCAATGATGATGATCGTTTCTGATTTTACTGCAAAGCTTACTCTTTACTTTTTGTTATTTAATGTTTACTAATATTAATCTCATCCAAAACACAAATGTTTTCTTAAAATATCCATTCTTTTATATAACTGTTAAACTTCCAAAAAGTTTTCCTTCTGATATGAAAAGAAATTAAACATCGAAAACATAAGTAAAAAATTATGTGATTATACAACAGAATCAACAGTTTAGAAATCATAAGATATTCGTTTTATATACAACTGTATTATTTCAATAAACGAGTTGTAAATTAGGTCGAAAATGCTTGAATTTTATTCTAATTATTGAATGGTACTATCAATTCTTTAAATACACAAAATACCTTCATATATTTGTATATATGAAGGTATTTTGTGTATTTAAAGAATTGATAGTACCATTCAATAATTAGAATAATACATACAAACACGTGCAGAATAAACATACGTAAAGAAATTTATCAGAAAGAAAATATAAATTGCGGAAAAGAAAAAAAAATCATAAAACTATTGATCTCCCCATACACAAGCTTCTAAATACACAGGCATAAAAGAAATATACATACACGACTCACACGAAAGAAATTATCATCACTAATAAAAGGAAAAACCAATAATTTTATGAATTTGCAAACTTATTCTAATTAATATGGCGATGGTAGAAAAGGCACCATAAACACATGTATCGCATCTAAGCATCTAACATAAAAAATAAATAAAAAGGCTTAAAAATGTTCGTGACCTCATATTTTTAAATATATACTTTTCTTTTTCTTGTTCACTCTTTCTTTGTTGTTTTCTCTCTTTCTCTCTTTAATTCGGCCAAGTATAATGTCCTGATTTATATCGCTAAATATTAAAGTATTTACTAATCATTGATTTTCTTTTATAAATATCAGAACAGTTGTCTCACCCCAACGATGAATTTTTCTGTAAACTTTTTCATGAACATTTTTTATAAATAAAATATTGAAAACAAAAATGGAAATTATATGAGTAGTATCAACCCAGAGAGCGTATAAGGTATTTTTTGTGAAATTCTAGCGTAGAATAAGTACATATATAAAAGATGTATAAAAGATAGACCGCTCAAAAAAAAAAATCGAGCTTCATACCTAAGGTAACGAAAGGATTTTTCTAATTTATGTAAATAGCAGATTGTTCAAATTTTTTAATCAGCGTAATAATTTTTTAAAATCTCGAAAATTAAAAAAATTAAAAAAATGGAGTCTCGGTTCATTAAGAAGTATAATTTAAAAACTGATTTAATTTCTTTTTTCATTTGAAAATGTATGAGTGGACAGAGCGGCGAAAAAATAAAAGGTAAATTTTTAACTTTCATAAGGAAATAATCATTTGTTTTCAAAGTTGAATTCTATTTAATCATTAATAAAGAATTGTTTTAGCTTATTTTTAATTGATAATAAAATTAAGAATAAACCGAGTAGTTTAATTGCGAAAATGGACTTTTTGAACATCATTTTACAAACGTTATATTTCAAAGTGTAAGAAAAACATTTGTAAACAAACGTCATCAATAATTTTAGAATATTACTGAATAAAAAATCTTATATTAAGGTAAATATGAAACGTTTTTAGAAAAAAATAAAGAAATTCCTATACATTTATAAATATTCTAATTAAATAAACCTGCCCTGTTTTATCACAACAAAATTAAATTAATTAAACGAAATTATTACACTTCCCCATATCCGTACTTTGGTGAAAATTAGCGTTATTCGTGTTAAAATTTTTAGCAAGACGTTTATTGTACCGTAAATGTTCGTTTACAAAGTATGTATGTGTTCTTTAATGAACTTACTTTTATGAATTTACTTTACTAATTATCATTGAAATAGTTTTAAAAACATAGTAATTATTTTTCCAGAGATTTTAAAAGTTGATTTATTCGGAGATGAAATTCAAAGAAAGTTTTTTTTATTCGACATTCTTACACTGATTTTTTTTTAAACAGAGAAAGATTGTGGTCTGTTCAAATACTATCAAAATTTAGACATAAACTAAAAAAATAATTATGATAAGCCTCTTTTAAGAAGCATAGGGTCTGTTTCTTCGGCCATTTTTGGCCATACCTAGTAAATAGAATCTTACACAATGGGAGTTGTTAATCATTTAATTCCAAATGCGAATTCGTCAAATTGAAAATCCATATGTACGAAATATGCATTTTTCGTCTGAAAAATTGAAGAACATTTTTTATTCAATTACAACAGAATGGATAAAAACAAAAAAATTAAGATAATTTGATTGAATGAAATTAAATGAACTGAAGCTAATTAAGAAGATCTAATTGACGAAAGACAATTAAACAATTTAAATTTGATGAAAATAAGATCATAAAACTGTTAATATATTAATCGAAATATCGCTAAGGGAAACAAATTGAGGAAAGGAATGCAATAATTATGACAATTATTCTGTCAGCGACATTTTCGTTCCGGGAAAATATTCGAAACGCATCTATGATTGATCACAACGGAAAAGAATCATTTCACTCCATAGATAAAATAAAATCGGAGATAAATGATTCCTATCAGAATTCAATCTTGTTGTCAGAAAATCATCTGGCGAAACTAATACGGACATCTTGAAACAAAATAAAATACTTAATAGAAAAGTTCAATTCTTTTGAAACTATGAAATTAATGCTAAAAGGTTTGCAAATATTTTAACCAATAGAAATAAAATGTGGAGGCGTTTTCGTTTGTTATATAACATTAGACAGCTCGCCATGATTCATGTCATCAGTCATCGATATTTTAAATTATTTAGATTTTTTAGACTTGAAAGTTATAAAAATAACACATTTTGCGACTTATTCTCATGAGAAAAACAGTCAAGATGTGAAGAGTAACCAGAATAATACGAATAATACAAATCAGAAAGCTTCATCTAAAAATTTCAGAAAATAATATCGACCCTTCTTCTCAATACTAGTCAATAATTAATTATCAATTGATTTTCTTTTAATTTCTTTACATACGATTTGCAAGATGGTGGTTCAAATTTTTTCCACTCAGTCAAAATTGCTTCTCACTCTCAAATCATTCTCTGCTGATTTCAGATCATTTCATCTTCACAGCTTCCCATAGATTTTCGATAAGACCAAAAGATAAACTATTCATGATTGACATTCTACTGCACCTCATCCATTCTTAACATTTTACACGCAAAAAAATGTACAGGTAATCTTAAATATATGAAAAGGTAAACTGTCGTACATAAATGCACTCCTCAATTCGAAACTGCGAAATTTAGATATGTACAACTGAAAAAAAAAATACCTTATCGATAAAAGTGCAATTGTTAGTTCAGTTTTCATCGATTTTGAATGCTTTTTTTAAAATTCCATTTTCACCCCAAACAAAGAGTACAGTGCCACTTTGATGTAGCACTTTATACAGTGCCACTTTGATGTACTATCGGGGACATAAGTTGGAGGGATACTATGAAGGGAATTGAGCAGCAAGATATCTGTTCACATTACACTTGAACTATATGTCAGTACAGTTGGGAAAGTAGAAACTCGGAAGGGAGTTCTAAAGTCTAGCAATTCTAGCGTACATAATGATATAATGGTTTGGTGGATAAGTTCAACAAATATTATCACACTTACAGCTATTTTGTTTCAGCCATTTATTCGCATTGGATAAAATGCATCATGCCAGGTTTCACAAGTGTCAGACATTACTCCTCCATATATATGTCATTTTTCACGACTTTCATTTAACATTGGATTACATATATATATATATATATATATATATATATATATATATATATATATATATATATTTGAGTTATATCATAAAGTTTTATTTGTTATTGTGCACTTTATCACCAGTGAATCATATGGATTTTATCTTTATAATTTTATAATTTACGACCTTACTAAATCATCTGAAATACTCTTTTATAATCGAGAGAGGAGATAAAACTAGTCACCGATCTGACTAAGGTAATATGAACTCTTATGTATACTTATAAACTCCTTTAGTCTTCAGACATAACTTGGGAATTATATGTATGAAAAGTTCGTAGCCAGCATAAAAATAACAAATAAATGTTTTTTCGAACTTGTTTTTGGTTAAAATCGATTCTTTCTGAAATAGCATATATAAGTATTATTCATTTTTTCATCAGATACATTAGAGCTGATTAAAGATTGAGAGTAAGTTCGGTAGATTTATCAAATATTGTGAAATAACTATTAAATTATTTTGAATAATTTTTACTTAATACACACACACATATACATATACATACATAAGCATATATACATGTATATACACATTTGTAGAAGTATTATATTATAATATACTGTAAAATAAGTTAATACTTACATAAACTATATAATGCTTAGCGTATCACAGTTTTTACACGTTTATGCTATGTGCCGAAATGCATGAATTAGGCCATTAAATCTACACACAGCTGAAACATTTGTTAAATAGCCTAAAACACTTTCGTAAACCTCTAATAGAGCAATCATCTGTAGTATTGTCGACTTTCAGATCAGGGTTCACATTATTTTATGTATCAGGAAATTATTGAATAATCTGTCAAGGTTTTTATATAGTTAGTTCAAATAAAAACAAAATCTTAACATTCGCAGCTTAAAAGTTACACTGTATAGGTACAGAAATTTGGTTTGCTGATGGGTCTATATCTTTTATTTTGGCTAAATCAAAGAAAATACCTTATTTTATTTACCTTCCGTCCTACAAGAGCAAAATTGGACAGAAATTCGATTTTGTAAATAGGATTCTGCCCTCACACAACAGAAAGTATTTTGGATTGGGTATAAAAATTACTATCATCGACTTTGCTCCATGAATGAAAACGTATCTGGCGATTGGCAAAACCTGTCATTATTTCAAAGAGAGAAATTAATTTTATTGCGACTATGTCAATACGTAAATAGTGAAACCATTTTAGAACTAGATTTTTTAGCGTCTACATTTTCAAGAAAACAAAAAAAAATCTAGGAAAATACTAAAACGAACTGGACATGTATTTCTTGTCAGAAGTCTTTCCAGTCGAATCAGAAAGAATAACTATAGAATGTGAATGCTTAGTGATTGTATTCATATTTGTTTGTTCATGAAAATTGATTCCGATCATTTGTATCGTATACAGATCAGAATGGCCATCGTTATTATTATTAGGGCTGTGACAACAGAATATTCTTGTCATTCTTTTGACTCTCGGTTATATATCCAACACAGTTAGACACACTTAATCAACCGAGAACACCATTCGTCTGCATAAAAACTCTAAGATATCAACGGATATATACTCAAGAGTCAAAACAATGAAAAAATATGCTGTTGTCACAGCCCTAATTATTATCTCCACTGGTTCATTTCATCACTGCTGACAATGTTGAAATAAATCCAAGAATGGATAATATTCTACAAAATGATTTACGGTCATTGGTTGAAAAACTGAAGAGAATGAACGCATGGTTGCCGTAATGGATACCATAGCAGATTATGGAATCGATTCTATCAAGTCCATTTTTATTTCAAATTCATGTTTAAATGCGTGATACATTAGATTCTTTCTCTCACTGAGGAGACGTAACACCGCTTGAGCTGTTAGAAGTCAAGAAATCACACACCTGTAAGTAGGCTCTGTTCTCATTGGCTCATTGACGAAATATAGAGGACGGTGACATTCCTTTCATATGCTTATTCTACCTACTCTTAATCCTCAACGCATAATGCTGAGTGTTTAGCAATGGGGCATTAATTAGGCATTTTTTTTACTCTTTGCTACTACCGACCAATAATGAACATTTTAATTGATGCCAAATGGCCCAGTTATTACTGTTGTTTTCATTTTTAAATTCACAATTAAAGAGATTCCAACGTTTACGTAAAAATAGATTCTTTTTATCTCCTAGAAAATATAATCTCGTTTGGGATGTTGCAAGTCAAGAACACACACATCTGTGTTGAATTACGTTTGAATATCGTACGGATAATCTACAATTTTACCGTATTAGTTCATAAATTACCCAAATCCGATAAGTTATAGGCTGTAACCATAAATTTATTGTAAGCCACTAAAAGATAATTTCATTCGTTCTTCTTCTTATTATTAAAAATAAAGTAAGATTTGAAATTTTATAAATGAATCATAAAAATTAAGGATTATTACACATTGAGAGAGTAAATAATGTGATGTATTGCTATAACTCGCTAGTATGATACTATATGCTCGTATGTTGAATGCTTGTGTATATGTCGACCCTGCTTATAATTCAAGCCTTGATTTAATTATTCCAATTTCTTTTTTCCTCCCAGCTTATTTTCTGGCATTAAAGAAAAACGTGAAAGCTTCAAAGAATCTGGTAATTATTGCAATATATTTTTAATGTAATTAGACGACAGCTCACAGTAATAACAATGTCTAGAAATATTCCCATGAGCGATGGCTTCCGAGTATAATGTAACGTATAAAGTCAACAAAAGAAAGGCATTTATTTTAATGATTCATTAAGATATTCATGAGCATGAAAATAATGTAATCGTCTCTTTCCAATTTAATGTCAGTTGAGCTCGATAATCGTGGAATATATAAGTACAGTAGAACCCCGGGATACGGCATTAAAATTAGTAACAAAATACAGTACAGTGTATAACAGACATGTATATAATTAAATAACATTATACATAACACCGTAAGGCGGGTCAAATATCAATAACAACACAAACGGAGAAAGTAAAGGTAAACAAATATATTAAGACGAAAAGATAATACATATTTACAAAGGTGCAGTTGTACTGTAGTTGGAAGATTGTCCGGCGGAGGGCGTGTTATAGTTTTTCATGAAGCAACCGGCACATGCGTCTTGCCTATCCGGCGTTCGAACACAGCTCCCCGGTCTTGCTGACTTGATACCTTTATCTATATCTTTTCACCCACGTATGCTAATTAGTGGGCGTCTCCACAACAAATATCGTAACCAGGGGCCTGAAAACATCGTATTCCACATCATAACATGAAAAATACGTATCCTAGGGCCACCATACCCCGGATTTCTATTGTATATACTTTTTACTTTGCATCAAACATAAAAATAAAACTAGCGATGATAACACAAACGATTGTTTCTGTCGTATATATAGTAAAACATATGTGAATTGTTGAGTCACCCGTTGAGCTGCGGTTGAGTTTTTGAATCACAAAAAGTGAATTTACAAAGTCAGTTAAATAATAAAAAATAAAAAGACAAAATAAAAAGTTTCTCTTGCTCATTATATCTTCCTTTCATCCTTATCTACGAAGTAAATAGCATTGCTACCTGTAATATCCGAGTGTTAATAAATATAGGGTGAGAGAGTGATGATGCATAGAATAAAAGCAGGCGGGCCATAAAAATACAGAGAGAAAAAGTGAGAGGGAAGAGAAAGAATAGGAGAGAGAAATTTCGTAAGAAATGAGTCACTTGGCAAGTTAATTACAAATATTTTGTGTGATTCTAATAAGAAAAAAATCTTTTAAGAAAACAAACGTGGATTAACTAGGTGTAATAATAATAATAATAATAATAATAATAATAATAATAATAATAATAATAATAATCATAATGATAATAATAATAATAATGATAAGGATAATAATAATGATAATAATAATAATAATAATAATAATAATGATAATAATAATGATAAGGATAATAATAATGATAATAATAATAATAATAATAATAATAATAATAATAATAATAATGAAAATAATAATGATAATGATAATAATAATATTAATAATGATAATAATAATAATAAGGATAATAATGATAATGATAATAATAATGATAATAATAATAATAATGATAATAATAATGATGATAATAATAATAATAATAACAATAATGATAATAATAATAAGAATAATGATAATAATAATAATAATAAGAATAATAACAATAATAATAATGATAATAATACTAATGATAATAATAATAATGATAATAATAATAATGATAATCATAAAAATAATGATAATAATAATGATAATAATAATAATGATAATAATAAAAAGTATAAAGGAAGTAAAAAAGTATAAAGGCAGTAAAAAGTATAAAGGAAGTAAAAAGTCTAAAGGAAGTAAAAAATTGTAAAGGAAGTAAAAAATTGTAAAGGAAGTAAAAAAGTATAAAGGAAGTAAAAAAGTGTAAAGGAAGTAAAAAGTGTAAATGAAGTAAAAAAGTATAAAAAAAAATGATTATAATGATAATGAGGAGGATAAGGAGGAAGGTAGAAGAAACCTTATTCGTAAGTGTAAAGGAAGTAAAAAAGTGTAAATTAACTAAGAAAGTGTAAAGGAAGTAAAAAAGTATAAAGGAAGTAAAAAATTGTAAAGGAAGTAAAAAAGTGTAAAGGAAGTAAAAATGTATAAAGGAAGTAAAAAGTATAAAGGAAGTAAAAAAGTATAAAGGCAGTAAAAAGTATAAAGGAAGTAAAAAGTGTAAAGGAAGTAAAAAATTGTAAAGGAAGTAAAAAAATTGTAAAGGGAGTAAAAAAGTATAAAGGAAGTAAAAAAGTGTAAAGGAAGTAAAAAGTGTAAATGAAGTAAAAAAGTATAAAGGAAGTAAAAAAGTGTAAAGGAAGTAAAAAAGTATAATGGAAGTAAAAAATTGTAAAGGAAGTAAAAAAGAGTAAAGGAAGTGAAAAAGTGTAAAGGAAGTAAAAAGTATAAAGGAAGTAAAAAAGTGTAAAGGAAGTAAAAAAGTGTAAAGGAAGTAAAAAAGTATAAAGGCAGTAAGAAAGTGTAAAGGAAGTAAAAAAGTATAAAGGAAGTGAAAAAGTGTAAAGGAAGTAAAAAAGTGTAAAGGAAGTAAAAAAGTGTAAATGAAGTAAAAAAGTATAAAGGAAGTAAAAAAGTATAAAGGAAGTAAAAAAGTATAAAGGAAATAAAAAAGTGTAAAGGAAGTAAAAAGTATAAAGGAAGTAAAAAAGCATAAAGGAAGTAAAAAAGTGTAAAGGAAGTAAAAAAGAGTAAAGGAAGTAAAAAAGAGTAAGGGAAGTAAAAAAGTGTAAAGGAAGTAAAAAAGTATAAAGGAAGTAAAAAAGTGTAAAAGAAGTAAAAAAGAGTAAAGGAAGTAAAAAAGAGTAAAGGAAGTAAAAAAGTGTAAAGGAAGTAAAAAAGTATAAAGGAAGTAAAAAGTGTAAAGGAAGTAAAAAAGAGTAAAGGAAGTAAAAAAGTGTAAAGGAAGTAAAAAAGTGTAAATGAAGTAAAAAAGTGTAAAGAAAGTAAAAAGTATAAAGGAAGTAAAAAATTGTAAAGGAAGTAAGAAAGTGTAAAGGAAGTAAAAAAGTAAGCCGTACGAACAATGAAAGAAAAGAAATAAATTAGCTCGTCCATTTCACATATCATTTTCTAATCTACCACAAGTTTCTGAATTTTGTCAGAAAGTAGTTACTTATTGTTTCCTTAAACAAATAAGGAAAAGTAATGATTATTTGTTGTTATAATACAGGTTGCCCCCCCCCCCAATATTGAAATCATTTTAAAAGCAATTATCTTGGAAATCATTAATTTTACCTCACTGGAATTGCTCAGGTAAGCAGAAAGTTTACTGAACATATAAACTGTCTTGTTGGATTTTCAAAGTTTGTTATTGATACAAACTCAGAATTTAATTCGAATTTGTCACTTTTTTCTTATTCCTAGACCATGTTCTTTACCATAAAATGAATTTAATTCATGTGTTTTTCTGAAAAAACATATTTAGTCCGATTCGAGACATTGTTAAACTAGACAGACTTATTATTGACCACCTGCATCATAATTAAGTCTAGTCCAAGACCAATTTCATAAGTGTCCAATATGTGCACCGGCTGTGACATGGCACATGTCACTTTTGTAGTTAATGTTTTGCCAAACACACTATGTAGCATGTCGTTTTCGGTAACATTATCCGGTGTATCAGAGTTCATTCAACATCAAGAGAGCACATGAAAAAAGTCGCTCCACATATTCCTATAAAAAAGAAATTCCTCCAAATTTTGCATTTGAGAAACGCTGCGTATACCATGTACAAGCATATTGCAAGAACACAATATGACTTTTATTTGAGAATGGACGTCATAGATCGACCCAAAACAAAACAAGCATTAAACATCAAAAATAAAATTTTCATTTGTTTCTATATATATTATGTAAAACTTAAGGTTATTTCAGCAAAAATTACTAAAGTTATTTGTCTGAGAAATAATGTCAAATACTGTAATGCATTATAATTGTTCAAACTAGACTAGAAAAACACATTGTGCAAAAATATATACTTACATATTAATGAAATTTATTTCCAACTGATAAATGGCATATGACAGATGAAGGTACGTGCACGTTTTAGAAAAATATAAAAAATAATAATAGCACAGTAGGAAAAATATTCGACCAGATTTCATTATTTTTGTTTTAAAAGGAAAGTAAATAATTTTCGATGAAGAGTTGAGAAATATTTTTTATATTTCGCATAAGACTATAAATATTTCAACAATTTTCATTTGAATTTGTTATCGAAAATGTGCTTTTAATTTATAAATTATATCTTTTTTTAAACATCTTAAACTATATAAAATTATTATTATTTTTTTTGGCGGGGGAGAAATTACTTTCGCTTTATTTTGCAATATAGCGATTCTGCATGTGAACTTTATACATGTTTTTTAATTGTAATTAAGAGACATTTTTGTAAAATATCTGCGGATTTTCCAAAACGCGTAAATGTTTATATTTCATAATTAGTTAAGTTTAACTTTTATTTCACAACATATTTAAATGCACCCATGTTTGCCCAGCTGGCAAACTTGAGTCCTTGTACGGGAAAAATATCCAGTAAATAAAACGTTGTTTAGTAAATCGTTATTTTTTGCATTTTTTTTTTTTTGCATTTCCATACACCAAACATGGATATAAATATCACTAAAACATCCGATGGGTCATAAGCTTTATTTCGAACCGCCTGCCTGCCTCTGTCTCTGTCTGTCTCTCTTTCTCTTTCTCTCTCTCTCACTCACTCACTCACTCACTCACTCACTCACACTCACACACACACACATAAAGTAAATCGAACTTACTAAGGGAGATAATAACTTCCGGTGAATACCGGAAAAGTATCCAGTAAATAAAACGCTTAGTAAATCGTTATTTTTTTGCATTTCTATACACCAAACATGGTTATCAATATCACTAAAACATCCGCTGGGTCATAAGCTTCATTTCGGTACCTAACTTGCCTGGGTGGATTGCCTGTAGGCTGAGACAAACCGCGTCACACACACACGCACAAACACATCGAATTAACTAAGGGAGATGATAACTTCCGGTGAATACCGGAAAAGTATCCAGTTAATAAAACGTTGTTTAGTAAATTGTTATTTTTTTTTTTAATTTTTTGCATTTTTTTGCATTTCCATACACAAAACATAAACATAGATATCACTAAAACATCCGCTGGGTATAAGCTTCATTTCGGTACCTAACTTGTCTTGAGTGGATTGCCTGTAGGTGAGAAAAACTGCGTCACACATACACACAGACAGACAGTACGAAAATTTATAATAGGATTTCCAAACTTTTAGATTTTAATATAAAATCACGAGTGAATTATTTGGATCATAAATTATATTCACGATAATTGTACTCTATACGTAAATATTCATTTGAAAATAATTTCTCTTTAACTACCTATAAAATATTATTTCAGTATTTAAACATTTTATTTACTAATTTCAAGTATATTTTTGATGCGTTTATTTTTTTATAACTTTATATTATACAACGTACTCGGGCTGGTATTTTTCTAGAAATGAAATAATTGACCCATATAGTTTTCTGATTGAATTTTGTCAAGTAAATTATTGAATGACAGAAAGTATCCTCGAAATATCTAATATATATATACAGAAATTATCTTGTTCGATTTTCTGAAGTCTGTCATCAATTGATTATGTCCTACAAAATCAAAATTTCATTCTGAGTAGTCAATTGTTTTCGTATTTATTATTTAATTGGAATTCAGTATTGAGATGAGTATTATTTATTTTTTTTTTTATTGCGGACTATTATCCTCATCTTTTCTTAGTTGTTTCACGACGTTTCGGCCAACTATTCCCCTGTCCTTCGTCAGGTCGTAACCGCGACGAGATAGTAACTCTGAATCTCCTAACTGCATCCACTGCAATTACTGCCTTCCGTAGTTGTTGTCGTCTCACCACATTTTGGCCAAGTAAGCCTCTGGTCGGCTTTGGGTAGGATTGAAACCGCTATCTTCAGACAATTCTTACCTGGAACCGTAGAGATTCCACGTCTCTATCAACTACGCCACGAACCCCGAATGGCGATCAAAGTTGAATCTTTTGGTCTTATAAATTCATGTGTATTTATTATCTGATCTTCCATGGTTGGGTCTGTACCGAATGGTATATATTATTTAATTATTAAATAATAATAATAATTTAATTAAATGAATTTAATTTCAAATGAAAAACTGTTAGACTGAAAACACTTGTCACGGATCACCTTCGCATCATCGACTGTTTACGTAGTTAACAAGAATACTTTTAATAGTTTTCTCTACCTATGAGATCTTTCAGAAAACGATTTATTAGCAGAACTATTAAATTGATACTTTCAAAAATTATTTTTTCATCAATACTAGGTTAAATTTTTTTTTATCTCTATTTATATATAAAGTTGGGCATAGGTATATGTTTATACATTTGTAAATACATAACCTAATTAACAAATCCTAATTAACAAATCATTATGATTTTTGCATAAGCTAATTAACAAATCATCATGATTTTCGCAAACCAACTATTAGGTGTAAGTAGTTGTAATGCTGGTAATTTATTTTTTAGAACATAAAAAGGAAGTGGAAACCCTTCGTAAAATTAAAATTTTGGGTCAGTTTACCAATAAGGATTAAATATCAATTAATAAATATTCTCTAAACTTCAATTTCTGTTGAATTCAACGTATTTTAGAGGGTATAATATAGGCATGACTATCTAATTTAATAGTTTATTCCGGAATATGAAATTAAGATTTGATACGTAACAGTTAGACACCCATTTAGAAGGATTGCCTGGATTTCAATTTCTTCAGGTTAGTATTTTTCTAGAAATTTAACTTTAATTTTACATTTTTGAATTTCTATAATAAAAATTATATCATGCATTTTGATCAATATTGGCATATTGGCATACAGATACATACAGAATGTTTAGTATCAGTATATATTGATTTCAATATTCGTAATATGACAAAAACTGTTGATAAGCTTTGCCTGTTCGGAGACGGCTATTCTTTGAGTATAGTTCGAGTTTAATTATATAAGCAACATTACAAAATCAAGCATGCATTGCATATACGTATGGTCGATTCTATCTTATTATTAATGTAATATTTATTTTCTATCGATTTAGTAAATTTCTTCATATCATTGTTTCGTAAATAGCAGACATGTTTTTCATAGACATATCTTATCCATTATAAAAGTAATACATTAATAAATGAGTACAGGAAGTTACCTGATTGAAAAATCTGCTAAAATTGTCGATACTTCAGTTTAGCAGTGTTAGTTAAATTTAACAGAATCTTAGCAATATATCAGAACAATTAGCCCGAAAGATATTCACATTATTTGTCAGAAGGATAGTATTGATATTTATAAATATATAAATAGTATTTGAAAACACAGGACTCATTGGGTTAACGTTAGTAAATTATACTTTAATGTATACATTTGTGTCATTAACTAATCTTGAAGAGAAGTCACTGATATCGCTAGAGAATTAATAATTAATAACCATTATATCTAGAGAAAATGGCTCGTAGTAAAATCTGTTTCCGGTGATCATGAGTAGAGTCGATGTGACAGAGAGAATTAAAGACACAAAAAAAGACAGATATTGATAAAAACTAATTAGTTAAATCTATGATAGCGATGAATTTTTTAAATACACACTCATCATTGGCCAAGCTATTTTCATCTAAGAAAAAGGAAAAAAATCAGTTTGTATATATAACTAGCCTGGTGCCCGGCGTTGCCCGGGTATTTGGAGGTGTGTGTCGAGGAAAAAAAAAAAAAAAAAAAGCGGTAGTAGGCAGACAAGCTCCAACCCGTACTGTAAAGGAGGAAAAGAACGTGAAAAAAACAAACAAACAAAAAACGTAACGCTTTTGATGTTGGGCCCATCGCCAAACCGGACGCGACGAAGGTTTAAATTAAGGCTAGTCAATCAAAAAGACAGGATGATTTTCGAAAATATCGGCGAAAAAAGCGATCCCTCCTTGAAGTGCCCAGTTGAGGGTGAAAGAAGTAATGCTTCTAGCCAAGTTTTCGATATTTATCGTCCGAATGGTCGAGCTTCAAAACAACACCAATCTCGTGAAAACCCGTCGCCTCTGTCGAAAGTTTTAGGCATACATACATACATACATACATACATACCATACATACATACCATACATACATACATACATACATACATACATACATACATACATACATACATACATACATACATTTAAACAGACAGGTTAGATTTATATTATAGATGCATTACGTATAAAAATGCAGCGTAATATATAAGCACTGATATTATTCGTATTGGAATATTCTATTTTCGGTTAAAGTCTTTAAAAATGAAAACTATCATATCTTTGTGTTCTTTTCAATTGCCAGTCAATCGCCAGACTGTTTACCATTTTGTTTGTCGTCACCCGATGCCATCATCTTCATCATAACTCCCAACTCCCCTACACTCAGCTTCTCAGAATATTCTCGCGCCCTAAAGGTTTAAAAATTGTGGCTTAACCCGCAGATATTATCACGTTAGCTCAGTTTTACTTCCGGTCTCGAGAACGTCGTATTCTCGCTGGAGGAAACGCTGTTTAAGAAAAGCTTGTGTCAGACCGAATAAACAAAGAACAAAAAGAAAACAGACAGAAAACGAACAAAAAACAAAGCAAATAAACAAAACAAAAACGGTGTCATCTCATTCGACGCTCATCGAACTCTATCCTCCCCATCCATCCGTTATGTTATGTTTTTTCTCTTTTAAAATTTTATTCTAAAGAAGCCACATAGAAGCAGTAACAATAGCAGGCACTGAACAAAAACGTCGTACTTATTATTTTCAATATTTTTACCTGTAGCGTATTTTGTTTGCGTGCCTCGGCCAAGCGGTAACCAATAAAGTCAAGATCAACGTCTCGGCAGCCTTTTTCACACTTCCTTGTCATAATAGTTGACTTTCACGTGTAATTATGTCTATAAATTTTGACACTTTAAAACAGAAGGAAGGAAACCTCAACGTGATTCTCCCAACGGCAATCATGTCAACATAGCCAAGCTTGCAGCTAAAACATGTACAAATGAAAATATATCTTAGAAAGACAAGTGTTTAAAAACTAAATGAAAGTGATGAATGGGATAAACAAAAATTAAAACACTAACGAAACTTGAAAATAAGCTGAGAATTCTTTTTGTTTCAGAAGATTATAGTGATCATCTTAGAAGTACTTAAAGTATAACATATTTTTGAATTTATTAATTTATTTTTATCTTTTTATATATAAAATATAGTGAACATTTTCCTTATGTTGACTGAGATCAGCATTTCAGAAAGATTTTTTGTTTTATGCAAACATTACTTGGTTGCACACTTGCAAAACATGGTTCGGTAAGAATGTAGATAGCGAGAACTCTTAAAGGTAAACGGCTTATCTTCACGATTGCACTCAATGAGGCGAGACAAAATTACTTTCCAAAAGTGAACACGTCATCAGCTCACAATGATCAATTCAAATCACATAAAAATATTACTGAACGTTAAGTTTTATTAATTATTTTAATCAGCTAGACACCTGACTTAAATAAATTATCAGGTCGAGATTAACACGGACAGAAATACACACTTTAATATTCGAGCCAGACGCTCCATACGTACATACACATATGCACACACGCATACATACACAGATACGCACACACAACATGCGCGGAAATGTTAGCCTAAAGCAGACAAAATATAAAGAATAAAGAAATATATCTAAAAATAAATTAAATAAATTATTAATTTTTTTTTATAAAGGTCTGATTGGACAGGCGATTCATATATTAGAAAAACGTCCCAACAACATTTTATTTAAATAATCAAACCTCTTTACTATTATACACTCTCGCAAAAAAAAAAAAAAAATTAGAATTCTGGAAGGTTTCTTGAGAGGGTGCCAAAATGCCAGAAAACAGAGGGATGTGGTCAAGTTCATTTTTCAATGATAGAAAGAGACTGTATCGCTATTGGTTCAGTTCAGAGTTAACTAAAGATTACGAGCTCTTATGGAAACACTCTAATATTAAACATGTCGAACATACTAAATTTTAAAAGAATCCACAGTGGAAAAACAATTAAATATAAAGCAATATAACAGTTGAGAGACCAGTGAAAATGTATACTTTTTAAATAAAAATTATTTAAATTCCAATTCTCGACCAATATAAATTATCAATTTCATCAGAAAAATAGAAAGAATATCTTTTTCGTTTTATTCAGAAATCGCACCCAAATGAAATTGTTTTTGGTCAATGGAAGGGGTAACCCTTCTATATTGAGACAATTTCATTTTAACTTAAATTGTTACTAGTTAATAAAGGTGGAAACCTTTCTATACTAACACAATTTTATTTTTGCACACTATCAGAGTGCCCTCTTTTAGGGGAGCTGGTTCTCACCCACATTAAACACAGCCTTGTGTCACATTTTGTTTTCGTGGGGAAACAAATAAATACTATTACGCAACAAGTTGCCATTTAGCCATAGTCTTATTTTCTTATCGGAGATTGCGAGGTTTTATGTCTGAGTTCAATGGCTTTGTTTAGTTACAACGACTAAATGCAAGCATGGCGCGTAAAATAAAATGAAAAAAATATATATTACCTGTATTTTTACTGATGAAAATACTCACAGGGGTCGAAAATTTGAATTTAAATAGATAGGTTTATTTAAAAAAATCTGATTTTTTACCGTTATCTGTGCCGTTATATTCTTTTCACAATTCAATTCATTTACACGGTGGAAATAATTTTACTACTAATCAAATATAAAAAAATTATCTACGCAATGCGAAAAATATACGATCAAAAAGAAATTTTCCACATACACTAATCCAATAAAAATAAATAAATAAAGCGAAATTTTAAATGAACTAGTGGTCAACAATCTCCTCGAAAATTTTTTTATTGTTCGTTGTTTAAGTAATTAAGCAAACAACGAACAATAAAATTTTTTATTATAATATTAGTTCAGACCCTATGTACTATTCATAACTTACCCTATGTGTGAATACATTTATATAAGATTTGAAATGTTTAAACCAAAATTTGTCTGAGTAATTTCGTAGAGACCGCAGAGGTCATTTTTGTTTTTACTTTGACCCCAATTTTGACCCCTTAGCATTGATCATTTTGGTCTCACATCAAAATACAAAGTTTTACCCATGTCCAAGTTACTTACTTGTAAAATTTCAAGTCTTTAGACCCAAAATTGGGAGAGGAATTTGGTAGAATCTGCAAAGGTCAACTCTTTTAACTTTGACCTTTTGGCAGCCAAAGTTTGGCCCCCAAAATGATTAAAATGCTTGCCGCATGTCTGAATACCCGTTATTTCAAATGTTTAGACCCAAAATTGGTTGAGTAGTTTGCTAGATACCGCCAAAGTCAAATCTTTTAAACTTTTACCCTTTGGCAGCTCAAATTTTCGATCCAAACGAATGAAAAAGATTGCCTTATCTCTGAATACCCTTTATGTAAAATTTCAAATGTGTAGACCAAAAATTGGCTGAGTAATTTGGTACAGACAGCAGAGGTCAATTTTTTTTTAAACTTTGACCTCAATTTTGACCATTTAACATTTTCTTTTTTGACTCAAATCAAATTATAAAGTTTGATCCATATCCAAGTAACCTACATCTAAAATTTCAAGTGTTTAGACCCAAAATTGATGGAGGAGTTTAGTTGAGTAAAACTTTGACTCCTTGATAGCCAAATGTCTTGTAGAAAACCGATTAAAACGATTTCCACAAATGTCAATACTCCTTATGTCAAATATCGAGTCTCTAGGCCGAAATTTGACAGAGTTATTTGTTAGGGAAATGTACACAGACACACTCATACAGACATTTTCACTTTTACAGATATATAGATAATGCGGAGTAATTGTTGGAAGCGCAAAAAGAAGTACACCGCCAAACACGAATACAATAGATGAACCCGTTTTACCATCAAGCTGCACCGACGAACCTTTCTGATATAACTAGTCGGATTTTCTAAAATTATAGTTTTCTTTTTATTTATTTTTTTATAGTTTTTTTTGTAAGGAATTTGATAAAAATTAATACGAAAGAATTACATGTGCAACGGATAAACCATTCTTTTGCTATTTTGATGAACACCTCACCTCATCTATGTTAGCTGTGTGTCATTGTTCATTTACAGGGAATACTTTTCCAATAGAGATTGTGTTTTGGTATTTAATAGCCACAAAAGAGTTGATATGCCGTACAATTTTTCAGATATTATTTGAGTCTTCAAAATCTGAAAGTCAATTTGATATCTTTTAAATCTATCATCTATTGACGATGTCATTAACTGAATTGAAATAAATTTTAATTCTAATTATCAAAAAAGAAAAATAAGACTTGTACCTTAGTTGAGTGTTCGCACTAATATTATATATATATATATATATATATATATATATATATATATATATATATATATATATATATATATATATATATAACAACAAATAACTAACTTGGTCAACCACGGAAAAAAAATTGAAAAGTTTAGAATATAAAAGAATTTGATAATATATAAATTAAATAAAAAAGGCAGAAAGTAAAAAAGAAAGAAAAAAACTCATTATAGAAATAGATTAAGGGGGGTCTTACTTTCTCAACTCCTCTAAATATTTGGAATGTATTCGTCCAGCATTTCATTACTGGCTGGTGTGTGTTACCGGATTGCAATATTGACCAAAGATTTAGGGAAATTTGGTTGGAAAATCTTGTCGCATCATTCATATTCAATCATGGATAGATGGAATCAAGTTGACTCCAATCTCTGGTCCCCCCTCGCCAATCTTTCACGAAAAACACCCGTCTAGCTGAATCCACTGTGAAAAATTTCCCCCACTCTATATCTGTGCCTAAAACAAAACGTAGATTCCATGAACAAAGCTTCTTTCTTAGAACTGCACGCCTGTGGAACTTTGTTCCGTCTGCCTGCTTCCCACCGGACTACAACTTGAATGTCTTCAAGTCCAACGTTAAGAAATTCCTAATGAACCACCCCCTTAAGTAAACACTTCATCAAATCTCCACACTAACGTAATGTACTTGCAATAACCCTTATCCCTGAGTGGCTTCCGGGCCTTGATAAGTGGTGATCACTGTGTAAAAAAATAAAAAGCAAAAGTCGTTATTGTTATGAATAAAGTTTTCAAGAATACAGTTTCATTTTCAAGTTGAAATTTTAAATCAGAGAAAAATTTTACACTAGCTGTGACCTGTTGAAATTCCACAGATGTTTTCTAGTTCTATATTTATTGTCATCCCTTATCATATTTTGAATGTTGACTATTAATTGTTCGCTTCCGTATTGCGTAAGTATGACATTATTCTGGAGACCTTTTGAACACTAAACACAGGACATACAATGGACATACCAGATACTGATTTTTTATGCTAAGCACAAGTTAAGTTTTCTTTTTTTCCTTATTTTTTACAAATGAGTAACCACTTATCAAGGCCCAGAAGCCACTCGGGGATAAGGGTTAATGAGTGGTCAAGGGGAACATGTCGTAGTAATCGTTAGTAGTGTAAATTTGGTAAATTGAATTACATAAGGGATGGCTAATCAAGAATTTGTTCAGGTTGAACCTGAAGACAACCATATTGTAGTCAGTTGGAAAGCAGGAAAAGAGAAAAATTCCATAGGCGTGCAGTTCTAAGAAAGAAGCTTTGGTCATGGAATCATCGTTTAGGTTTAGGCACAGATAAAGAGTGGGGGAAATTATTGATAGTGGTTTCAACTAGACGAGTGTTTTTCATGAAATTCAGGCCAGGAGGACCATAGATTGGAGCTCAGAGAATTTGCCATGAAAATAACGATAAAGCAGAAACAGACTCGCAACGTCTCTTCTGTGGGAAAGAGGTCGTAGGGAAGAGAAAAAGGACACCCCACTAGGCTACGAAGTCTATTTTAAACTCTGTCATCCTTGGACGTACTTGGCTCTTATACAGGTTTGTTCACAATCTCGGAACAATTCATATTAAAATGGGTAAATATATTAAATCTCGGAACAATTCATATTAAAATGGGTAAATATATTTTTTAAAAGAGGTATATCCAGGTAATCTCCCATTACATTTCATATTTAGCGATCGTGTGATCTCTTTCATCACCATCCACACATTATGTGGATGCTGATGATGTACGAGCAAACGAAGCTACAGTCGTAATATACAGATAAACTAATTTAGTAAAGTTTCATAAACACGTACCGGCTCGATGTTGATCTGGATTTATTACGTTTCAATTTAAATCTATATATAAAGTTAAGTATACGTGTATGTTGTATTTGCGTGTGCACGATTTACTCATAAACTAACTAATAATTATTTTCCATACTTCAATTTCTTTTAAATGAATTTTAGGGCCATAATATGGGCACAATCTACCATTTGAAAATTCACATATTTCAGATTAGATTTGGTCCATAGACACCAAGATTATCTGAATTTCAGTTTCTTTAAAAAACCCTTTAAATTTAATCTGCAAATTTTAGATATTTATTAGAACCAAAATCATATAATGGATTTGGATCAAAATTGGAATAAGAATTCTAGAATTCTAGTTTAGTTACAATATTTCTTGATTTTCCTGTAAAAGGACATAAAAGTGGTGCAAAACTGTTCTGTCCGGAAAATTAAGTTTACCTGTCTTGATTAATATATTTCTGAAAATAAAAGCAAGTATAGAACGTTAACTTTTAAGAGTAATTTCCTAAACTAGATTTTTCATTTTAGGTTTTCCATATTCGCAAACTACCAAACCTAATTACGTATTTTAAAAAAAATTGTAGCGAAGTAAGCTAGTTTATTGAAAATAACATGGTACAATAATATCAAATGAGAATTAGCTAAAAATCCAAATCCACAGGTATTTACTATTTAATAATTTTATATATAAGAAAAACGATTTTTTTTTGGTTATTTGAACGTTTTAACAACAATTTTAACCGGATAGAGTTTTTTTTAATTAGTTAATATTCTATAACATAATAAAAGTAATTATTTTTGTTTACCCCATCATTGGGATATATAAACCAGCTAAAAGGGATTTGACGTATTTCGGTCAATTAATTCGAGCTCCAATATATTTCAGCAGATGGGGAAGGCAACATGATATTGTTTAACATATCTTAGTTGTATTTCATTTAACAAAAGGGTAGAAATGAGAACACAAACAACAAAAAATAGATATTGTACATGAAACAAAAGGAAAAGATGAACCTGATAGTGAGACGCCTGTCTGCCGTAGGAACTTAGTTGGTCTTAGGTTTTTCTTTAGCCGAAATGTCATTGAACAACAAAAAAAGTCTTTGGAAATCGAGAAAGCGGATGAGTAGTATCGTTCCGTTCACCTTATTTGTGGTGCCCGTCGGCTTCCCAATAGAATGACTTTCTTCGGCCTTGACGGTAGTCCATCTTCCTAATTGTTTGAGCCAGCAAGCTTGGGACAGTCGATTCCACTATAGTCAGCCACGGTCATCCCTCGCAGCAAACCAATCTGCTAAAACAGATCTTTTGTTGCCACCGTACTTACTTAATCTAACCGGACCAGCAATAAGGTTCTGATCTCTCACTCGCTAATTAATAAGGGTGAATTTAGCCAAGTCCTGCTAGAACGGTCTTGGCTGGCGGTCATATTCTCTTATTCCATTAATACGATGTCCGTCAACTCGTTCACAGGCAGAGGCCTGACTGTCCGCATTGGCCCCAATTAACGTTTCTATCGGGGTAAAAGACATATTCACCTCTGCAGCTGAAAGAAGATAGCAAAAAGTGCGAGGCTGAACATATATATATATATATATATATATATATATATATATATATATATATATATATATATGTGTGTGTGTGTGTGTGTGTGTGTCCGTGTGTGTGTGTGCGTGTGTGTGTGTGTGTGCGTGCGACAAAAGAGAGAAAAAAGACGTTAAAAATAACAAAAGCTGATGAAGAAACGAGAAGAAGAAAAAAATCGGATGAGTTTTCATGCGTCCAGCGGGTAGATCGTTGATGGGCGGGGCAGAGGCAGATTAATGCGAAAAAGAAAAAGAAAAACCAAGCTACCAACATTCATTTAGAACTGACTTTTTCCTTAAAGGAAAAAAAAAGGAGAGACTCCCTCTCCCGACACACATACAGAAGAAGAGAAGAAAAACAAAGAAATAATTAAGATAACGTATCAGATAACACACAGAGTTTTAAAAGTAATAATGAGATAAAGATATCTTCCGACAAGATTACAACTTTAATTTTATAATACAGCGCACAACCTAGATAATCATAATTAGATCATGTGAAGAAAATATCGAATTTAAATAGATTTGTATATTTCAACAGCTAAAACGTTAAATACTAATCCAATAATATTCGATCATTAATTAAAAGAATGTAATGATCGAACACTATTTGCTTATGTTCATGAATATCATGAATTTAACAGATTATCCACAATTCGTATTATTTGCATTATTTAGACGAATGTTCTCATTTTGGATGTTATTCTAAAAGCCTTTCAGCCCATGGAACTCCCGATCCTGTTCTGATCGAACTCGGGAATCTGTACGCAATTTCGAAATGAACCTTTTATTTAATCTACATGGACAGAGTATTCTCGTTACGTCAGCCGTGTACAGGTGTTACAACAGATAAAATACTAAGTACAGTTTTCTGAATGTTAAATGCTTTATACTCAGTATATAATAATCGGTCCATTACTTTAAGGCTATATATATATATATATATATATATATATATATATACATACATACACACAAACGCATATATATATATGCACACAAACGCATATATATATATGTATATATATATATATATATATATATGTATGTATATATATGTGTGTGGGTGTGTGTGTGTGTGTAAACCAGAAAAAATCGATGATGAAAGTAAAAATGCAACAAATTACAATATTTATTACCCCAGAAAACATTCAAACAAAAACGTATAATAAACATTAATTCTTGAGCTATGGATGTTCGAAAATAGACACTTTCTATCAGAGGATTAATATAAGTAAAAAATGTATCGCTGATTAGCATAAATTTGAAAATACATAAAAGACATTTTTAATAGAATTAGAAATGAAGAAATTAACGAAGTGATTAATCAGTTGATTAATTAATTAATTGTTCAATTGATTCTTTAATGAAATTTTACTCCGTAATAAGGAATCTGAAATTTGTAGACTGAATTAAATTGACATCCAAACAGTCAGTTAAATTTTGAAATAAGAAATAATCTATGAAGTAACGTCCAAACAGAAAATAATATTCACCATTTCTTTATATATATATATATATATATATATATATATATATATATATATATATATATATATATATATATATATATATATATATATTTTAAATGCATTTTAAAAGTGTATATATATAGACATCAAACAACCTTCCCATACGCACACATATTCGTCCTTTCCCGACATGGGTTGGATTTTAAAAAACTGTCTTTTTTCGCACGATCTATGACTTTTTCTTTTATCACATTTTTATTTCAATTATCCTGAAGATGTCCTCGGAAACAAGGACGAAACGTTGATTTTTTAATAATTTCATTCGGTTTTTTCTATTTTTTCTTTAAACATATATATATATATATATATACTAGCATGGGTACCCGGCGTTGACCGGTCGACATGAAGTTCCGTTTTGAACACACCTACTATACTAAGGATATTAATCATTTTCATCGTGGGTAACGTCGATACCCCACCCCCAACAATTTCAAAAATAAAAGAACAGATAAAAACATGTAAATGTAATCGCCCCCAAAAAAGAAGTACGTGATACCCTCTCCACCAGGTGAGATTCTAACAATAGTAAAAATCATTTATTTATGTGCATCCGAAATGGCTACCCTTGAAAATATGTGAAAGGTATGTGGTATTATATCAGAGCACATTTACACATTCTCTTTACCTTATTTCCTCCCTCTTTGGCGTCGATGGCCGTTCAAAAGTCGACCGAAGTAAAAGTATCCTTATCTCGAGAAAGTTCTTCCACCGGCAATGAACAGCCGTAATAAATAAATAAATAAATAAATAAAATAAAAATATTAAGTTTTCTTGAAAGAAAAGCTAAATTTTTCCTGTATTTTAATCAAACAATTTACGCTTATTGTAAACATTTTTTACGCATGTTCTTTAATATACACACACATGTTCTTTTCTCTTTAATATACACACGCATGTTCTTTAATATACACACACATAGGGGTTTTTTAAAGACTTTTTGTTCAGTCAAGTTTTTTGGTGGGAGGTTCCACATAAATTATATATATATATATATATACATAAATTATATATATATATATATATATATATATATATATATATATATATATATATATATATAATTTATGTGGAACCTCCCACCAAAAAACTTGACTGAACAAAAAGTCTTGAAAAAAACCCTAAAAAAACTTGTACTTACATCTAAGAATTTACAGTGAAAAAAAGTAAAGGTAATTGTACAGTTTAATCAAGGCATTTAAAAATGAAAATATCGAATAAAGTTTATGTTGTATGTATCTGTTTTGGACTGAAGATCTTTGAAAATAAATTTCATTTAATTTGATCGAGTAATTTTTTTTTTACAGCGGAAAAAACACGTTCTTATGAGAGCGCGTTGAAGTTAGCCATTATGGAATTTGTTGACACGCGACGAGGGGATAACTTTATGTAAAGCGCCGATACTCCCTCCCCATCTTTATAACTTTCTTTTCTTTCTAAAAATCGAACCTTTTTCTCGGTATCATAATAAATGTTTTTTTCGATGTAAAACAAAAACTACTTGATAAAATTAAGTGAACTTTTTTTCGAAGAACTTAGTTCTATAACGGATACGTACAGTATAACCTTTTTTTTTCTCGATGTTTTCATTTTTTAATGTCTTGATTAAACTGTACAAGTACCAAAGTAAAACTTTTATCTTTCCTTGAAGGAAAAAAAAACAAAAAAACTTTTTGTTGATAAACATTTTGCAAAACAAAACAAAACAAAATATATAAAATAAAATAAATAAAAATATTTTCAGTCCTTTAAAGGTAGGTTTTTGTTATTTTTGATTATTTACATTTATATTTTTTCCGGTTTGTTTTTAAAGCATCCGTTACAACGCTCAGCTTAAACCGATGATTGTCGGTCTCGCCCGATCTATGCTTGACGGGAATTTCCGAGAATCCGGGTCAAATTATGCAAGAGAATCGAATATTTAAAAATAAAGCAAAACATCTTTCTGTCTAAACGAAACTATTTTTTTCACGCTAGAAACGTCTTGCGATTACTTATTTGGGAAGAGTTTGTTTTTTTAACTTTCGAAGTGCGGAACGTATAAAAAAAAACTCACCAGGGGAAATAACTCTACTCATTTCATGAAAAAAATCGATGTCGGAAGTAGTAATTCGGAAAAAAATTAATTAAATATATTATAATTTTTATTAAGAGTTGATGAAATAACAATCTTAAATAGAACACTTAAAACAACTCTCTCGCTAGAAACATAAACTAGCATACAGCTATTTAGTACAATTGATTTTCCTTAATATAATAAACAAATGAGGTGACCTCTTTATCGTATATTTTTTTAAAGAATCATACTATATATAGAAGTAAATGAAATACTAAACTAACATACCTTTTATATATATTAATCCAATTGTGAACAAACAAACAAACAGACAGACAAGCAGACAAGAATACGAATATATATATATATATATATATATATATATATATATATATAATAAAAGAGGCGCAATTTTCCCCTCTGAACGAAACTAGCGTAGGTTGGCAACAACAGATGGCATATAAACAATTATAATGTTTACACCATTAGCCATTACCTTATCTACCTATAGAACGCATTTGCATACACATTATTTCGTAATATTAAAACCTACATTTATTCCGAGGAACGCCATGTTCATCATTGTCGTAACCTATAGAGGAAGTAGCTAGATTTTGATTCCCACTTCTACAAGTTTTCTTACGCCCCCATTCCACACCGTGTGCATTCATACTTTTTCTACTTTCCTGGATACTACTCTTCATTAACTGGCTACGGATTGCCTACACAATCGCATATTCTTATCGCCTTCATTCTACACAAATAATTATTTCTCCCGTCCAGAAATCCGTCCCAAATGATTGGCTGAGAAGTATACATTTTTCAATTCCCTTATTCTGTTATTCCACCGCTAAACGAACAGTTCGCAACTATAAAACACATTTTGGTTCTGAAAACTGATGTTCGTTACCTGCATAATTTCTGTGTTGTATTAATCCTTTCCTTTTTCTCGATGATTGAGTTTTCTTTTTAAAATAAAATACAAGAACTTACTTTTATTTCAAATTCTTTAACTTTGAACACATAATAATATAAGATATTTTTCTATATGTAATAATATAAGATATTTTTCTCATTAGATTTATCATTTGTTTGTCGATTACCACTAAACGAACACTTCGCATAAAAGCGACCACACAAAAAGAAACGATGTTTCCTGACGAAACAACAACCAAAAGCCTATATTTTATTTTGGTTCTGAAAACCGATGTTCGTTATCTGCATAATTACCGTGTTCTAATGTTCGCATTCGTTATATTTTAAATATATTATTAAAATATACGTGCAAAAGCATATAGATGATTTCTTTCCCTTTTCAGCAGTTTAAGTGCCTATATGATTTAAGCACAGGCAGGGTAAACAAAGAGACAGATATAGTATGTGTTCTGTCTTAGTTGGAGGAGAAAACATCGTTTTAGTTTGAGGCAATAAGAATATTTATTCTCAATGTAGAATGCCCCCTTTGCTGGGAGCTGCATCTAAATTTACCATTGCTGAAATTCCAAGAGACAGATCAATTCCGGGCAACCGAGGTTCGATTTAGCTTTCATTTGACCCACTGGTTAAAAATGAGATGCATAGAAAATAGAAACTTAATAGTTTTTATGTATAGGCGAAAAATCAAAAATGGGGAACCGCATGGGGCTGCATAGGTATTGTTGGAATTTAGTATTGAACTGAAGTTTTTACCAAGCAAAAGTTAGGCAAATAATTTTGTAAGGCCGATGAGAAACGTATTGATCTACAAGTATAAAATGCGAGTAGTTCCACCTCTCTATTTTTGCCTAATATAGATATCCTGAAATGTCATAAAGAACTACATATTTTGTGTCAAATATTTCACTGGCGATAATGGCGATCGGCCAATACAAACGGCAGATATGATTGTAAAATTTCAAACAACAAAGTAAAACGTCTTTATACATAAGTGCAAGATTTATATTAGAGTAGGTCGATTTTTTTAACTTTTTGCTTTGAAAATCTAAAATGTTGCAGCAGCCGTTAGATGAGCATTTGATTTTAAAAATTGTTTACTTTGATACAAGGAGAAATCCTTTTCTTTTTAAGATTTATATGTGAAATTATTTAATATTTTGCGGTTTCAGTCCCAACAAGGGAGGTGTTTATTTATTTAAATGAATTATAGAATAACTGACATGCTAAATATTCCAAATTTTATAATTCTCCTGAAACACTGCACTTTACTTTATTGAGTTATAGCTGAAAAGGAAGGGAATTTTCTGTTATCAATGAGGAAAAGAAGTTTTAATTCTGTTTGAAAAACAATTTTAACGTAAAATACTGCACGTATTGTTTACTATTAGTGAGTTGCCTATGCTTCTGGAAAAAACAAAACAAAAACAAAAACAAAACTAGAAAACAGAACTATTTTTGCTCCATCATATCCAAATTCTCCCTATATGAACCCTTTGAATAAAAAATGGTTTCATTTTACAGCATTAGCAAGTTTATATCCATGTCTTCAAGTCCATAAACTGATTGGCAGGCTTCAGATATTAATTTTACGGCCCTTTCCACACTTTGTGAAAGTGCAGGCAAATCCGGCAACTCTTGCTTTCTGCAACTCGTCATTAATTCCCAAATTCATTATCAGATAATCCTTCAGTAAATGCTGGCTCTGAAACTCTACTTTGGCAGAAGTCTGTCAAATGTGTCCAATGTGAAGCCTCAAAATTTATTCTCGAAAATTTTTTAAACGCTTTTTCACTGGTTCCCCACTCCTGAAAAATAAGAGGGGAATCAATTAATTTAATTGACTTGAACAAATGAACACAAGTTTTATTTTTCTTATAATGAAATTAAAATACTAATGTATAATGAACGATGTTTATAATTTGATCAGTTTTTGGATAAATGTTGATTTACTTAATGGGTAAAATTTTATTGACAGCTTTTGCTCTCACTTCCGGTTCATCTGATTTTAACATTGAGAACAAAATATTCTCTGCAAAAGCATTAAATTGAATATTTTTAATGCAATTCTTTGACTTTCTGGAGGCAGCGTTTTTATCTGCTGGATCATTTTAAAAATATATAATTGTAGGTTATGGAATTTATTATCCATTATAATTTCAAACCAGCTAACTGCATATACCTCTACAATAAATCTAACAAGGTTGTACATTTTATTGGTTAATTCTGATGAATAATTTTTTCTGACCTGTAAACACATTAATCTAATGGTCAAAGTAAGCCATATTTCCTGATTTAAAGGTCCGATACTCTATGCTACATATTTAAAATCTAGTTTACCCATTGAAATCCCAACAGCATACTCTAAAATATCCTTTGGTATCTCTGTTTTCAGTTAGACTAGAGTACATTCTATCTAGAGGACTACTTACTGATAAAATGTCAAATTATGGTAATTGTTGCCACACAATTTTCCGAATGGACCAGTGAATGACGTAGGGCTTCCTGCAGTTCCATCAATAGATTTGAATAACGCCTTAAAAGGAAGCTCATTCTGGAAGGAATTAATGGTATGTATTTTCCTATTTAGTTTATTCTCGAAAGATGTAACCAGTTCTGATCTACATCCAGTATTTGTGCTTATGTTATCTAAGAGTACAGCCTTTAGTGTATCTACACTGTTGTAAAACATTGATAACTTCATCTGCTAGAATAGCACCAGTTGCTCCAACATAGGTATCACTCTATTCTTTTTCTTAATTTAAATTTGCTAGAACATTAAATAATTTTTATATCTGTAATAAGATCCGGTTAAAACACGTGTAGATTGTAAACAACCCCGATAAGGTGTCGGTGTAAATTAAAAAATTACCAGCTAAAAAGAAGCCCCGATTTAGTTATTGTTCAATTTATTTTAAATGAAATATTTTATCGATGCTCATTTAGTTTTCTAAAAATAATATAGATATAACAAACTAACGAATTTTTTTTTATTATATTTTCTTCATATTTTTCTTCAAATAGCAGCGATAGGTTTTTTTTTTCAGTTAACACCGGCATGAAGTCAGCATATTGAATTTTTTCAATGTTTAAATTCATTTCTTAAAAAAACGATACAGTTTTGGGAAAAAAAGTATTTTGGGTTATTAGTATTTAGGTTATAAAACAACTTTCTCTGCATAGACGTAGTCATAATTCCAAAATCGACCTACCCCAATATATAAACCTGCTGGTCTTTTACGTGATTTCCGCTTTTTTATAAAGAAAGCAGCACAAAGAGACGTTCTTTGGGTGTTTTCATATATAGTTTTATTTGGAGAAAATTTACTCAGAAGAGAGAGAAAGAGAGAGAGAGAGAGAAAGAGAGAGAGAGAGAGAGAGAGAGAGAGAGGTAATGTTATCATAGTTACGTATTTACTCTTTAAACTTGCTAACCTAACGAAATGAGAGACGCACACGGACAGACATCAGTAACATTCGCTGAAATTATCAACTATATAGATCATTGACGTTGGCTCGATCACACGACTTTTACAGAGAAACTGATGAAAACCTTGGTTTTCTTTCTGCTCAAAAACGTGACGTCATTCTTAATCGACTCTCTGTTTTGTTTATCGCATTTGATTTCTGCCCCCCTGCCACAACTTCACATCACCTATCTTTTATTCAACTCTGAAAACGATTCTGTTTTGCAGATCTGGGTTATCATACACTCAGTGTGACCCTTGTCAAAATTCGCACTAGCAAACTTAATCGCCATTAAGTTAGGGTCCCTAAGATAGGACATAGTGAGTTCCGGTCAGAAAAAGCAGAAGAAATGTTCGTTGCCTCCCAACAATGGGAGAGTTCGACACGTGATTTGTTTTTAATGTGGAGAAAATGCTGTTCCTGCTGACCATAGGATAAATATCAAAGAAAAGGAGAAACGAAGCAAATACACAGAGCTAGCCAGAGAGCTGAAAGGGATATGGACGATGAAAAAAAAATCAAGATAGTACCCATAATAGTAGGAGCACTAGGAACAATTCCGAAAACCTTTGAAAAAAGAATGGAAGAAATTGGAATCCGAGGAATGGCTGGAAAGATACAACGAATAACAATAATGAAAACAGCTGAAATGTTAAGGAAACCCCCGAATGTGAAGACTAATACACGAGTCACATGCACGGGCCAAACGAGCTGCTGCAGAGACAAAACATGAAACGTTACATGAAACCAAGAACAATGAAGCTGCATACTTGTAAGCTCACTATCTCCTTCTCATCTCCTCCCATTACCTAATCACCACCCCACAGAGGAAGTACGATGTCAAATAGCCGAGAAGAGTCATGGAGGATGGAAAGATCGAGGAGAGAGCGCTGACAAGTGTCAAGAGAACTAAGACCTTGGGGAGGTTATTGCCACCCAAATTTCAGTGGCTAGCGAGAAATCAATAGTAAGTGGCTGTTGTGATAATGCAAATTCATTTGCAAATGTTATCAAAAGTGGTGGTGAGTACTGGATATCTGGGGAGACTTGTTGTCACTCAGCTTCCAGGGAACACCAAAGGTTTTTCTCAAGGAGAGATCCTTTATGACCTGTGTGAAAGCTCCTTGCGAGCCAATAATAAATAAATAAATAATTAAATAAAATTTTAAAAAAAATCACTGAATTAGGACAAAAAATAAAAATTGCCTCAGTGAAACTGATTTCCTCTTCTCCAACCGATGATTGATCAGATACTACACCCGATCCAAAGTCTTCGCTTCACATCCACAGAGCAATTGATCTCGTTATACAAAAGGGAAGCAAGCAAATAAATCCATTACTAATGAGATGCTTATTCTCTTGTGTATCTGGTTTCAATGTTGATACATTTAACGGAATAGAAATTAATACGACCTAAAACACGATGTGTTCATGGCAGCCATTTCAATCGGAGATTCGTAATATCTTCAATTCACTTCTATAATATTATAGTATCAGCAAATAGGAATTTAACAAACAAATGCTAGTTAATAACATCAACTTTGCGGCTCGTAGCGCTCAATTACAAAAAAAGAAAGAACAGTTAACTGCCACACACAATAGAAGATGAAATCATATTTTAGCTGAAAGAGGAGGTAGGCAGAGTTAGTTTTGTCGTGAAGAATGATTCTGAGAGCTGCCTAGATATTTCAGAGTTCGCGTGTGCGTCGGTGGGTGTCACGTGGTAATTGCTACCCGAGTCGACTGCCGGCGGCGCTAACGTTTTTTTTCCCCCGCCCAGGCACACTTTACAGGAAGTGAAGTAAAGACCATGTCGGAACTTCTTCAAAACCTGAATACAACACACCTTCTGCCGGCAATACAAATACTAGGAGGTGATTTTATCACTAGCCTTGAAAATGAAGTCAATTTGATTGAATGCTCTCAGCAATAAAATCCTGATTATTAATATCATTATCATCCGGTGTATCAAACACCAGTTTATTGTTAAAATAAGATGCAACACATTCCCGGTTCGTGTTTCAGAAGCAGCCATGACAGTGAGGATAGAGAAGATGAATAAGAAACGTCAGGGTGGGGTGATCATCCTCTCTAATATTGTAAATGAGAGGAGAGAGAAAGAGAGAGAGAGAGAAAGAGAGAGAGAAAGAGATAGATTAAGAAATCATAATAGAGAGTCTTGAGTGGAAAAAAGAGTAGACCAGATTTTACAAGAGGAAACGTATTTTTAATTTATTTATTTGTGGGTTTCAACAGCTACATTTGACTCTTTTGTTGTTGTCATGGATAAAATAATTTACATTTTTACACTGTAAAAAGATATTCGGAACTCTCAAAGATATCGTAAAACGGGTGTTAATCCACCGATTTATTTCTAATTTTATTTTTGTCACTCCACTTTTCATAAGTTATTTCTAATTTGTCAAGACGCTTGTTCACCATCAAAAGGAACCAAGGCGAACAAGAGTTAATTTTTTTTTTCATTTATACATTTATTTTTACAGATATGCAAATTTAGTTATCGTTCCAATTTTACACGGAAACAATTACTCCCCCCCCTTCTCTCACAAAAATTAACAAAATTTTCGGATTGAAAAGAAATTATCACTATTTATTCACAAACTATTTCGAAAATGATTTCATAAATATAAAGCATGGTAAAATCTTTTACATACCCATTTCAAATAACATCTATTTTCGGATTTTTATGTGAACAAGAATGTTAAATTATTAATATAATGCAGTAATTTTTTGCTTGTGGTGAGTTTGTTTTTCAGAATGAATATAAATGAATGCATGTATTTATGAATACGAGTCTGTTTATTGTATGTTTTTCACAATTTCCACATGTTCTAGTATGTTGATGACCAATTCGCTGTTATGTTACTTTTATCTACTGTATTTTACATGTTTATTAGTAATACATATTAATAAATACATTGGGGAATAAGGAAGAAGAGTATTTTATAGGTAAGTTCTCGGGTCCATAAAAATTGTAATTTTGTATTTGGAAAAATATAAAATAAATGTCTTATAAGATCACTACTACTACTACAAATAATAATAATAATAATAATAATAATATTAATAATATTAATAATATTAATAATAATAATAATAATAATAATAATAATTATGTGTGTATGTGCTTGCATTAGCGTTCGCAATATTTCATTTTAAATTTCTCCCATATATACATGCTGTACAGAATATTAAAAAAAAATTTGGTACCGTCCGTTCTGACCTTTTGTACAGTTTTAAATGAATAAATATTAAGCCATTATATTGAATTTTTTTTTGTAATCGAGCTCTTTGTTGGAATTCTTTCCTAAAAAACAGTAAAGCTATATATATATATATATATATATATATATATATATATATATATATATATATATATATATATATAAGCTGAACGTCTGTGTGTGTGTGTCTGGTCACAAATAGGCTCCTATATGGTTGACTATTATAGAAAACTGATCATATATTATGATAGAAGATATATCGAGACACAGGAATGTGTATGTTTGATCTGGCATAATGATGATTAATTAAAACTGTGGGGCCTGCGTTCGCGCCTGGTCAACAAAGTATGGAAATACAAAATTAAAATATTAAAAAAAAAAAACGTTTACAAGTGTTTTTGAGATAGATGTACATAATAATACTTTGATAAGTATGTTTTAACTTACATAGGGATGGTATAATAAAATTGTGAGGTCTGCGTTCGCGCCCTACCTCCATAGAATGGAAAAAGGCACAAACTTTAATAAAGACTTTTCATATCTATCTGCGTAAGTATACTTTGATAATTATGTTTCAGTTTGAAGAAATATGGTATAATAAAATTATAGGGTGTTCGTTCGCGCCTGACCTCCATAGAATGGAAATATGTCACAAAGTTTAACAAGTTTTTTTTTAATATAGATCCACAGAATATTGTGATAAGTGTTTCAGTGTGAACAAATATGGCATAATAAATTATGGGGTATATCTATTTTATCTTTACTTTCATCATATTCTGCTTTGTTTTTGATACCCCCAAATTCGAAGCTATCTCTTTACAACCCTTCCTTTTCATAACCTATCATACTTTCATAAATCAGAGTCCATTTTCTGTAGGCTGTTTTAGAACCCAGTCAACGACGAGTACTTTTGCTAGCATATATATATATATATATATATATATATATATATATATATATATATATATATATATATATTGCTTTTAAAATATAACTATCAGTTTACATTGGTTTCGTCGTCTACAACTCATCACAGTGGCTGAATCTAGCGAGATTCGAAATCTGGACCACATGATGAGAAGCCACCGGACCATCTCGCACAACTGCTGGATTATCGTGTTTTTTTTATGTAGATGTTGTTTATTTGCCTTTGAATAAATTCAATTATTTATACGAAAGTGCATTTTCATCTCTCTCTCTCTCTCTCTCTCTCTCTCTCTCTATATATATATATATATATATATATATATATATATATATATATATATATACATTTAAATAAGGGGGTAGTCACCAACAATGTGTATTTTTTAACATTATTTTATTTCATTATTCCGTGTCTTGGTTTTTCATTGAGAATTATGTTTGGATCATTGTAAAAATGTTTTTAAATCATTCAAATCGTGTTTACGCGTTTCGGACGTTCTGTGAAGCGTCCTCGCCCGAAATTATTTTCAAATGTGTTGGAGATGT
The DNA here is from genome assembly GCF_053919585.1 of Euprymna scolopes. Classification (NCBI taxonomy): domain Eukaryota; kingdom Metazoa; phylum Mollusca; class Cephalopoda; order Sepiida; family Sepiolidae; genus Euprymna; species Euprymna scolopes. Next base: position 88,811,626 of record NC_136484.1, on the reverse strand, counting down.
AAAAATGGCATTTTCGTAGTTCATTTGAAGTGTTTCCAGTAAATATATATATATATATATATATATATATATATATATATATATATATATATATAATATATATATTCGACCACTCGGATGAGTCGTAGACGACGAAACACGTGTCAGTGGATAATTACATTTTAAAAATAATATATATATATATATATATATTTCCCCCAAATCACTAGCCTTGATGGAGGGGAGACTAAAACTTTCTGTTATGGTTTCAAAAACAGCAAGGGGAGACTTGATTTCAAATAGTTCTCATGTGTTATATCTCCCCTCTTTGGTTTTTATACATAAAGTAAATTTCATAGTGAATAATAAATAAAATGAACTCATTTTTTCACGTCTGATTTTGACATTAATAGGATTAAAAATCAAGATATTTCATGCAAATATAATATGCACAAACGGCAGAACAATATCTGAGGTGTGTTATAGGCTTATTATTTCTCAAATTCCTCGATAATCTTAGATTTCTATACTTTTTCTGCTGAGAAGTCACGGCCAAAATCGGTTAAGATCAATGGAAGTGGTAAAATATTTTCTCTCTAATAAATTCCCCCCCCCTGCCACCACTTAACATCGTTTGGGGATCGTTCACAAGGAACAGTTGAGAAGAGAACACCGGTTTGGCTTCGTAGTTCTTTCATGTGAACTTATTTAAAATCACTAAACTAAGCTGCAGTGCTCTGTGGCGTAGTTAGCGTGGTTAGCGTGCTGGACAATTCACATTATATTTTCACGTTCGCGCCGACCTACCGGAGTCGTTTTTTCTTTTTTTTTCCTAAACAACTGGAATGGACTTTTCTTGGTGGCCGAACTATTAACGTTGCAGATGTTTTTTTTTTGTTTTTTTTTTCACACTTTATTTTCCTACTTTTACTCATGACTCTGGGTTTGATCCTTCCTACTTACCTACCATAACATTTTTTAAAACTCCCCCCCCCGTCCCGGAAACAAACACTCGGGCAACGCCGGGTACCCCCGCTAGTAGTGAATAAAGATCATTTAATACTGGAGATATTCATAATCATGCCCTATTTCCAAAAGAGGAGAGATATAACATATGAGAAATATTTGGAATCATGTCTTCCTTTGCTGTTATTTCAGATCATTTGAAACTGTAGCAAATAGTTTTAGTCTCCTCTCAAAGGTTAGAGGTTTTGGTGAAGTATCAGATATTTTGTAATTCATATGCAAAACTAGGATAACAAATAACTATGATTGAAACATTTTATGGCTGTAAAAAAGTGCCAAAAATAAGCCTTCGATGATGAATGGTCCCCTTAAGTTTCAACCTTAAGGGCAAATATCACATAACCCACTACACAATTCAGATAATTACCTTTGCAATGACCCTTTATTTGTTGAATTCTGATCAATAGTCACTGATATTTGGAACTTATAAAATTGCCCCCCAAAGTGGTATAACCATATATATATACATATATATATATATATATATATATATATATATATATATATATATATATATATATATATATATATATATATATATATATATGGATATATCTATACTGGTAGCGAAAGTGAATATTGAAATGCTCATATCTTTGGTTTTATAGGACGAAACTACATGACAATTTTCTGGCTTTTTGAGTATTATACTAATCTATGATTAAAATTTTATGACAATTAGTAAAAAACAAAATATATTTTAAAACCAATAAAATGTCAAAAGTTTCCTACATTTGTATATATAATGTTTTGCAGGCCAGCTTCAGTTTTGCTGCTTCGGTATATATATATATAATTAAAAATGAAACGTTGATGAACATATAACTTGGCTTGTTCCTTTTTATTTCTCTATTTCTTCGGGGTACTATTTCCATTATTCTCACCATCTGTGTGTGTCTGTGTGTGTGTGTGTGTGTGTGTGTGTGCGCGCGCGCGTGTGTGTGTGGATAGAACCTGGTTTTTATTTCTTTCTCAACTACACGACAACATTCCCTCTTGAATAATATGAAAACAAATTGCTTTGACAAATAAATTTTATTTTCAAAAGATCCTGGCTTGAGCTAGTTGCCTGTCTAGGCGCACTGATGAGCTGTGAAACTGCGAAACAGTACTGTATGTGGATGACTATATATATATATATATATATATATATATTTATTAACGTAAACAAAATCTCAGGAATGAAGCGTAGTAAAAACAAAGGTATATAAGAATTTTAATTGGTTATACAGATATAAATTAATGAATATGTTACTTTTTTATATATATGTTGGATGATTTAGTGGATAACCACTAAATCACCCCAAATATTTTAAAACAGTTGAAAATTTTGTTAAAAATATAAAATATTTTCGCAGAAACAGAAAAAGAGAGATAAACTGAATGAATTTAACTAGAGTAATTAATTTATGATACGTCTCTCCTAAATATGTACAGTGAATTTTTTTTAACCACCAAAAATTATATATATATATATATATATATATATATATATATATATATATGTATGTATATATATATATATATATATATATATATATATATATATATATTAATAGTAATGTTTATCTATAAATTATTTCTAAATTTTGAATTTCAATTTCTAAATTTCAAAATATTGATATTTGATATTTACGTTCTTACCGTTTATCGCTCTATTTTGCTTTTGATTTCTTCCGGCATCGTAGTGGTAAATAATGAACAGTTTTCACATTTTAAAACATTAAAATAAATTGTTGTACATTTTAAAATATTAAAAGAGATCAATAATAATTTAAATTTTGAAATTATTTTCAATCAATAATTATTTAAATTTAAAAATAATTTTCGTATCCTATACAGCATGAATTAAAATAACTTTTATGGTTTTGATTTAAAATAATATTGATAAAATATTCGAATGACGAAACAATTTTAAACACATCAAAGTGTGCGATCAAGTTATAATCAGTTCAAAGTGAAGGTAGTCTGGAGGCTAAAAGTCCAATCCGCACTACTGGCGATACGAAATGTATATTTAAGAGTTAACGAAGATTTCTCCCTGTTCATAGTCGGTGAACAGAAAGTAATTTATCCCTGTGGATTAAATAAAGTGTTCAAATTCCAGACTTTGACATAGAAATTTTCAAGGTCGCCAAATGTACATGAAGAAGATTTAGAGGCCACATAGTGTTAGAATAAACGTTGTGAGAATAACAATCAAGATGATCTCATTTACGAATCCTCTCTAAAAAAAATTCAAACAAATTTTATCGAAGAATATAATTTTATAACTATTTGTGTTGTGTTTAGCCAGAACGTAAAATTACTGTGTTTAGCCAGAACGTAAAATTACTGTGTTTAGCCAGAACGTAACATTACACGTTGATCTATTCATTACAGGATGGCGTAGAAGGAAAATGGCACATGGTCTTTGAATAAAATGCAGGAAAATTATAAATTTCTGGAGTTTACAAGTTCATTTCTAGAACTAAAAAATGAGACATACTCGTGCAAAAATACAACACTAACAACAAGGAAGTGATGGTGGCTCATTGGTTAATGACACCGTCAATTTCCTTCGCTGTTCGTCTGACATCATCGATGTGCCAAGTTCATAACCAGTCTGTTCCACAGAAAGACTTTCACATTTAAACATTTGCAACCTTCACGTGGTCCCTCTCGACAGTACCCGATATCCTTCTAGAAAGAATTCTTAACGGAATAATCTCGAGGAAACCAATGCCAACAAAATCATCATGAATGATGCTCAACACCAAACAAACATAAATAACAGAACTTCACTATACATATTTTCTAACAGAAAACGGTATCACACGCGCACACACGCACACGCATATATATATATATATATATATATATATATATAGATATATATATAGATATAGATATAGATATGTATATAGATATATATATATATATGTAGGTATATGTAATTATATATATACATGCACACACACAAACACACACACACATATATATATATATATATATATATATATATATATATATAATGCCTACGAGGCACTATCTCTGAGTGTATACGATATCTCTGTACAGGGGTTTGTTAGGACAACCTGACATGATGATAGTTTTCCCTATAAGTAAACTCTGAACAAATATTACATGTCAGTATTTTCACATAATCGCTGCATTAGATTACGTGTATTAGAGAGAAAACATTTTAAATTTCATTTTTCTAGCCGATGGAAGATATATATATCTTCTCTTTTTATTGTAATTATCGCTGAACCGAGAGAACTTACAGAAAAAAGAGAGGCCGAACCTGTAAAGTATAGAAGCAGAGAATAATGGATACTAACGAAATAATCGAAAACCAAAATATGACTTGCAAAGCTTACAAGTCAATATTTAAATTGATCTTGGTAAACATCGTGTTGTCGGAAAAACTGTTTTGTCGGAAGACATTTTACTAATTAACTCGAGAGACGAAATTTGCCAATGCGAACTGAAGGTCGAGTGGAAGATCGAATTTGTCAATAAAAAGGGCTTTGGATCGAGCAGCGAAGGAAATTGACAATATCTCCAGAGTTGTGGACGTGTCTTTTCAATACGATGAAGCGAGACTAACAAATACGCCCAGGATGACAAACTAAAATAACGAAATCTGCCGAAGAAATCCTACATAAAAGAGAACAAACTGTAAGTCCCCCCTAGCTCCCTCTTTCTATATCTCTCTCACTCACCGTCTCTCTCTGCGGTGAATTAATGTTTCTTTTTTGTTTTACCGTTTTGTTGTCTATTGATATATTTTCCGCTCGACATTTTTAGACATTATCGTATGCTTCTTTTTTTTTTGTCTAACCTCACTCTCTTTTCTTTCCTTTCCCCCCTCCTCCTCCCATAGTTCATTTTTGTAATAAAATTGGTTTAAACTTTAATATCCGTGTTTGCGTTTCTTGCTTCCACTGTGCCGTTCGTTCGTCCATTCCATATTTTGCAAGTTTTTTGAAAGAGCCTTCCCATCCCCTCTTGTTCGGCGAAATATATCGAACCGAGAGGACCTTTTCCTTTCCTTTTTTCCTTATTTTTTTTTGTTACATGAGCGCCTTTACGTTGTCCCAATATGAGGCGTGATCGTAACAGTATATATCATCGAAAACTAAACTGACATCGTAGTTATTCATTAGAAAGCCTAGACCATTTTCATTAAATAAGATGCATTCGTTTAATTCATTAATAAAGATGCATTATTATTTTTTTCTGGAAATTATTCCAGACAAGGCATGAAATGAGCTAACAAGAACGACAGATGATTATCGCAAATATACGAGATTGCTATTGACCTTATTTGTGAAAAGACAAAGACCATACGTTAGGGGGCACACGTTTAACAGAAGGAGAACTCTACAAGCCTGCCGTTTTTTTTTTTGCAAAGAAGCTACTGGAATGGGGAACTGAATTACGACGATATATTAAAACAGCGAATTGATGGCGAGTCCAACAAACTAAAACAAACGATTCCAACAAGCTAAAACAAACGAGTCCAACAAGCTAAAACAAAGGAAGCACGAAATAGATCAAAACAATTCCGAAGAACACGTGCTATATTATTTATTAAACAGTCTGAGAAAGCAACATTACGTCTGTGAAAACGAGTTGCAAAGAAGAATAAATGGCGAGGGCCAATCAAATTATAGATAAAGTATTGAACTTCATCAAAAACCCTCAAATGGCACAGAAATGCACGAACCCAAAAATGGCAACAGCGCCACATACATTGTCTCATAGCAGATTTGTAGAGATAAAGAATAGTCTCAGGTGTGAGAAAGTGTTTGGAGCACAATAGCGAGAACCAACTTTACGAGAAAAATGTATAATTAAAAAAGTGAGTGGCGAAAAAGTATATGGGCGCGCGAGAGATAGGAAGTATAAATTAATATGCAATTCTCTTTCACTCGCAAGCATTTCAGACCTTAGGCAGTTTTCTGAGCCTGTTTATGAAATTTGTAATGCTATTCGAAAGTATATTGTGGCAAAATGATGAAACTCTCTTTTATGGGGTCTGAGAGCGTCTGAATGAATCAACCTTGGGCCAGGCTTGTTCTGTACTCGTGGGGAGATGGACAGATACGGGAAAACGTAGATAATCCGAAATGTCGAGCCTGCCAACTCCACAATTTGACACTTGACGTGTGCGATTTGAGATTGATTATGTGATTAGATAGAAAGTTGTTTATAAAACCGAACCTGTTATGTATGCATGTTTTTCTTTCTTTCTCTCTGTCTCTCTACTTTTCTATTTTCCATAACCACTCCCTGGATCTCTCTTGCAACGAGAAAAGAAGTGTATTGCTTTAAACAGTTGAAAGCTGGATTCTGTCAGCGATGGATGATACAAGTTTGGCTACGAAACCTTTGAGGACGCACGCGTCAGGTCAATGTAAATATGCTCCTTCAATGTTGAAAAAAATCCATATTTTTATTAAAAAAAGATGCCTTGTTCGTTTATTCTATACAGCGTTCAATTTATTATACAAGCGTTAATGTTCAGCAACAGAGAAGCAGTCCTTCTCATTTAATGCCGACGATGGTTTCTGTCCGTAACGACGCAGAGAAGACACGACAACTAGACCCACACAAACCGACGCCATATCGATCAGTTTGATCGTGTCAAACACCCGGGGCTCCCAGGATGGAATAACAGTTTCAATAAACGTCCCCACGATAAACCAAGTAACTCTCCCCGCCAAACGTTCGTGCCATATCTGTATTGGTACTAGGGTTGTACTCGTCCTCTTCGAACTTAACATCGTCGTTTATCATATACTCCTCAGAATAGTTCATTGTGCAAGGAAGAGGATGCTAGTCCTTTCTCCACAGCAATGAATATTTTTGTGGTTTCACTATTTAACGTGGTGTTGCTGTTATATTTATAGAAATTGACTTAATTATCCGCGCTAGAAATATAGAAAAACACATAACACGAATCCAAGAGAACTGCAACTGCCGGGTAAATGCACGAGAAGGGCCCCATAATCTGACACTCTTTCATCCGCAGTAGAAAAAGTTTGTGAATCAGCATCATAAACATGACCCAGCAAACCCTAAGTTCGGGTTATTACAACACCTCTTGCAAAAAAGGAAGAGAATAATGCATATAAAAATCAATTTACTCTCTTCTCATTTTAATTTGAAGCCTTTACCCCTTACAAAAGTAAATAAATAAATATAAATAAAAAACAAATAAAAATATTGTCCTTTTCTGAGCAATCAAAAAAAATGCACAATACATTGTTCAGCAAAACAAAACTAGACAAAAAAAAGTTTTTTTTGTTCGTCGAATGTCCTGATTGTCAAGACTTGAGAGTCTTTGTAAATACTAAAAATATTTGGAAATCTATTCTGCATATTATTGTAATATGTAATATTATTGAATATGTAAAAATGCATTCCATTTTGAATGTTGAGCTTTCGGCAATTATCTTTGAAATAAAACCGAAATTTTAAACCAAGGTATTGATGCGATTGAAATGTCTGCTCGCATCCGTCGTGTGTAAGCTACATAAGACAATGCCTATTAGAATATGACTTGTATTTCTTCACGTTTCTATTGTATTTGCCGAAGACTTTCAGATTGTTCTAATTCTTTTATAATTAAAGCTAGTTTCCCGCTCCGTGTATATGACATTTAAATGAGGAACACAATGCGAACTGGTTAAACAATAAAATAAGGCCTTTATTTATTAAGCGTTAATCTAGACTAACAATAGACTTAAATCAATTACGGGGGAGAATTTCCCAAGAAAAGACTTTGATTGGCGTTTAGAAATAGAATTAAATTGATGGAATCCGTTTCCAAATGATTCAAATTGAATAGCTTTGTTTTCGTTATATTTCAGCAACAGAGAAAGTTCCATGTATGTGCGTGTGTATACACGTGTGTACGTGTTTGCACATGCGTGCGTGTTTGTGTCTTTATTTGACTGAAGGAGTATTCCATAAGTTTATATATCATACGCGTCAAACAATACTAGATTTGAATTTCTATTTATCAAGACAAAACTGAACCATGGATGAAGCGTTTATGTTCTTTAAAATCTTGGCTTTTTCATTTAAAACACATTTTCTAGTTTGTTCTCCATTGGTCAAAACAATAAAGGGTGTAACCTTAAAGTGTATCTTGTGGGAAATGTGGAGTACTTCTTAGCTAACATTACTCCCTGGTACACTCTGACACAAAGTGGTAGTACAAGGTCCCGATATGACTTGAATATAATTTGTCCCCTAAACTTTCTTGGACACCACCTGTATCGCTCGTCATCATATGAAATCCATATTTTTCAGCCTTTCTTAAATTATAGTCTGCTTATTCTATTTTCTAACCCTATCAATTACTCAAGCTCTCATCATCCTGGCTATGATTTATTGGCTATAATGCTGCATCTCGTAAAGTCGGTTCTCTCTAACAATTCACACACTTCTTCACACCTATCTCGGCAAATATGCTACCAGAGCATGTATAGAATTTGAGATGGTCAATCTCTGTCAGATTTGTCCGATGTCTCGGCGGGGTGCAGAAACGTATTTCTAGTTTGCATGGCTGTACCTTTCTGCTTCTCGACATATCTTTTTCATAGACGTGATGCTGCTAGTCTTTTTATAAATACTATTATGGCAAGTGTTCTTCAGAATTGAGTAATATATTCCGTACGTTCATTGTTACTGTCTTTATCCTACTTATAAGTTATGATATTTCAAGATTAACACCAACAGACATCTCGTATATTGCCATAATACTATTTCGTTATAGTGGCTTCATGCAGTGTCTGAAGCGATCTCAATAAAAATGGGGGCGTTGGGAAAAATGGAACCACCCTCTACTTTACACCGCTTCTTTGTTTTCCTCTGATCCTGACTGTTAATACCTGTTGAGGCCTCATTCGTGTGTTCAATAGAAAGTATCGTGTAGACTATTTATTTGCAAAAGATATACGTATATAATAAATATATCTATTAACTATTCACATATAACACAATATATACACCTATATAATAAATATATCTATTAACTATTCACATATAACACAACATATACACCCATATAATAAATGTATCGATTAACTATTCACATATAACACAACATATACACCTATATAATAAATTTATCTATTAACTATTCACATAGAACACAACATATGCACCTATATAATAAATGTATCTATTAACTATTCACATATGACACAACATATACATCTATATAATGAATGTATCTATTGACTATTCATATATGACACAACATATACACCTATATAATAAATGTATCTATTAACTATTCATATATAACACAACATATACACCTATATAATAAATGTATCTATTAACTATTCACATAGAACACAACATATACATCTATATAATAAATGTATCTATTAACTATTCACATATAACACAACATATACACCTATATAATAAATGTATCTATTAACTATTCACATATGACACAATATATACACCTATATAATAAATGTATCGATTAACTATTCACATAGAACACAACATATACACCTATATAATAAATGTATCGATTAACTATTCACATATAACACAACATATACACCTATATAATGTATCTATTAACTATTCACATATAACACTACATATACACCTATAGATTGAATGTATCTATTAACTATTCACATATAACACAACATATACACCTATATAACAAATCAGTTTCTTAACTAATCACATATAAAACAACAAATTCATTAATAACTATTCGCATATACACCTAACATATCGATCTGTCAATTTGTTGCATACGAAACGATTTCTACATAAAATGACGTAATAACAGTAAACACAGTGGCAGAAACACAAGAACAAACCAACTAAAAGTTAAAAGCATTTTCAACATTTTCTCTTGATATATTTTTATTTAATGCGTGTTTTTTTATAAGAAATCATTTTGGTTTGGATTATTTGATGCTCAAAACAAACCTCCTAAAATAAACGATGTAATGTATACGATTAATTAAACACGTTGTTATTCTACCCTTCGCTAGAGGGTGCTGTATTAATACAACAATAATATAAATATCATATTATATTAAGGTATTCTATAATTCGGCGTCCTTGATTTCATAATCACAATGGTATGCCAACCACGGTCACCTAATATCATGCAAAATGGCACCGTTTTATATATAATATTATTAGATGTTTTACTCCAATCTGTCTAGGACACAAATCAAATCGAGTTAGATCTGGTAAGTATGCGTTGTATTAAACTTAGGTTTGGCTTTTCTTTTAAAATTCACACCTCTTCTACGTCGAAATTAACGAGACTGATTTCAAACATCTTCAACAAATCTACATGTAAAGTAATTTAAAGTTTACTAAGCTAAACAAACATTCTGAGGGCAGATACTTTCAATTGCTATCAGTCCATTTTAAATTAAGATTGGATAATCCCAAATTTGTTTTTACTAAATTCTATTAAAAACACAACTCGTGTATATAAATTTTTATAATTAAATGATGAGTGATAAACTAACTGGGCGTTTTCGAAATATCTAAAATTGTGACTTGTGTAATAAAATATTTATGGTTATTTTCCTATGTAAGAAAGAAATAGAGTTTTTAATTCTTTATAATAATGATTTTTATAAAAGTTATATATTGCAGCAAATTTCACAGAAATTCATAAAGTAAATATTTCTTGAATTTCTAACAAACGTGTTGCAGGCTACTATTTTATAAGCATTTGTTTTCATTTTAATTCGAATTTAAAGTTGAGCATAAGTCCATAATATATTATTCAGATCCGTTCTGTTCAACAGTTATACATCTGACACAAGTCTATTAGTTATGGAACGTTTTGACACGTCTCATTGGAAGAAACTGGGTGCATATATATATATATATATATATATATATATATATATATATATATATATATATATATATTAGAAAATTTTATTTTTAAACTTTGACCCCTTAACATTTATTGTTTTGGGCTCAAATCAAGTTAAAATGTTTGACACATGTCCAAGTAAAGAACATCTAAAATTTCAAGTGTTTAGACCCAAAATTGGCGGAGTTTGGTAGAATCTGCAATGGTCAACTCTTTCAACCTTGACCTCTTGGCAGCGAAACATTCGCTCAAAAACTGATTTAAAAAACTTGCTGCATGTCTGAATACCATTTATGTACAATTTCAAATGTTTAGACTCAAAATTGGCTTAATAGTTTGCTAGAGACCGAAAATGTAAACTATTTTGAATTTTGACTCCTTGGCAACCAAATTTTCGGCCAAAAATCGATTTAAACGCTTGCCCTATGTCTGGATACACTTTATGTAAAATTTTAAATATTAAGACCAAAAATTGGCGGAGTAATTTGGTAGAGAACGCAGAACTCAATTTTTGTAAAACTTTGACCCCGATTTTGACCCCTTAACATTTATTGTTTTGAGCTCAAATAAAATTAAAAAGTTAGATCTATACCCAAAGAACTTATATCTAAAATATCAAGTGTTTGGCCCCAAAATTGGCGGAGGAGTGTGGTAGAGTTCTCAAAGGTCAACTCATTGAACCATGACCTCTTACGAGCCAAATTTCTGGCCGAAAACCAATCAAGAAGATTTTTCCAAATGGCAATGCACCTTATGTAAAATCTTGAGACTGAAAATCGACAGAGTTATTATGTAGGGATATGTACACAGATAGCAGACAGACAGACACACACACACACAGACATTTTCACTTATATATATATATATATTAGAAAATTTTTCCGAAAAATTTAACATATAAAAATCTTTAACCAGTGGCAATGTACATTTATTAATCCAGGTAAATCGACTCAAATATTAAGCAACATGATTAACATTTCTGTGATGGAGCATTCATATATACTTGCAAAAACTAAAACAACTAGGAAAAAGCTTACATCATATTTTTATTTTTTCGAATGTTACAATTGTTTTGACATCAACTAGACAATTTTAAATCTTATATCTTATATCTAAAAGAATATCAGGGTTATCCCAAAACGAACATTTATTTAACAAAAATAAAACTTATTACAATGGAGCGTTAAATAGATCTGGTTTCAATGGAAACTAAAATATATAGAGGAGATTAATGATAAAAATAACAGGATAAATCATACAATTTTATATAACATAGCAATGTGAAAAAGGAGTAGCGTGAAGAACGAAAAATGCTTAAAAATAGAAATATGGACAAAAGTCAGTAACAATACGGAAACACATAGGAGTAACAATCAAATTAAAAATAAGAGAAATAGGCGAAAGAAACAAGTTTGGTTTAACCACCACATTCAGTGAGCATATTCTAAATAATATCCCTAGAGAATTTTATAAAATAATTTAGAAAAACATTCTACCTGAAAACAAACTAAGTAAAATAATTACAATAAATAACGTCAAACTATCTTTCTCGATCGCGGCAAACCCCGCAAACACTATAATAGGCTCTAACAATAGAAAAATGCACACACTGCTAAATAAAAATAGAAATGAAGCAGGTGAAATATATTCTGAGAGAAAAGTCAATTGTAGGGTACCGAACGAATGCCCATTGGGGGGAAATTGCTTGATTTCAGCAGTTGTATACAAATTTGAGGTTAAGATGGATAACAGTAGAAAAGTATACCTGGGTGGGTATGGATTGCATGTTCAAGGACATATTCAGTAACCACACAGTATCATTTAAAACTGAGAACGAACCTAACAGTGATAGAAACATTAATGTAAATGAGAATAGAATGAAAATAATTATTAAAAACAACAACAACAACAACAACAACAAAAAAGAACACAACTGCATTAGGTGATTGAATCAGACAACTACGTATAAATAATAAAGAATTCGAAATAAAATGGTCAATAGTGGATAAGGGTAGGAGATGTCAACCTAGTAAATCCAAAATGTGTAACCTATGCTTACTTGAAGCTTATTACATAGTGAATTCTAAAGAAGAAATTTTAAACAAAAAAATTGGAAACCATACAAAGTTGTCTCCACAGAAATACATTCATACTATCGCGACTAAAACCTGAAATAATAAAATAGTAGGTATTATCACTAGACACTAGGTGGTTTAGAAGGTTTCTTGTAATTATTAAATGAAACGAGCCTAGTCTTGGCAGCATTGAACGTTACCATCTATTTTTGTTCTCATTCCACTACAGACTGAAGGTCTTCCTTTAGGGATTCCGCCATTGCCTTGGATATGTGTTCATTTATTTTCCCCTTGTGCCTGTTATAGAGCGTGGTGTCATCAGCAAATATGCCCATCTCAGACACAATTTTAGCAGGAAGATCATTTATGAATATCAAGAATAATAAAGGTTCAAATATCGACCCGGAGACGCACCCAAATTTATATTATATTGTTTAGACGTACGACTACCGAGAACAACCTGGATTCTTCTCTGATTTTAGACGGATTTAATTATGTTAAGTATTCATTCGAATCTATCTCTTTACAACCCTTCCTTTTCATAACCTATCATACTTTCATAAATCAGAATCCATTTTTTGTAGGCTGTTTTTGAACCCAGTCAACGACGTGTACTTTTGCTAGTTGAACCCAGTCAACGACAGCTACTTTTGCTAGTATATATATATATATATATATATATATATGCTAGCAAAAGTACCCGTCGTTGACTGGCTTCAAAAACAGCCTACAGAAAATGGACTCTAATTTATGAAAATATGATAGGTTATGAAAAGGAAGGGTTGTAAATTTGGGTTGAATTTGGGGGTATCAAAACCAAAGCAAAATATGAGGAAAGTAAAAATAAAATAGATAAACCCCATAATTTATTATACCATATCTGTTCACACTGAAACACTTATCACAATATTTTGTGGATCTATATTAAAAAAAACCTTGTTAAACTTTGTGACATATTTCCATTCTATGGAGGTCAGGTGCGAACGAACACCCCATAATTTTATTATACCATATTTATTCAAACTGAAACATAATTATCAAAGTATTCTTACGCAGATAGATATGAAGTCTTTATTAAAGTTTGTGCCTATTTCCATTCTACGGAGTCCAGGCGCGAAGGCAGACTCCACAATTTTATTATACCATCCCTATTTAAGTTAAAACATACTTATCAAAGTATTATTATGTACATCTATATCAAAAACACTTGTAAACGTTTTATTTTAATTTTAAATTTTTTTATTTCCATACTTTGTGGACCAGGCGCGAACGCAGACCTCACAATTTTAATGAACCACCGTTCTTCCAGATCAAACATACCCGTTCCTGTGTCTCGATAAATCTTCTATCATTATATGTAATCAGTTTTATAAAATAGTCACCCATATAGGAGCCTATTCGTGACCACACACACACACACACACACACACACACACACACACACACACACACACACACATTCAGCTTTATTATATATATATATATATATATATATATATATATATATATATATTGCACTTATATTTACTCTCTATCGCCCCCACAACAGCGAAGTTACTATCTTTAAAAACATATTTGAGAAAATTGACCATGTCAATTCTGCCTATATTTCAGCTAACATTTACGTATGAGGAGACGTCAATGTTCACAATGTTAAATGGTTAACCCAATTAAACAAGACCGATGATGAAGGGAGGTTTTGTCACGATTTCTCCATTGTTATGACCTCACTCAGATTGTTCACGAACCCACCCGTGTACCCAACTCTGACGGCCAGTATGCAAGTCTCCTAGACCTTTTTTCACACAACTTGCCCTGAACTATATTCCTTTCCGTTCTGTCTCGACTTGGATCTTCCGACCACTCTGTTGTATTAATTAAGATGAAAATGAAACGTAAAAAGTCTTCAGACGTGCCTCTCCATCGTACAATATATCGATATTCTATGGCAGACTGGGATAGCTTCCGTACATTTATATCAGATCTACCTTTGCGTTCCATGTTTGAAAAGGATGTGTCCTCTATAGTATCAGATCTGACAGAAGGCTTAATTGTAGGAATTGACCGTTTCATACCCTCAAAAAAGGTACAGCTAAAACCTAACAGCCAGCCATGGTTCTCTCCAGAATGCTGCTGCCATTGCGCACAGAAATCACTTTTTCCATGGCTTCAAACGTAATAGATGTACTGAGACAAAACCTGCTTTCAGAACTGCCAGCAACCATTGTAAAAAAGTAATATAGAAAGCAATAGAGTTTTATGCTCAGTCCGTCAAGTCCAAAGTAGCTGAACAGCGGCTTGGTTCCCACCGGTTTTAGCAAATAGCAAATAGAATCCTGAACAGAAACGTGTGTTCTGTCCCAACTATCATCAATGGACCCGAGGTAATCTCGTCAGCATCAGACAAAGCCAAACTCTTTGCCAAGAACTTTGCATCTAGTTCTCCCCTTTGCGACTGCGGCCACCAACCCCCAATATTTCCTCCTGTATCAGAAAACACGCTATGTGATATACAAATATCTGTACGTGATGTTGCCAAGCTAATCAAAAACCTTGATTCCAGTAAAGCAACCGGTACTCAAAAACTTCAACCAGAACTAGCGCCCATACTTACAAAACTGTTTAAAGGTTGTCTTAACGAGAATTGCTTCCCATCACCATGAAAAATCTCATCAGTTTTCCCTGTATTTAAGCATTCAGGTGATCGGTCATCTCTCTCTCTCTCTCTCAGTACAGCCCAATAAATCTCCTGTGCGTTATGAGTAAGTTGCTGGGATCTGTGTTAAATAGAGAAGTAATCAACTATCACAGCAAAAATAACCTTCTTAGTGACACACAATATGGTTTCCGTTCTGCCAGATGTACATCAGATGTGTTTATAGTTATATCTTATAGGATTAGCGAATCTCTCGACGGAGGCAACCTTTCTAGAGTTATTGCTTTGATAGGGTATGGCATAAAGGTTTACTTCACAAGATCTCCAGCTATGGTATATCCGGAAATGCCTTCTCAATTATTGAATCATTTCTCTTTGATAGGTTTATAAGAGTAGTAGTTGATGGGCAAAATTCAGAAGCTCAAAGTATTAATGCTGGAGTCCAGAAGTGTTCCATCTTGGGTTCAACTCTCTTCCTGATTTTTCTTTAATGATCTTCCAAATCACATCTTTACATCATTCATAGACATTTATGCTGATGACACTACCATCTATGGTAGCACATCTAAGACCGTAAACGACCAAGTTCTCTCCGATTCTTTCTCCTCTGATCTTGAGCACGTGGTACAATGGGGAAAGGAGTGGCTGGTTACTTTTAATGCATCTAAAACCAAGCTTCTATCTTTACATCATCAACACTCTGATCCCCATCTGGCATCAATTGAAATGAATGGCTCTCGTCTTGGGGAAGCATCATGTTTTGACAAGCTTCTGGGCTTAACCTTTACTTCTGATCTGAAATGAAACACGTACATCAAATCTGTTGCCAAAGCCGCTGGAAAAATGGTGGGATCCTTCTATCAATCCAGTAGATATCTCACTGTTGATGCAATTCTTTATTTATATAAGAGCAAAGTTTGTCCAAGGATGGAATACTATTGCCACATCTGGGCAGGAGCTGCTAGAAAGAACTTATCCTGCCTTGATAGAGTTAAAATAGACTTCGTAGCCTCATAGGAGATGTCCTTTTTTCTTCCCTGCGACCTCTATCTCACACAAGAGACGTAGAGAGTTTGTCTTTGATTTATCGTCATTTTCATGGCAAGTGCTTGACTGAGCTTCAATCTATGGTATCCCCTCGCCAAACTTTGACAAGAAACACTCGTCTAGCTGAAAACACTATCAATAATCCCCCCAGTCTTTATCTGTGCCTAAACCTAAACGTAGATTCCATGAACAAAGCTTCTTTCTTAGAACTGCACGCCTGTGCAACTGTCTTCCGTTTTCCTTCTTTCCAGCTGACTACAATATGGTTGTCTTCAAGTCCAATGTAAACAAATTTTTTGATAAATCGTTCCACCTAAGTTTACAAATTTACTGAATTTCCATTACTGACAATTACTATATTGCCCAATTGAATACTGTACACTCTTACCCTCGAGTGGCTCCTGGGCCTTGATAAGTGGTGATGCCTATGTAACAAAATATATATATATAATAAGGGTTTGTAGCCTTGTGTCTTGATTGTTAGGTACATAACACTTAAAATATACCCCCTTCCCATGTTAAGAATAGTAACGTTAATGTTTCAGCACGGTACGTATCCTACATTAATACCCCAAAAACAAATGGCATCATTAAAAAAAAACCAATCAAAAACGGAAGTAAAACAATCTCCAAGTACGTTAGAAATGAATACAAAGAAAAAACATTTATTACTAAAATTAAATCATTCTTATATGAATGGCCTTTCATAGCTGTGTATTTTCCCTTTAAATCGTCTTTTTGTTTTGTTTAAATTACTGTTAAAACATTTCCTTTTATCAAATGTGATTTTTAATTCACGATTAAATCAACTGGTGCTTTTATTTTAAATGAAATAAAATGCACCCACTCAATTAATAATTTATTATTATTGACTAATGCAATTTCGTAAAAACTTTAGGTAAAATGTTTATATATTCTTGACTCACTCCTAAACTAATTAAACGGTCATTATGAATTTTGAGACACAGAATCAATAATATGGACTATATTTAGTTTAATTTAGTTTCATGCAAAGGAAAAAAGTCATAAAATTAGTAATGCAAGAACTGTCCCCCTTGTTACCACCACAACTTAAATAATGTTAAAATAACATTAACCACAACTCTCCCAATTGGAGTATTTTTCATAGTTGTTTTGATGTAACTGACCATTATTCCCACATTTGGGTGGATTTTGAGCAAGGATTCGTCAATATTTAATATATTTGCAATAAATAACTAAACAAATGACATTCTATAGCATTTTCGTCCTCAAACCAATCTGACCAAATCTTATACACTTTTCTGCATTCATATAAGCTCATGCAAAGTTATTAGAAAACTAACGAACTAATTCTGAAATAAAAAATAAACAAACTAAAAAAAAAATAAAATAAAATAAAAAATAACAGACAAGCAAAAAGTGACCAAACATAAGTCTTTTCCGATTATCACCGTGGACAAAATATGGCTAGTTCCAGTGTAACGAATCGTTGCAATTTGTCATCATCAGATGAGAATGTGATTGCTTTGGCGAACTGAAATTATCAAAAGCTCCGAGGCAAAAATTGAAATTATCAAACAAAGAAATATAATTGCACGAACACGAGAATAATTAGTAACGAAAGTTAATTAATTTGACTAAAAAGGCGGAGGGATAATTAAATAAACAGACACATAACGGATGCACAGCAGTGAGAGATGGTGCAGGTATTGATATTATCTAGAATTGAATTGCATCACCTTCGTCAGATGGGCATGTCTAGTTTGTGAGCGGATAGTAAACACACACACACACACACACACACACACACACACACACACACACACACGCGCGCGCTTGATGTACACGCGAATAGACACATCCTTTACGCACGTGTCCTTTGCTTACCTGTAGGAGAATTGTTAGTCGATACTTCACCGTAAAGGATTTTCTACAGAAACCATCTATCCGCTGTGTGTATTGGTTCCTGGCGGCAAATCCTATGCAAGATAGAGATTAAAGAAGAAATGGGTTCAAATATAATGGTTTCTTTCTTTTCCGTTTAGATATAATGATTACGCCTCGCCACTGTCACCCACTTCATCAAGCGAGGCTACAATTATCTTATCAGACTCACAGATCTGCATCGATATCTTTCCTTTACTATTGAACTAATATTAACCAATCATGAGTGTTAATTTCATTAACTCAGATTTCAATGATGGCTATGCAGTATGGCGACTAGTTCTCTAATATAGATTCTCACATCAATTGACGCCTGCAAACATCCTCTGTCTTATCTCATCCGCCATCTTATATGTTGCAACTTGTAAGATCGTCCCTCTCTTCATGAGATATTCGAGAGCGTTTCTTGTACGCTCATCTAAGTGCAGTATATATTGTGGATTAAATGTGCATAAATATTTTATGTGATTGTAAAAAAAGTTCATTTTTGTGAGCACCAGTTTTTATATCAAATAAGATACTGATATTATTTGTGAACGGGTGAAAAAGAAATGGATTAAAATTAGGCTTCCTCATGTACAGGCGATATTATCCGATACTGTCACGACTTTCAAACCGGGATCGTATTGTAGTATCGGTTCTTTATTTGGTTGGTAAAAATTGAGTCTTTTTGATCTTGAGGCATTTTATTCTTCCTCTATCCAGACTGCTCAATTTGGCCAGATTCCTCCAATCGGATCTACATTGTGTCTATGTAGGCCCTCGTGGGTGAGCAAATAAAGAGAATATCGTGACATACACAGGCGTAAACCTCTTTAGCATGCAAACAAACATGCGTACGTGTTTATATACACGTTCGCAGATGCAGAACTGCGTGCGATCGAATACGGCCGTCGATAAGTTTTACGTTTAAATTATCAAAAAAATAATATCGTGCAGTATTCGTTAGTACCGGGCAATTAAAAATAATAAAGACCTGACTTTGTTTTATTTTATTTATTTCTCATTTGAAAATTGAAAAAATATAGAAATGAAATTTAAAAAATGGTAATGTGATGTTCAAAACTGAAAGCAAAAGAGTATAGGAGTTTTCATCCATGGACAACGACGAACGGATCTACCAGTCCAATATATAACAAGTGCACATAAATGATAAAATATTAAAACAAAGTAGTTCACTTGATTCACCGTAAAATTTTTACGGATCATGCTAGTATAAACCAGTGCAACAACTGATGACGTGTTTTCTTGCAATTCCATCTATCTATCTCCATCTCTTTCTCTACATATTCTTTTTTACTTATTCGACCAAAACTTGGTTGAGAAATAAATCTTTTGAACTTTGACCTCAATTTTGACCCCTTAACATTTAGTGTTTTGAGCTCAAATAAAGTTAAAAGGTTTTAACCATGTTCAAGTAACCTGCATCTAAAATTTCAAGTGTTTAGACTCAAAATTGGCGGAGGAGTTTGGTAGACTTTTCAAATGTCAAATCTTTGAATCTTTGCCCCTTGACAGCCAAATTTTTGTCCGAAAACCGATTAAAAAGATTTCCTCAAATCTCAATAACCCTTATGTCAAATACCGAGTCTATAGACTGAAAATTGACAGAGTAATTGGGTAGGGAAATGTACACAGACAGACAGACACACACACACACACAGATAGAGACAATTTCATTTTTATAGATATACTAGCATGGGTTCCCGGCGTTGCCCTGGTGTTTGAAGGTGTATTTTGAGCAAACAAAAAAGTGGTAGTAAGAAGGCAGGCTCGAAATGAATGGGGAATAAACGTGGCGTCTTTGCTGTTACGACCACCGTCAAACCGGAAGTGACGTAAGTTTTAATTAAGGCTAGACAATCGAAAGGAGATGATTTTCGAAAATATCGGCGAAAAAAGCGACCTCCCTGTAGAAAAATGCATGAAAGTGAAGATATTAATATTTTTAGCCAATTTTTCGATATTTCTCGTCTGAACGGTCGAGCTTCAAAACGATACTGATCGTGTAAAAATCCGTCGCCTCTGTCGAAAGTTTTAGGCAGACATGCAAACATACATACATACATACATACATACATACATACATACATACATAATACATACATACATACATATATTTATATATTGATAGCTCAAATTTTCGACCCAAACCGATTAAAAAGCTTGCCCTATCTCTGAATACCCTTTATGTCAAATTTCAAATGTTTAGACCAGAAATTGTCTGAGTAATTTGGTAGAGACCGAAGCGGTAAATTTTTTTTAAAACTTTGACCCCTATTATGACCCCTAAGTATTATTGTTTTGGCCTCAAACTAAGTTATTAAGTTAGATCCATGTCCAAGGAACCTATATCTAAAATTTCAAGTGTTTACACACAAAATTGTCGGAACAATTTGGTAGAGTTCTCAAAGGTCAAATCGTTGAACTTTTATCCCTTAACAACTAAATTTCTGGCTGAAAATAGATTAAAAAATTTTCCCAAATCTCAGTACCCTATACATCAAATTTCGAGTATGTAGACTGAAAATTGACAGATTTATTGTGTAGGGAAATGTACACAGACAGAAAGACACAGATAGACAGACATTTTCACTTTTATAGATATACTAGCATTTCAGCCCGACGTTGCCCGGGTGTTTTGAGGTGTGTGTTGAGCAAAAAAAAAAAAATGTTAGTAGGAAGGCAAGATCGAACCCGTACCGCGAAGGAGGAAAAGAACGGGGGAAAACGTGACATCTTTGCTGTTACGACCACCGTAAAACCGGAAGTGATGTAGGTTTCACTTAAGGCTAGACAATCGAGAAGAGAGGATGACTTACGAAAATATCGGTGAAAAAAGCAACCCCTCCTTCTAGAAAAGTGCTCAGTTGAGGATGAAGAAATAAATTCTTTTGCTCATTTTTTCCTTTTTGTCGTTTGAAAGGGCGAAGCTCCAAAACGGTACTGATCTTGTGAAAATCACCTGTGTCTGCCGAAAGTTGTCGGCAAACATCTAAACATACATACATTTATATATTGGTAGCTCAAATTTTCAAGCCAAACCGATTAAAAAGCTTGCCCTACCTCTGAATACCCTTTATGTAAAATTTCATATGTTTAGACCAGAAATTGTCTGAGTAATTTGGTAGAGACCGCAGAGGCCCATTTTTTTTAAAACTTTGCCCCCTATTATAGCCCCTTAACGTTGATTGTTTGGGGCTCAAATCAAGTTTGGTAGAGTTCTCAAAAGTCAAATCGTTGAATCTTGACCCCTTAAATCATATTCCTGGCCGAAAACGGATTACAAAAATTTTCCCAAATCTCAGTACCCTGTATATCAAATCAAATTTCGAGTTATTGTGTAGAGAAATGTACACAGAAAGATAGGTAGACAGATAGACAGACACAAAGACAGACAGACATTTTCACTTATATATGTATATATATAAAAGTTCTTAAAAATATATGACAATGTCCACGTGAGGATTCGTCAAGCTATTGCATTGAACCGAAATGGTTTCGTATTTTCACATCTTCCCATGGTACTGGGTTTGGTAGTCAGCCAATCAGATTCTTTGTTAATCACACGACGATTTACCTTAGCCAATAGGCGCGCGTTTATTGGGCAAGGGTACACGTGGCATCTTATCCCCCTGTTTATTTGTTCTTTTTGGCGGGGATCCATCCTCCGTAAGTCATAACACGGATTTCTAAATCTATCGAGAGTAGACTCAGCAAAAATTCCAGTGACGAAAATGTATTTAAGAAATTAAGCAACATCTCTAAAAAAAGTGGGCATCATAAAATCAAAATCAAATATAAACAATAGAACATCAATAGTTATATTAAGACTAAAAATAAAGGATAAAGAAATATGATTTAATATCCGCCGCTATATAACTAAATTACCAAAACCAAATTCGGTAAAATTTCCTAAATCTTCGCGAAAAACAAACGAACTACTTACACAAAATCTTTAATAAAACGACCTAAAACTGCCCTAGATTTGCTGTCAACAATGCATTTAAGCATATAATAATAAAATATTAAATAGGAACAACAAAAAGAAAATAAAAATAAATAACTAAGTGACCAACATAACAACAACAACAACAACAACAAAAATAACACAAAGAACAAAAATATGATCAGTAGAAATCGTAATGATGCAAATCGTAATAGTAATAAAAAAATGCACTGGATACGAGCAAAAATTTATAATTGTAGAACACAGGCAACGGTCCGCTACAAAATAAATGCCTAACCAAAATCTTCGTTTACAAGATCGAAATATTTGTGAAAGAAAACCCCGAAAACAAAGCTTATTAT
The DNA here is from genome assembly GCF_053919585.1 of Euprymna scolopes. Taxonomy (NCBI): domain Eukaryota; kingdom Metazoa; phylum Mollusca; class Cephalopoda; order Sepiida; family Sepiolidae; genus Euprymna; species Euprymna scolopes. Next base: position 88,788,726 of record NC_136484.1, on the reverse strand, counting down.
GTAGGAATGGCATCTCGGGAGTAGATATTAAGACAACAGAAGTACATTCGAAAAGAAGAAAAGGCCACATAAAAAATAGCTAAATCATTAGCTAACGAGTATTGGAAATCCAAAGAAAGTGAACAGTAGTGGCTGATAGTAGAACAGAAAATAGTACAGCAAGCAAGCACATGTAGAAACTTAGACGATCTGCGTAGATTATGTTTGAATGAAAATTATCCTAAACTTTAAAGAACCCCCAAATTTATTAGACTGCAAGAGTGAAATTGAAAACGTATGTACAAACAAAATAAACTTTACACTACGATAACAACACACAAACACGCTAAAACATTAATAAATAATAAAACACAACAGTAACAAAAACGATCTTCATGATTATAATAATTAATAAACTGGTATAAAAATGTAAGTGAAAACATCCAATTTGAAATCACGCCACTTTTCAACACAAAGAGAAGAGATACCGAATCTCTGCAAAAAGAACAAATAAACAGGTGGGTTAGATGCTACGTGTACCTTTGCCTTATAAACACATGCTCATTGGCTACGGTAAATGGTTGTGCGATTAACAAAGATCTGATTGGCTTCCTAGCAAAGTCAGTAGCACGGGAACATATAAAAACACAAAGCAATACAGATTCAATTCAATAGCCTGACGAATCCGCATCGGAATAAAACACGAAAATTATGTGTAGCTTAATTGCCATATTGTTTTAAACTGTACTACTTAGCTCTATTTACGTATCGAACACTGTCGTAGTAAATACTGAAAAAATATACATAAAATTTTATGTAGATAAGTAAATTAATAATAATAATAATAATAATAATAATAATAATATATTATATATAATAGTACAAGAAGGCTATAGCAATGCAGTTGAAGGATGTGACGTATAGACAAAAATGTGTGTGCATAAAAATGTAGCTGTTTAGATTTGTTATATGTAACAAGGTCACGTAATAGTTTGGTGAAAGTGTTTTGGGGCACAAACTCGATGTAACTATTTAGTTATCTATTAAGCCCGATTAAAATTTTTGAATCCTAATAAAGTAAGCTTGCAAAACCAATTAATTATACTAAAAACTGAAAAGACAAAATTCAAAATTATTTTCTCCTCGTTATATTTCCCTCTTTCTACTGTTGTCTATCTTTTCTTGCTATGGACATTAAATCTCGTAATGATATTGTCTTTTGTTTATAATGATGTACTGCAACCATTGGCAGGGATCAAACAACATAGAATTAGAGAGGGGGAAATTATAGGCCGAAAATTCGTGATATAAAAGTTACTTAGTGAGTTGATTTGTAAATTAGAGCTAATCATGGAGTATCCAAATGGACATTTGCAAAGCAGAACTCAATCCAAAAACTAAAGAATATTTTAGCATATATTTGGTGTAATATAAGAAAAGATCCTTAAAAACAGACCTTGATGAACTCAGCTTTAGTTTAGTCATAGATATTGCAAAATGTATTTTCTGCATCTAGGAGTGTGAGGAATTCACAAAAAAATAACAAAAATAAAATGTTTATAATTTTCATTTACATAAGCATAATGATAAACATTCTCACTCGTTCGATTTAATCTATAATATATTCTCTGAATATGTCATCATCTCTCGCCCCCTTGTGTAGTCCGAAAATAATCAAAATTATCTATTCTCGCGTAAAAATAAATCTAAAAAAATAATTATTTTAAAGGTCTCAATTAAACCCCCACATCATTTTTTATCAGCGTTAATTTTTATTTCTGCTAATTGTCTTTCTTATTTTGCTTTGTATATCTTTAATCGTAATTTGGTTTCTAATTTTCATATCAGATTTAATATTATTAAAGTTTTAATAATGTGTCACCAGGGACCAAGACCATGTACAATCTGAGGACAAGGGATAATGAGACAAAATAATAGTCACTCGAAAAATGAGGAAGGCTATATGAGCACTAATATATACAATGATAGTAATTGCGTCTGATTACTTGTTAGGCAGTTTAGGACAATGATTTGTTCACATTAAGTTTGAAGGCCACCAATGACAATAATAAGAAACGTTCCGCAGTAATGTTTCGAAATCCTTTCAAAGAGGTTCTGTTAATGAAAATTTGCCTAAAACTAAGCATATGAAGGGAGACAGGATAATATTTTATGCTGTGATAAGAAGACAAGATGTCTTTCAAAATGAAACCAAAGATTGGAGTTCAGCCGAGCACATTCCATGGGAATGTGCAATACCATAAATGACTTAATGTTAATAATTTGTTCTTATAAAAACAAGAGCACAGTAACTGTTCGTGAGTATGAAATGAATAAGGAGAAAATCAATGAATAAATATTCAAATAAAATGGTGTAAGATTGTAACAATAAAGATAATAATATTAACGTGCCATTTGACAATTTGGTTGTTTCCAACAAATGTTGGTAGCCACTTGTATGAATGCGTAATTATTTAGCCAGCAAATGTCGCCGATTCATATATGAGACGACATGCCCGCCCGCTGGACAATGATCGCCGATTTTCATGTTGCGCGCCGTAGATTTGTTCTTATTCGGCTTCTCTTCTCGTTCTGCCCGTGACGTCGTCTCTTACACATTGGTCATTACCGATTGGGTTTGCACTGGCTCACAAAAAAAAAAAAAAAATAAAATAAAATGACACTAGAGAAACAAAAGAAAACACAAACTCCGACACATTGTGCAAATATCAGTTACAGTCTGTGTGTATGTGACACCATCGATCTTCTACATGCTAAATCCACAGCTACATTGTCGTCTGCAATGGTTCGTGAGTTGACGTTAGCTCATGTTGATCTGCTCCGAGCCACAATTTGTGCTTCACTGTGTTCAACTCGAGACTCTTTTTAACTCAAAATTCTCCTGAAGCGTCGTAAACCCAAGACTGTCCGTATTTCATTCATAAAACGGGGTTTCGTTCCTCTTACACAAATTGATGAATAATGCTATTTTCGTTTTACTTTGTGCTCCTTAGTGAACAGCTTCCTATACCTTTGTACTGTTGATAAACATATTTCCTCGTTTTTCGTATATTTGTTTGCTTTTTTAAAATCCCTAATACTTTTTGGGAGGGCGGGGGGTGTTGATAGTATCACACACGCGCGCACCCCCTCCCCATATATATATATATATATATATATATATATATATATATATATATATATATATATATATATATATATATATATAATACTTTCTCTTGACATGAACACACATGTATGTGGTCCACTGACTCATGTCTGAATAATCGCTATATTTTAAACTTGTGACAATATCTAAGAAATGACGCGCGTGAGAAGGTTCTCTCTCGTGGTTGTCTCTAAAAATAGAGTCTGCCAATCATATCGACAATATCGGCTGGGTGGGTGGTGGGGTTAAAAAGAAAAGGAGAGAACAACATTTTTTAATTTCGCCCTTTTCTTTGTTTAATCTCTTTTTATGGAACTCGTTGGATGAGGGCGTACGTAGGGGCCTGTTCAAACAAAAATATCTTGTCGCCTGTTCACGTAGTGTGAAGGAACGACGCGTGTTATATCATCAGTTAATTATCTACGCTTCCATCCTGTTGTTTCTGTATCCTGTTTCCTGACGAACGTTGCGCTACTCACAGCGGGGAGAATATTGTTTCGCGACTCGTTCGATATTTATTTAGAATTTGCAAAAATCAAACGTGGATTGAATTAATGACACTTTCTTCTCTTGATGTCGTTCGCCATGTATACGCCGTAGAAATTCGTCGTCTTTTTTTTATTTTAACACGATGTTTTGTTGATGTATAAGCAAACGTAAAAGACACGCATGGCCACATATATACACACAGTTTATTAGTATACGAGCAGAGTAATTAGAAAGAAACTGAGAGAGGCATACATAGCGATAAATAATGGAAACAGAAAGAAGGCCCCTTTTTATTTGTTTCCCCACGAGGGTAAAGTTGGTATTTAATGTTCGGAAAGTCTAGTTCTCTAAATTGAGACAATCCTAATAGGAGCAAAACACGTGAACAACCCCGTCCGTATTCTCTTACGAATCAGAACGTCCCCCGATAACAAGCTATATGCGCATTTACCCACATCCCGAAAGAACATGGGAAGATTACCCAGTGCGACCAAATAAACACTATATTTTGACCCTAGCTCAAAAATATTCACGAAAAATAACGTCATTAAAAACGAGAGATATAGCGAAAATAAATAAACAAATAAATAAATGAAACAAGACTAAAAAAAAAAATACTATTGCATAATATAAATATTTACAAAGAATGACAAAGAATGTATCAAACACAAATTCTATGATTTTTTTATGTATTCATATTCATATTAAAAACCTGTTTTCTATGTATTAAAAAAGAAATAATAACTTTCTTATATATGGGTCGTTGAATTGCATTCATCTGCAAAAGATCTAGCTAATTTGCATATTCTTTAAAACATCCATTTTGATCAATTTCCTATTAGTTTTTTTTTTTGATGAGGGAGTCTTATGGGACGATCATCTTTAATTAACTATTACGTGTAATTATATTCATGCAGATATTCTATATGATTTATACTCCCGTAATATTTGCGTAAAAAGTTTATAGTAAACACAAACCTCTTTCTCTATATATTTATTTATGCGTATATAGGTTTGTTTAAAAAGTTTTGCATACCAAACTCATCCGTCAGTTTTTGGTCTACAGACCTGAAACTTAATATATAATAATGTAGTAGTGGTACGCGATTCATTTTCTTGTGTAACGTTTTGACTCATTACTTTATATAGGGTTCAATATATAGTAATACCAAACTCCTGAAGTTAGTTTTTGGTCTACAGACCTGAAATTTAATATATAGGGTATTCGAACTCATACAAAACTTTATGTTTGTGTTTTAGCCGGCGGAAATTAGTGCAAAAGTGTGAAAATTAAACAAATGGAATTTGATTGATGCATGTTGATAGCTCAGACATTAACGTCAAAGGAAAAAGTAAATTGTAAGCTAAAGGTTTTGGCTTCGATTCTCGGTGATGGCACGCGAGTGTTTCTTTTTTTTTACTTTTTAAATCATTACTATATATTGGGTTGAATATAATATAATAAATACGAAATCTGCATTAAGCAAAATATCACATTTAAGTGTATTTTACGACCGGGCAATGCCGGGCGGCTTGCTAGTTTATATATATATTTGCTAGTTTATATTTATATATTTATATATATATATATGCACATCTATCTATCTTTAAAAGTGAAATTGTCTGTGTGTCTGTCTGTCTGTGTACATTTCCCTACCCAACTACTCTGTCAATTTTCGGTCTACAGACTCGAGACTTGATATAAAGGGTATTGAGATTTGGGAAAATCTTTTTAATCGGTTTTCGGCCAGAAATTTGGCTGTCAAGGGGTCAAAGTTCAACGATTTGACATTTGAAAAATCAACCAAACACCTCCGTCAATTTTGGGGCCAAACACTTGAAATTTTAGATGTAGGTTACTTGGACATGGATCGAACGTTTTAATTTGATTTAAGCCCAAAACAATAAATGTTAAGGGGTCAAAATTGAGGTCAAATTTTTAAAGATTTGACCTCTCAGCCAAGTTTTTGTCTAAACATTTGAAATTTTACATAAAGTGTATTCAGACATAGGCAATGTTTTAATCGGGTTTGGCCGTAAATTTGGCTACCAAGGGGTCAAAATTCCAAAGATTTTACTTTTGCCGTCTCTAGCAAACTATTCAACAAATTTTGGGTTTAATCATGTGAAAGTTTACATAAAAGGTATTCAGACATGCAGCAAGGTTTTTAATCCGTTTTTGGGCGAAAATTTAGCTTTCAAGAGGTCAAACTTGGAAGAGTCGACCTTTGCAGACATTACCAAACTCCTCCGCCATTTTGGGTATAAACACTTGAACTTTTAGATGTAGGTTACCTAGACATGAGTCAAATTCTAATATATATATATATATATATATATATATATATATATATATATATATATATATATGTGTGTGTGTGTGTGTGTGTGTGTGTGTGTGTGTAAATGTATGTTCTATCTGTTTTCAATTTTCTTGTTATTTTCTTCTAGCTGGCGATTGAGCATCTTACTAAATACCAGACATATACCCGCTACCTCCTACATTCCAACCGTCCCTTTAATGCATTTGTTATATTTGTTATTATCTTTCTTATGCTTGGTTTACTGGTTATATTTGCCAATCGACAAAGGTGATAATAAATAACAAAATGTATGCATACAGATTTTTCGCATACTAGCAGGAATTGTGTAGCATGTTCTTAAGAGAAACTATACAATACATCATCTTTTTTATCAATCTGTTGCGAAATAGGACAGAGATGTTTTCGTTAGTTTGAAATACGTGCGGTAAGAAACGTGTCGATGGTTTTCATTTTGCGAGGCTCTTTTAGTCTGCCCAGGTAAAATTGAAGAAAATTATACATGAAAAAATATCCACGTATGCTATTTCATTTGACGTTATTAAACAAAATCAAAACTACAATTCTTGTTTATTTTCTGACCTTTTAGAAGCATCATTTAATTGTTATTATTTTTTAGCCAGTTCTGTCATTACTACTCTCTTGTTGGCACTTGTACCTTAAAAAAACTTTATTGCTCTTTTAGTTGGAGGGGGAAAAAAGAAAATCCTACAGAAATTAATTAATTAGTGCTTTCCGGTACATTGATGTTCTTCGCTCTAAGATACTTGTCTTTATGAGCAGGTGCATTGTCGATGTGAAGAAAAAGAGGTGTAAATAAAACATGTGAAAAAAATCAATGGGCAAAGAAAGCTATAATTACAGTTATGTTCTTAACATACTTGATTCAATGATAACATAACCCGCTTATCCCTCTTTCGAACAGGCCCTGTCGGTGGGGCATTAGAATACGCCGACCGCCCCCCTGCAGAGGGTAAAAGTCCCTCAATGGGGTCCTGGATATGACCTTAAACTATATCCAGTGGTGAGACCCCAGCTTGTGGGCTTTGGGGAGTGTGGAGCCACCCTTTTATTACCATTGCTCCCAGGTCCACTCTGACCCGGAGTGGTAGTACCTCTTAGGGTCCTAACTACGGGTTAAATAGAAACCGATGTGAAAACAACAAATATACTCTATTAAAAAAAATTTTCTTCAAAATCTTTGGATTCGGCATTAAATAACCCGAAAAGGGTTGATATGCCGTAAAACAAAAACAACCAACCAACCCTCTTTCGAACAGTTACTTTTCACACACACACACACACATATATATATATATATATATATATATATATATATATATATATATATATATATATAAACTACTTAAAATAGACGTTTACATGTACATTCCAGCATGATCACTATCTATGCTATTTACCTAAAGGGTATCTACATTCAAGAAATAACTTCATTTGCATATTACTTTAAAGAAACTCTATTATAATAATTATTTCCATTATTAATTGTTTGTTGCAATAGTATTGTTTAATTATTCTATTTAGAACCATTATTTTAAGTTGATTTTTTTTAATTTATTTTAATTTAATTTATATTTAATTTAATTTATTTTCAAATACTATTAGTATACATCAGTTGCCTTATTTTAGTTGTGAGAGTTATGTTCCCTTTAGGCAGTTTCCAGTTTAATTTTCATAGACGAAAATAGATGTATTTTATGCTTCCATAGATACAACATGTGATACATTTTCAGGAAAATCGTAACAAGTTAGGATATTCAGTGTATCTTCAAAAGTATGTGACTAAACCCTCTGCTCGCCAAAATTTTATTTTTCTATCTGCGATTACATATTCTGCCTGATCTGATAATTTCTTCAGTACTATATATTGTATGAGATTTACCGTTCATTTTTATTGAATAAGTACGATCAACCAAAAATATTTTTTTGTTATTATTATTTTTTTTTTTTACAAATAAGCACTTTGAAAATGATGCTCAAATAAATGCGCCAAGTAGTATTTATATATTTTGCTTTCTTCAAATCAATACATCGTTCTATGTTTATAACTATTATAACAGCATGAATTGACATTTTAAACTAATAAAATCCCTCGAACAACAATTGTGTTTGTATAAACAAACCTCTTCTAAGACTTTGTATTCTTTAAGAGATGTCTTCTTTTTGAAAGGCATTTATTTTAATTTCAATTCCTTTCTCAGTAAGTAATTGTTTGTATCTTTCAGATTTGCATGTTCACATAAAAATTATGTTTTTCTTTTTTTACTAACCGTTATACTTTGGAAAATAATAAATTGCCAACGGCAAATAAACCGACAAACATTTCCAATCAACAAGAATAAACACCGCATATTCTATTCCGAAAACGGTCGCGACAGATACTTTTTGAGATGCAAATTATTTTCAAATCTTTCATTGTTTCATTGTACGAGCATTTCAAATAGTTTATTTTAACACTCAGCCATTACAAGTACAAGTTTCAACATATGCCTCCGACTCCATGGAAAACATTCGCAAAAAAACACTCGTCTATTTACAACAACTTCAACAATTTCAATTGTTGATATGTGCCTAAAATTAAACAAAACTTCCACGAGTAAAGGTTTTTTTCCTAGAACTAGAACTGTGGATCAAAATACAGTGGGCTGCTTTCCAGCTGACTATAACACGGTCGTTTTCAAGTCTAATATAAGTAAGTTTTTGTTGAGTCGTTTTCTTTTATAATTAAACCTTACTCAAGTTCTACGGTTACTGATCATCATGGCGTTGTCTCACCATCTACATCACACTCAATACTCCTTATCTTTGAATTGTCTTTTTGTCTGGATAAACGGTGATATTCAAATTGGAAAGAAGAATTTCATTTCATGATTAAATTACTTTATTATATAGACTAATAAGAGATAACGAGTTCATTTTAAACATTGCGGTATTGTTTGTTCAATTTGATAAAAAATGCAAAATTGCGAAATAAAAACTAAACGATAGAATCTGTTTTCGATGATGTATATATATATATATATATATATATATATATATATATATATATATATATATGTGTGTGTGTGTGTGTGTGTGTGTGTGTGTGTGTGTGTGTGTGTAACTATTCTGATGGGCAGTTTCTAGGTATTATCATTATGAAATGATTTAGTTAATTTATGTAAAGTGTAGGAACAGTCAAATGGGATTCAAGATGAGACCGCCCATAGTTGGCGTCGGTTGTCCCATTTGCCAACCATTTTACTCTTTGTGGACCCTATGTTATGGTACTATTTACGCAAGCACAGCTATTCACTCGGTAGTTGAGCTCGCTAGTAAGGAAATACACGTAAAAGATAAATGTTAGTAAATGCTAGGCAGTCGGTATACGCGTACATAAAATATGTAAGCATTATATTTTTTTTTTGAAAAGCTGTCGCGTTTCAAATATCAGTGAAAGACTCGCCACCAGGAAGACCTTGATACGTCGAAATAGCTACGCGTGAATAACTATATTATCCCACAAAAACACATACATGTATTTTTAAATAGTAGTATGCGTATGTTAAATTATATATTTTGACATAAAATATTCAAAAAAAATTATGGGTATTAATTTTGTGCCAGTATTTATTTGCAGATTAAATATAAACTGCATATATAAACCTACACACAAGCACACACACATACATACACCTAAACACATACCCCCTATATATATATATATATATATATATATATATATATATATATATATATATATATATATTCATACACATATATGCACATTATATATACGCTAATACATATAGGTACACACATATATAGAACTTGACTGTCTGCTGAAGAGAACTTGAATGTCTACTGGGAAAAACTTGAATGCTTACTGGAGCGAACTTGAATACTTACTAGACACTATTATCGAATGACTAAGGTCTCTCTATACAGGGATTTGTCTGGGTATCCTGTCATGAGGATACTTATAATACAAATAAACCCATATTTATAAGGCTAACCTATTCAATTCCAATATTCAAAATAGCATAATTTTCAAAATAGCATATTCGCAGCCAAGATCTACTCAGTGTGGCTATCCCACACTGGCTTTTACGAGGAATGGTGAACCTTTTTAAACGATGTTAGCTCAAATAACAGCACTAAACTGGATACTCCACCAAAATAGATGCATTCTTGTCCTGGAATCCAGCAAGATTAAAAAGCCACAAGAAAGACATACTATAACATACTTTAATGATCAATAGGGAAGAAGAAAATTATGTTAAATACTTCTTAACTAACTCAGTGGTTGATATGTAAAGGAGAACTTTAATGAAATATTCGGATATCTATGCATTTCATATAGAGATCAAGTGTTAGCCACAGGAAGGAGCCGGTTGTTTTCTGAGAACTTTAACTGAAGTAAAATGAAACCAGAAAAAAACAAATATATTTTATTATAATGCGTTTTCAGGTTTTCAGTGCATACGTAAAAAGTACCATAACATAGGGTCCACAAAGAGTAAAAGTCCGACAAGGTAGTAAGTTATGAAAATATATGACAATTTAGCTACACAGAATTTTCCGTGTTTCATCAAACATAATATATGGTTTCTGTTTCCGGTTTCAGATCTATCGATTGGTGTTAATCGTGACACCCTGCACTGATGATTCCCGAAAAGATGAAACACTATTGTCTGTAGGTATTGAATACTTATTATAGTATATATATATATGCACTGAGACTAAAGCTGCTTTCAGGACTGCCAGCAACCACTGTAAAAGAGTAATAAAAAATGCAAGAGAGCTATATACTCAGTCTGTTAAATCCAAGGTAGCTGATCAGCGGCTTGGTTCCCACCAGTTTTGGCAAATAACAAATAGGATCCTGAACAGAAGTGTGCGTTCTATCCCAACCATTATCAATGGACCAGAGGTCATCTCGTCAGCGTCAGACAAGGCCAAACTATTTGCAAAGAACTTTGCAGCTAATTCTACCCTATGCGACGAAGGCCATCAACTCCCCATATTTCCTCCTATAACACTGAACAAGCTAGGTAACATACAAATATCCGTGCATGAGGTCGCCAAGCTAATCAAGAACCTAGATTCCAGTAAAGCAACTGGCCCTGATGGCATCCCAATTATAGTGTTAAAAAAGCTTCAACCAGAACTTGCTCTCATACTTACGAAACTGTTTAAGCGCTGCCTTAAGGAGAAGTGCTTTCCGACTCCCTGGAAGACCTCATCAGTTTGCCCTGTATTTAAGAATTCAGGTGGTAAGTCATCTCCCTCTCAGTACAGACCAATAAGTCTCCTGTGTGTTATGAGTAAGTTGCTGGAATCCATATTAAATAGAGAAGTAATCAACCACCTCAGCAGGAATAACCTTCTTAGTGACACACAATATGGTTTCCGCTCTGCAAGATCTACAGCAGATGTGCTGACGGTTATATCCCACAGGATTAGTAAATCTCTTGACAAAGGATTCCTTTCTAGGGCAATTGCTCTTGACATATCAAAGGCCTTCGACAAGGTATGGTATAAGGGTCTACTTCACAAGATTTCCAGCTACGGTATAACTGGAAATGTTTTCTCAATCATTAAATCATTTCTCTCCGATAGGCTCATAAGAGTAGTGATAGATGGACAGAAATCGGAGGCCTGCAATATAAATGCTGGAGTCCCTCAGGGGTCAATCCTAGGCCCAACTCTCTTCCTGATCTACATCAATGACCTCCCTAAACACATACATAAATCATTCGTTGACATCTATGCTGATGACACGACCATCTACAGCAACACATCAAAGGCTGTAAATGACAAAGTTCTCTCTGATTCTCTCTCCTCTGATCTCGAGCGCGTGGTTCAGTGGGGGAAGATGTGGCTGGTTACCTTTAATGCATCCAAAATCAAACTCCTATCCTTACATCATCAACGCTCTGATCTCCATCTGGCATCAATTGTGATGGATGGCTCTCGTCTGGGAGAGGCCCCGTGTTTTGACAAGCTTCTGGGTTTGATCTTTACTCCTGATCTGAAATGGAACACGTACATCAAGTCTGTTGCCAAGGTCGCTGGAAAGATGGTAGGATCCTTATACCGCCCCAGAAGATATCTCACTACTGATGCAATTCTCTATCTATATAAAAGCCAAGTACGTCCAAGGATGGAATACTGTTGCCATATCTGGGCAGGAGCTGCAAAAAACAGCCTATCCTGCCTTAACAGAGTACAAAATAGACTTCGTGGCTCAGTGGGGGATGCCCTTTTCTTTACCCTGCAACCTCTCTCCCACAGAAGAGACGTTGCGAGCCTATCCTTGTTTTATCGTTATTTCCATGGCAGGTGCTCGTCTGAACTCCAATTTCTGGTCCCCCCTCGCCAATCTTTCACGAAAAACACTCGTCTAGCCGAATCCACTGTGAAAAATTTCCCCCACTCTTTATCTGTGCTTAAATCAAAACGTGGATTCCATGAACAAAGCTTCTCTCTTAGAACTGCACGCCTGTGGAACTCTGTTCCGTCTGCCTGCTTCCCACCGGACTACAACTTGGATGTGTTCAAGTCCAATGTTAACAAATTCCTAATGAACCGCCCCCTTAAGTAAACACTTCATCAAATCTCCACACTAACGTAATGTACTTGCAATAACCCTTATCCCTGAGTGGCTTCCAGGCCTTGATAAGTGGTGATCACTGTGTAAAAAAAAAAAAATATATATATATATATATTGAGAGAGAGAGAGAGAGAGAGAGAGAGAGAGAGAGAGAGAGAGAGATCTATATTAGTGCTGGGATTGTTAGTACTAATCGGAATCG